>NW_016107805.1:1247522-1278877 GCF_001604975.1 Cebus imitator | reverse complement strand
GAGTAGTTGGGACTACAGGTGTGCACCCACTACGCCCAGCTTAAATTGCCTTTTTTTTCAGTGAACAATTCATGTATCATGTATTAACCTTATTAGGTCAATACACGTACATCAAATTCATTCTTTCCAATAGCTGCAAAATGTCCCCAAACATGGGCATACTTCTTTAATATTCCAGATGTTCCAAATTCTACTATATACAAACTATGATACAACAAGTATTCTTAATACTTATGTCCCTATGTGTTAACACTTTTTCTGTAGGAGAGGTTTCCAGAAATAAGATTGGTGGGTCAAAGAGTATGAGAATGTTTAATTTTAATAAATACTCCTAGATTACTTTCAAAAAGCTTCTTAGGAATTCTGATCTTGGCAATAGTGCATGAAGGTCCCCATTTCCCCACACAGTTCCCGGCAGTGGGAGTTAGAAATTTTCGAAAATTTGGCCAAGCTGAATGGGGAAACGTTGTAGGTCATTATTGTTCTAATTGCATTTCAAGACTAGTTGTGAGGTTGAGCAACTTTTCTCATGGTTATCGGCCACTTTAACTATTTATTACTTTTCTCTTTTTGCTACTGCTTTATCAATCAACTTGTGTGAGCTCTGGTTTACTAAAGATATTTACTTTGCTTATCAGACATTTTGCAAATAATTTCTCCAGGCTATCTCTTTCTTCCCATTTTGTTTTTGGTTTTCGTTGCCAAATAGCATGTAAGTTCCAGGAGGGCAGTGATGCTGATTGTTTAGTACACTGCGGTACCCTCAGCCACAGGAATAGTGCCTGACACATAGTATGTTCTCAATAAAACAATTATCTCATGAATGGGTGAATGAATAAGTAATAAACTTGAAATTTTAATGCAGCTAATCTGTTAATCCTTTCTCTTATGGTTTCTGGGTTATCAGAATAACTATTTTATTAGTTTTACTTTTCTTGTAATTAATCCTTTAATCCATCTTGAATAGTTTCTTATTAAGAATTTTTTTCTATTTGGTGTCCTAATCCATCTTAAATTTGTTTTGCATGTGGTATAAAGCAGGGCAAACTGACTCTAAAGTTTGGCCATTATTTTGTGTGAAAAGCATTACTTACGAAATGCAAATTCTTTAAAAAATTTATTTTAAATGTCCTATACAGTAAAAAACAAATATACCCTACCACTTGTTTTATGTGTTGTTAAAATAGCTAAAATTAACTAAAAAATAAGTATTGGGGGCTGGGTGTGGGGACTCAAGCCTATAATTCCAGTACTTTGGAAGGCCAAGGTAAGCAAGTCATGAGGTCAAGAGATCGAGGCCATCCTGGCCAACATGGTGAAACCCTTTCACTACTAAAAATATAAAAATTAGCTGGGTGTGGTGGTGTGCACCTGTAGCCCCAGTTACTCTGGAGGCTGGGGCAGGAGAATCGCCTGACCTGGGAGCTGGAGGTTCCAGTGAGCTGAGATTGCACCACTGCACTCCAGCCTGGTGACAGAGTGAGACTCCATCTCAAAAAAAGTTTGGATAATGCTTTTCTGACAGCTAATTTTGTTCACATTTTTGTTTGATTATATATGATTACTTTTGTCTCAGTTATCCATGAATGCAGATTATCAGCGATTATCAACACAAAATTTAAGTATGTTGCTTATCATCTGTAATGAAGTCACTGAATTATATACAATTTATTTAATAGCAGCATATGCTGGATTAACAGAATCAATTACTCAAATTTCAGTATGAAAAAAAATCCCTTTAGCTAGAAGTGATGTGCCTTTTCTAAAAACCATGAAGAAAAAACAAGGACATGAAATGGTGTGTAATGAATTCAACATTATACAGAGTTGAACATTTTGAGGGTAACTCACATGTTTATGCATTATAATATTCTGATGTTAGTAGTATAAATATTTTCCAGTATTTAAGATGCAGTCACTCCACCTCCTCCATGAAGCCCTTCTAGTTGGAAGTCATGGCTGCTCTACTGGACATGTGCAGCAATTCTTGTTTCTACCACACCTAAGGCACTGACCACAAAACAGCTTGCAAGGAAACCGAAATTGCTATTATTCAATGGTTACTCTATTTTCTCTGGCAAAATGAGGGGCTGTCAAATGGCCTGATGATAATGTAATCTTTTCCCTTATAAGTCATGTGTTCTTTTTAATCGGATATTTAAAAGTTTTTTTTTTTTTTAAGACAAGGTCTCACTGTGTCACCCAGGCTGGATTGCAGTGCTATGATCACAACTCACTGCAGCCTCAGCCTCCTGGGCTCGGGTGGTCCTCCCACCTCAGCCTCCCAAGTTGCTGGAACTATAGGTGTGTGCCATCATGCTTGGCTAATTTCTTTTTAAATGGATACGGGGTCTCACTATGTTGTCCAGGCTGGTCTCGAACTCCTGGGCTCAAGCAATCCACCCACCTTGGCCTCCCAAAATGCTGGGATTACACATGAGCCACTGCCCCTGGCCTAAATCTTTTTTTCTTTTTCTTTAAAGTACAGTAGTTCTTTTACTAGAATACCAATAGGTATTTGTCATTATAGGTCCATATTCTCAGGTATGCGTTCTGCTCTTTTAAAATGTAGTTCTACATTTTTCTTATATTTCAGTGAAGTTTTTTGGTGTTAATAGTTTTTAGTGCTGGCTTGCTTTCTTAATTTCCTTCTTCAGTGACTCCTATTATCCATATGTGAGATCTCTTCTGCATATCTTCAGTGGTTGCTTCTTTTGATCTTTCTTCCTTTCTTTTTAATTTAATAATTTTCCTCCTTTTGCCCTTCTAGTATTTTAAGGGATTCTCTGTTGTGCTTATTTGCTATCGTGCTTCTTTTGGTTTCATTTCTGAAATAACGTCTGAGGTCTTCACATTTTTGAGTTATTCTAATTTTGTCTTAAGTTGTTACTATTTGTATTATTTAAAAAACGTCTTTTAGCTCATGTTATTCAGATAGTAGGTTATAGTTTTCATGTGTTTGTAGGCATGTCTTTTAGACATGCTTCCACTGTAGGGATGCTATTCTTTCTCTCTCCCTTTTCCTTACATGAAATTTCTTTCTAGTATGGGTTGGACCTTAATCCTTCTCTGTACTTTTTAAAAATGTAAAATGGGTTTTCCAGAGCCTTGCAAGGAGACATTGTCCAAATTAGCTTTTTGCATGTGTTATTTTCATTTAGTGTTAAAAATAGTAACTTACTTTCTGTGATTTTCTGGGTTTCTCTCTTTCACTTTTATTTGGCCTTTTCTTTCCTTCATCTCTATGTCCTGCCCAATTTTCATTCTATTCCTAGTAGTTTCTCTTTGGTGAAGAGCCCTGTCTTGGAAGGGAGCTGTATCAGTCCATTTTCACACTGTTATGAAGAAATGCCCAAGACTGGGTAATTTATAAAGGAAAGGGGTTTAACGGACGCACAGTTCCACATCTGGGGAGGTCTCACAATCATGGCGGAAGGCAAAGGGGGAGCAAAGGTACGTCTCACATGGCGGCAGGCAGGAGAGCGTGTGCAGGGGAAGTGCCCTTTATAAAAGCATCAGATCTCATGAGACTTAGTATCATGAGAACAGCATGGGAAAAACCTGCCTCCATGATTCAATTACCTCCCACCAGGTCCCTCCTATAACACATGGGGATTACAGAGTTACAATTCAACATGAAATCTGGTTAGGAACACAGCCAAACCATATCAGGAGCCCTGGCTGCGGGTTTTGAGAGTTCACAGGACCCAGACTGCTCAAGCCCCTTCCACCTCTTGGGTCCCTTGTACTCACCCACTAAAGGACTTTCCAGTGAGAACCTATTGACTACGTTGAGATTTTCCTATTATTGGATCTGTCATCACCTCATTACTGCCCTCTGCTTCCTTCCACCTAGCTGCTGACAGTCTACAGGCTTGGTGGCATAGGTGGTTTGTTCCAACCCACTTATATTTTGGCATTTGTGGGGATAGCTTGTCATGTTTTGTGTGGTAAATGTTGTCCATCGGGTTTGGGTTTTGGAATCCAGAGGCTTTATGTTTTCCAATTTTAAAAAATTGTGGTAAAATACCCATACAAATTTTACCATCTTATTATTTTTTTTGAAATGGAGTTTTGTTCTTGTTGACCAGGCTGGAATGTAGTGGTGTAATCTCGGCGTACTGCAACTTCTACTTCCTGGGTTCAAGTGATTTTCCTGCCTCAGCCTCCCAAGTAGCTGGGATTACAGGCACCTGTCACCACGCCCAGCTACTTTTTATATTTTTAGTAGAGATGGGGTTTCACCATGTTGACCAGGCTTATCTCAAACTCCTGACCTCAGCTAATCCACCTGCCTCAGCCTCTCAAAGTGCTGCGATTATAGGCATGAGCCACGGCCGCCTGGCCTCACCATCTTAAGTGAACAGTTCTAGCGTTAAGTACTTTCACATTGTTATGCAACCAATCCCCAGAACTTTCTTCATCTTGGAAGGTGGAATTCTATATCCTTTAAACAACAATTCCCTAATCTCCTCTCCCCTCACCTTTCACAACCACACTTCTACTGGCTGTTTTTTGTTTTTTTGAGATGGAGTTTCACTCTTGTCACCCAGGCTGGAGTGCAATGGCGTGATCTTGGCTCACTGCAACCTCTGCCTCCCAGTTCAAGTGATTCTCCTGCCTCAGCCTTTCAAATAGCTGGGATTACAGGTGCCTGCCACCACACCCAGCTAGTTTTTATACTTCTAGTAGAGATGGGGTTTCACCACATTGGCCAGGTTGGTCTCGAACTCCTGACCTCAGGTGATCCACCTGTCTCAGCCTCCAAAAGTGCTGGGATCACAGGTGTGAGCCACTGTGCCAGTCCTAGTGGCTGAGTTTTTATGAGGGGATTGAATACAGGAGACCTACACACTGCTGCTGACTCAGCCCCATTTAACAGTAAGCCCCTCTGGAAACTGGAGTCTGTGTTCTGTTCCCCACAGCACCAGGATGGCACCTGACACATAGAAAACACTCAAACATTTAAGTGATAAATGAGTCATTCTTAACTTCTCTGTCTCTTGGCAGGGTGATGGGATGCTTTCTTGTACTCATTAAAGTGACTGATGAATAACATAAAAGTTGCCATCGTTACCTGGACTAATACCTTTGCGGGTCAATATGCAACATGAGCTTCTAGATGGGAGAACACTGCCAACTCTTGAGTACCCAACTAATGAAGAGCAGGAGAGGAACCGACTATCTCAAAAGTACTGATTTTAAAGTACTTTATATTTTTCTCTGTATAAATTTGTTGCAGCAGATTCCTTAGTTTGGTTCAGGCTAACGTTATTAACACAGGAGTCCCTGGGCACTACTTGCCGATAGTGATTTGAGGGGAGGGGTGGACCAGAGGTAGATGGGTAAAAAAGTAAATAATTGACACAGCTGTACACAAGGTAGTTAAATGATTGGGCATATTTGAGAGTTGTTGCTACACTAGTTGGTAAAGTCGGAGGGAATACAATCTTGAATTCATAAAGCCCTAACAGAAAGGCTTTCAAATCTGTGACTTCATTTATTTCCATAACTCTAACCCTAATCCTTTAATTCAGGTCCTGCTTGCTCCATTTTGTAGGCGAGAAAACAAAGGGACCAAGAGACTAAGTAATGTGCCCATGATCACAGTTAGTCAATGTATAGCAGGATTCAGATGCTTGGCTGGGTGTGGTGCTTTACGGGTAATCCCAGCATGTTGGGAGGCCAAGGCAGGAGGATTCAGACTCTTTTCTTCTAAGTTTACTACTTTGTTTTTGTTCAAGACAGGGCTTTGCTTTGTCACTCAGGCTGGAGTATAGTGGCACAATCATGGCTCACTGCAGACTCAACTTCCTAGGTTCAAGTTATCCTCCTACCTCAGCCTCCCGAGTAGCTAGGGCTACAGATGTGTACCACCATGCCTGGCTTTGTGTGTGTGTGTGTGTGTGTGTGTGTGTGTGTGTGTGTGTGGAGACGGGGTCTCACTATGTTGCCCAGACTGGTCTTGAACTCCTAGTCTCAAGTGATCTTCCTATCTCAGCCTCCCAAACTGTTGGGATTAGAGGTGTGAGCCACCATGCCCAGGCAATTCAGTGCTTTTTATAGCACTATTGCTGTATCTGAAAAGCACGGTGATGTAAACTGCCACAAATCCAATGTTAAAGTAGGCTGTAAATTATAAGTATATAAAAATTTTGAGATTCTGAACCCGTTTGGGCTAGAACAGCCCTCATTTTCTCCATATAATATCGTCCAATCCTTCCTACCCCTCTTGGTTTCTGCCTCTACCCTTCATTCCATCTCTAGGTATCCCTCCAGAAAGAGAGGGGAGAATGAAGGTAAAGGTACCATAGTATGACATTTGAGGGCTGTTTCTGAAGCATTAGCCACTACTACTAATGATAAAAGCAGTGGCCAGATTGAGACACTATTGTGTGGCAGGCTGTATGCTTAGAACCTCATATGAGGTTAATATTCTCACCAACCCTTTGGGTAAACAATATTGTCCCCACTTTACAGATGAAAAAACTGAGGTTAAGAGAAGAAACTTGCTGGTGGGGCGTGGTGGCTCACACCTGCAATCCCAGCACTTTGTGAGGCCAAGGCAGGTGGATCAACTGGAGGTCAAGAGTTAGAGACCATCTTGGCCAACATGCTGAAACCCTGTCTCTACTAAAAAATACAAAAGTTAGCTGGGTGCGGTGGTGGGTGCCTGTAATCCTAGCTACTCAGGAGGCTAAAGCATTTAATAATCACACATTTAGTAAGTGGGGAAGTGGAGATTGAACCCCACACTCTCTAAAACATTAATCTCTGTTAACATGTATGACTTAAATAAGCATAAAAACACTGAGAAATTTACCACACTTAGACCTGAGGATGAAGTTGATAAAATTTATAAAAATCAAAATATACTTTTTAGCATTTTTACTGCATCTATCCATATACAAACAGTTAAAGTAACTTTTTCCATTTTTGAGTTAATTTTTAAATCATCCCTTTCTACATATTAAATTATATCAGGCAGGAACCCTAATTCTGGTAGCCATCATTTCTGTGAGGGAAAGAGTGAAATGTAATTTCTTTCAAAATGGACTCAGTGTGGATCTTTGACATCTTTCAGATAGGACTTTTTTCCACTGTACTTTGGGAATGACATATTTGCTACAAAGCTTTACATTTCCTCCCCCCGCCATGACCTATTTTATCATCTGGTTTCCAAAAGTGAACGTTACATTTCAGTGAAGTCTGATGTGGTCTGTGGTCTCTAAAACGCTCAACTTCTAGTTACTCTCTCCCTTTTCTTTTTGAGATGGAGTCTTGCTCTGTCACCCAGGCTGGAGTGCAGTGGCATGATCTCAGCTCACTGCAACCTCCGCCTCCCGGGTTTAAGTGATTCCCCTGCCTCAGCGTCCTGAGTAGCTGCGACTACAGGTACCCACCACCATGCCCAGCTAATTTTTTTGTATTTCAGTAGAGACAGGGTTTCACCATATTGGCCAGGATGGTCTTGATTTCCTGATCTCATGATCAATCCCCCTTGGCCTTCGATAGTGCTGGGATTACAGGCGTGAACCACTGCACCCAGCCTCTAGTTACCCTTTGAATTCACCTTCAGAAACTGTGTCTGAAATGAAAAGCTAAAAAGAACTGCTGCCCAGCTATGGCAGACACTGCAGCAGGCTGACTCAGTCCCAGCCTCTACCGCCCCCTTCTCTGTCTCTCTTGCCACTAGGGTGGCCCAGTGATCATTTCTGGCCAATGAGATTAGTCAGGAATTTGCTGAGTATGGTCTTCTGGGAAACATTTGCTCACCTGATATAATGGGACATGTGGCTGGCATTACCCTTTTCTCTATTTCTTCTAAATGTCTTTAATGATGACTCCATGATCCGAGGTACAGCAGCCTTTTTGCAATTACTAAACATGAAGACAAAAGCCAGCATGCAAAGGATGATAGAGCAGAAAGAGTGAAAGAACCCTGGTCCTCGACAGCACTGCTGAGTACTTAAACCCACACAAACAACCATCTACACCTAAACTCCTGGTTCTACAAGCAAATAAACCCCATTTTGGTCCAGCCACTAGAGCCAGGTTTTCTATTACTTGCAGCTGAATACATTCCTTACCAATAGGCCAGCTATTACCGTTTCTGGTCATTACTCTTCCTCTTCCCCAAATCCCACCATCTCCTTACATGTTGAGGGAGCTGGTACAGACTTATGTACCTAAAAGTATTTATGAATGAAAATTTCATACTTACACAATTCAGAAAACTGCTGTGAACTGTTCCTTCCTTCTTGGTTTTCCTAAGAATTTCCTGAGTCATGCTACCATGAGAAACCTACTATTTCCTGCTTTCTTGGCAGTGTCTGAAGTTAGGCCTTAGAGTTCTTATGATATACTCTATTGCTTTTAAGGACTTAGTGGGTCACAGTCACATTCTCATTCTGCAGTGTTGAAACACACATACAAACAACAATGAAATATCCCCAGAGCACTCAATTTTATTCAAACTGACTGAACATTTAATTTGTTCCTCATAAAGTTCTTATGCTCTTCAGTGATAGAGGTTTTATCTTTAGAATACATGTGAGAAGACTGGGCATGGTGGCTCAGGCTTGTAATCCTAGCACTTTGGGAGGCCGAGGCGGGCAGATCACATGAGATCAGGAGTTCGAGATGAACCTGGCCAATGTAGTGAAACCCCATCTCTACTAAAAATACAACAACAACAAAAAATTAGCCAGGCGTGGTGGTGTACGCCTATAATCCTAGCTACTTGCTTGAACCTGGGAGGCAGAGGTTGCTGTGAGCCGAGATTGCACCACTGCACACTCCAGCCTGGGCAACAGAACAAGACTTCATCTCAAAAAATAAAACAAAACAAACATGTGAGAGCAACAGTTTATTTGATTACCTTTTCTAGTTTACTTAACATTTTTCACAGAAAATGAGATGCTACATTGATTATTTTATTCAGCAGAGCTCATAGATCCAGGCTCTTTGGGAGCTGGATCACCTGTAATTAACCAAGCTGATGACGAGAACCTGGGGGATAATTTTATCATGCTATATTAGACAACTGCCACTGCCAACACCTGGAATTTAAGTTGCTTTAATTTACCAAAACAACAGCCTTACAGTCTCTGGATATGTTTCTTCAAAAACACATACATGGTTTAACAAAACAAGCAAAAGCATACGCACTTCCACACGCCGGTAATGACCAGAGTATCTGGAGATTGTGGAAATGCAGAGTATTAACCATGCAGGGAATTTAATGTAGGAGATACAAGATTAGGAATGGAAGATCTATGAATGAATAAATGAGTGAAGCATATTTATGTTTAACAGGTTCTGACCTTCAATTTTAGCTTCCTTTGGATTGAATGTGGGTATATGTGTGTGTGTCCAAGTACATCAACTCACCTGAATTCCTTGTTCCAGCTTTATTCAATTCCCATTAACAGTGGCTCTGCTTGGGCACTTAAACACGCTAAATCTTGGATGCCTAATTTATTAGTATAATGTGAGGATAATAATTTACCACAGGGTTTTTGTGAGGATTCAAAAGGTGATATGCATATGAATATAAGTGAAAATTCTTAGAATCTGCACTGTGCTATTATGATTCCTATCTCCCAGTCAAACACAGGAAAAATTCTGCCTGAAAATCACATGCAGTTTCTCCGTTTTATAAATATATTCTCAGCACTGTTTACTGTATTATCAGGAATACCTGCCCTTACAAAGGATGATTCTTGCTGAATATGCTGGAGATTAAAGGACTTGGGAAAAAGAGAAACAAGGCTTTGCCAGCCTCCTTCAGGACCCAAGGAGGGCTCCAAGGATATGTGTGGTAAAAACGCTGTAAGTGAATTCTTTTCTAGTTTTAGTAAGTGGAGCAGGAAACAGGCTCTCCTTAAGAGGTGGAGAGTAACAGTACATATCAGAAATTAAGGTGAAACAGGCGGTCAAACCATGGTCTCTGTATTATGCAGGGAAATTGCATTTAAAGAGATGCTGAGATTCAACTTGGAGGTATGCCATTGACTGTAGTCAAATAAAATAGTCAAGACCATTTTCTTCGGTGAAAAAATTCTTAAAGACAAAACTCCAAATTTCACAAAGTTTTTCCTGTTTACATCTCAGATGGGTGGCTGCCCTTACAACAAACATTTTCAAGCTACTCTAGTAGGAATGTGGATGCTTTTTATGAATCTCAATTCAATTAGGCACAAAGGAATATTCTTTCCATCTCCCTGTTATTTTGAAATATTTGACCAACCAAATTGGATTTTAAAAAAGAAAACTATTATAGTATACATATCCTTTCTTTCCGCTCTTGCTAGAAGAACTCTTCATGATCTGAGATAGAAACCATGATTCCTGGTAATATTAGATGCAAGCTAGATAACTGGCAGGGTCCCTGGTTTTCTGGCCAGTAACTGCAAATTTTATAAATGGAAACCAGGATGCAGGTGCAACTCTCAATGGTTGCTATGCCATTGAAGATGGATAGTCATGATACAGATCTGATAATTAACAAGTAATGTCTATTGTATTATTGAAATGTTTTGCTTTTGACCTTTTGTTCTTAGGAGATAATGCATTGAATTGTTTAGAAGAGGCCATTTTTAAGCTGGAATCACTAATGCCAATATATATCTATATATAAAATTATATATAAATCTTCCTATCATTTGATCAGTAATTCCAATTTGGGATCTATTCTAAAGAATTAATGCAGAAGAAAGATCTTTATGTCTAAAGATGTGATTTAAAAGGTTATGACCAAAAAGAACAGTAAATTATGGTTCATTCAAATTATTACAAATACTTATAGATTTATAAATAAAATTTATAAAATATTTTAAATACATGGTAGTTATAAATAAAAAATTTGCAAATATATGGACTCCATATTTGCAAATTCACCTGCTTGCTAAATTAAAAGCAAGATGTAAATATGTATGGATAGTATGATCAAAATAATGTCATATGAGCCTAGAAAAAAACTAGAATGGAACACAATAAAAATATTAACAATGATTATCTTCGATTTCAATAAATTCTATAAATTTATCAGTTTTTAATAGCAAAAAAGATCTTTAGTGAAAATAAAGTGAAATTAGCTTACATCCCCAGGACATGCTGAAACTGCACAGCAGCTAAAGTTTAATTAACAAGGATATGTACGTCTAGAAATTGAAATCCAGGCTGGGTGCAATGGCTCATGCCTGTAATCCCAGCACTTTGGGAGGCTGAGGCTGGCGGATCATTTGAGGCCAGAAGTTTGAGATCAGACTGGCCAACATGGTGAAACCCTGTCTCTGCTAAAAATACAAAAATTAGCCAAGTGTGGTGGTGAGCACCTGTAGTCCCAGCTACTAGGAAGGCTGAGGGAGGAGAATTGCTTGAAACTGGGAGGAGGAGGTTGCAGTGAGCTGAGATCACACCTCTGTACTCCAGCCTGGACAACAGAGCAAGACTCATCTCAAATTAAAAAAAAAAAAAAAGAACTTAAAATCCATTGCGATTTGTCCAAAAAGTGAAACTCCTGGCAATGAATTGTTGGAGACTAACTGCCAAACAGTGTTCTCATCGTCTCAATAGGTCATTGCACCCATTAAAAATTTTTTTTGTTACACATTTGCCAAGGAACTAGGTAGAGTGAATTCGCTGCCTGTTTTTCCCTTAGCATTTACTAAGGTATTTAAATATAATCTGTAAGACTCTTTTGGATCAATATTCTCTGCTTAGCTCAATTCTGAACAAACATAAGATTCACTCATCTTCACGCCAGAATGTCACTTTGGGCAAAGAAATAACTAATTCACTTACGTACTACTATACCTCTAGCCATAGTTGCATTATGTATATAAGCTCATAGAGTCTGCAATCAAATTATAATGTATTCACAGGCTACAGATGTGAATGCACCTTTGTTCATTTTTCCCCTTCCAGTAGAAATTGCCCAAAAAATATGCTTCCAATGATTAAAAATGAGGGGTTGAGGGGTGTGTGTGTCTGCATTCTTTGTACCTGTGCATTTATATTGGCTTGGCTTACACAAGGACTCCCTTATTTTGAGTCTAATTGCTTCTTCTTTCTTCCCACACTTTATAAACCACCAGGATAGACTGCAGGTTTCTAAGCTTCTTAGAGTGGGGGCAGCCTTTCTCATGGGACAGATTTCTATCTGACACCCACCACATCATTTACAAAAAGTAGGCACTGGATGTGAGTGACAAGATTATAATTTTTCACTTCCAATGATAGTGAGGATCCAAGTAACCCTGTGTCATTTACTGAGCTAAAAGATGGGTGCATTCTGCAGAGCCAGGGACAGTGACTACTTGCCAAGCGGAAACTGGCAGAGAGATGACAGGTGCAGTTGTGGGGAAGGTGTGGACGGGATGGTGCCTTTGAGGGTGGCTCCATGTGAAGTAAGGGCCACATGAAATGCTCTGCAGCTTGTGGGAAGGCTGCACAGAGAAATGGGAGGAGAAGCCTCCCACAAAACCTTTCTGCCACTCCTATGAAAACTTAATGGACTCTACACTTCTCGCTAACATCTTGTAGGTGGGTTCAGGGCAAAAACAGGCTCATCATGGGATTGTCAAAACAAGGCTAGCTTACATGTTTGTTAAATTGCATCAAGAGCCAGCCAAGAATTATTTCCTAAATACCTGCTCTGTGCCCTGAATGACATTACATGCTTTGAGGCATATAAAGGAAGCATCACCCACACTTGGGTTGTGCCCTGGAAATCCCTGGTAGTTCTTTAATGCTTGTTGCTGAAGCCTTGACCATTTCCAAATACGGCCAATCCTCATTATTTGTGGATACCATATTTGCAAATTCACCTACTTGCTAAAATGTAATTGCCTCCCCTAATCAAATCATTTGCAGACATGCACAGAGCTGCAAACATTTGAGTCGTTGGATGCGCAGGGTTCCACTGAGGTGAACAAGGCACCACTCTGCCCTTCTAGTTTCAGCTCTCACACTATAAACAAGCATCCCTCTTACAATCTGTGTGGTGCCAATTTTTGTGCTTTCTGATGGTGACTCGGCTGTTTAAAATGGCCCCAAACTTTGCTAAAGTGCTGACTAGTCATTCCTTAAGAGCAAGAAGGCTGTGATATGCCTCATCGAAAATACGTGTGTTAGATAAGCTTCATTCTGGCATGAGCTGCAGTGCTTGCTGTTGGCCATGAGTTCAGTGTTAATGAATCATAATGCATATTAAATAATGTGTCTTTAGGCCATGCGCAGTGGCTCACTCCTGTAATCCCAGCACTTTGGGAGGCTGAGGCAGGCGGATCACCTGAGGTCAGGAGTTTGAGACCAGCCTGACCAACAAGAAGAAACCCCATCTCTACAAAAAATACAAAAGTTAGCCAGGCATGGTGGTGCATGCCTATAGTCCCAGCTACTCTGGAGGCTGAGGCAGGAGAATTGCTTGAACCTAGAAGGTGGAGGTTGCAGTGAGCTGAGATTGTGCCATTGCACTCCAGCCTGGACAACAAGAGTGAAACTCCATCTCAAAAAAAGAAAAAAAAATAATAATGTGTCTTTAAACAGAATCACACATAAAATTATGTATTGATCAGTTGATAAAAATGTTGTGATTGGGGGTTTGCCGGAACCTAACTGTAGGGCCCCTAGGAGCAGTAGTTCAATATTTGCTAATTCAGTGCTTGTGGTGACTTCATAGAACAAAACTTCTGTGAATAATGAGAATGTATTATCCTTGTACCTTCCTCTGCTACTGTTTAACTGAAGGACAAGGTAGACTAGGATTAACCTTTTAAAAAGGTCAATTGTGGACCAAACACTGTGCTAAGCTTTTAAAATACATTAAGTCATGTAACTCTCACAACTACCTTGTGAGGTCGGTAGTATCTTCACTTTCCAGATGAGAAAACTGATGCTCAGAGAAGCTAAGTATATTAACCAAGGCTGCAAAAGCTCCATACCCATTTCCTGGGAAATGACTGGGGGAGAGATGATAAAAAGAAATGGAATGCTGCTGTCAGTCTCAGAGTTTTCGTGACAATAGAGAGTAAGCAGAAGGGGTGATTTGAGAAGAAGATAATCAGAAAGGCCTCAGCCAAGTGACAAGAGATACCTGAGCCGCCTCTCCTTATCAGAGATTCCAGATAGACGACAGAGGTGAGCTTCCATCAGTGTGAAAGTTCCCTTTCCAACAGGGCACATAATAAATCCACTCTTAATTATGCATTTATTTATTCAACAAGGATGTATTGAGTACCTACCATATCCCAAGGATGGTTCAGACATTGGAGATTCAGTAGTGAACAAATAGATAAAATGCACTGGGCTCATGGAACGTATGTTCCAGTGAAATAATTGAAAGATTAGATCATGTGGCTTTAGGTGAATACTTTTCTGAATGTATTGGGATACCATTTAAAAAATACCAACAATACTGACATGTTTCCATTCTCTCTTATTCAAATAAAAGCTCTGAAATAGCCAAGAAGATAAGAAGTAGCCAAACCATTTATGCTGCCTGCGCTGTATTGGGTTTATCATGTTTTCTAGGTAGGGCTTACACTTCCTATGGCACACTAGATCTTCTCAAAAGTCCCCTGTTGTGAAACACTAGATGCTGGATAAAATGAGCAAAAACTGGCCTGTTATTAATTATCCCAAGGGAATGAAGCCTCCCAAAAAGTGACTTGACATCTTTTCAGAACAATAGTTCTGAACTGGGACTGGACATTAAGTCATCTGGAAAGTTTTAAAAAGTTCTGCTGCCCAGGTCACATCCAAACAAATTAAATCAGAATCCTGGAGTGGAACTTAGGCATCAGCATTCTGTAAAGCTCCCCAGGTGATTCTGATGCACAGCCAAGGTGGAGAACCACTGCTTTAGAAGGTGATAGAGTGCACAGGATGTGGAGAGCCAGTAGTCGCAATGTTTTGCCAATTTCACTCAATATTGCTGGCACTGGTGGATCTGAAAAGTTATCCAACTTCTTAAACCTCCTCTCCATACCTTCATTTCTTTGCTAATCACTCCACACCGGAAGGTGGACATTATCACTTCTTAGACAGTGGCAATGAACCAACCTAAGTGGGTACCTTTCTGAGTCTAAATACATCTGTTTATAGTTGAATGTTTTGATTTTTAAAATGATTTTTAAAAAATGAGTTTCTGCTAAGTTGAGGCTACATGTATAAGCCAAAGAAGAGACACATGAATTGCAGCCAAAGACTATTATTTCCAACAATAAGACTCTAAAAGCCAAAGATAATACTCAATGTGTACCTAAAGGGCACGAATTATGCTCTTTTTCTGCCAAACTCTGTGATTTTGGTTCACATTTATCTCTGGAGCCAGTACTTCAATTTCCCCCACCCATGAACCATCCAACAAAAATTATTGAATATTTCCTATGTATAAAATGCTGGTAGAATATCCAGGGAAAGGAGAGTCTAGTGATTACTAAATGTGAGTGACCTCTGAATCCAAAATGATAGTATATCTAAAAGGTACTGTTAAAAAATAATGTGAGTGACAATGAGCTTGAAGATGGAAATATTCTATGCTGCAAAGCAAAGCATGCTCTCTGGCCAGCATCCTGGGTAGTTCCCTTTAGACTGTCTGCATTTGGCCTCTGGGATATCTCAAGAGATGGGCAGAACTCCCTGTTCTAGAATCCTTGAAGAGCAAGTTGGAAGTTCCCAGGAATTTTCTTTTTAAGAACACTATCCTATTACTGTGTTTGCATAGGTCTGAACATAGGTTTCAAATCAAACCTGGAACACATGAGGCAGTATTGTGTTTAGGCGGGTCAAAATAAGATACCAGCAAGGCATTTATCTATTAATTCATACTTGGTTCTATAATGCTAATAATGATAAAAATGGAAATGAAACAGCATTTAGTGAAACCCCACTGTATACCAGGTTCCAATGTTTTTCATGTATTACCTTACTTAACTTCCCCAAACTCTAAGTATAATAACATTGTTATTATACCTGTCTTGCAGGTAAAAAAAAATCATGAAGGAGGTTAGGGTCACACAAATAGTTAAGTGGCAGAGTGAGGATTTGACCCAGGTGGTGTGACTCCAAAGTTCGTCTCCTTAACCGCTCTGCTATATTTCCTCTTGTATACCACCCAATCTTGGCTTTTGGGTGACCCGGCACAAAGAGTTGAAAGAACTGGTAGGGACAGCCCTGGGGTAAGCACTGGAGACTGTTCGAGCCCACAGTCACATGGGGTTGTAGCTATCTCTCCTACACCTTGGGCTTGCCCTAAAAAGGGTGATAGGTTTGGGGCTGATATATGGGGTTAGATTATGAGCCTAAGACATGTGAAAAACTTCATCCCAAGGGAGTGTCAAGAAAAAAAGGGCTGACCTTGGATGTCATGGACTGAGCTGGCTGACTTTCAGGGGTGGCATGTCAAGTTTTTGCTTATTTGCTCTCTCATGGCAAATGTCAGGTATGGCTCCTAAGTCCAGGGATGGAGTTAGGAGTAGTGGATCGAGCAGGACGCAACCATTTATAAAGTTACTGGCCAAGCTCTGTAACTAAGAAAGCGTTGAGGGGTGGGTGGAGAAAGAAAATCCCATTTCTTTGAGTTCAGTCAGACAAGAAAAAGGGGCAGCATGTAGTAACAGGCCAGGCCGAATGAGTGTAAAGAAAGAGGCCTCAGATGAGGGGACATCGGGAGGTGGGAAAGATGGATGAACTGCTCACTTTGCCACATTGCAACTGGGTCCAGAACAGGCCTGCCCTGCCCTGCCCTGCCATTTATTTTCTAGTGAACCAAAGGCCCAGCGGTGCAGAAAGAGCCAAGTAAGTCAGATCAACTTTTCCGTCCTGCTCTGAGGCTCTGATCTGAGACAGAACAGAGACAGGGCTCTGGCTCCAAAGTCCTGGCCTATCAAATATCTGGCGGCATCTTGATCTCTGCCCCAGCCTGCCCTCTCCCACTGAGCTGAGCATTTCTACTAAGCAGCCTTGCTGCATGGGTCTCTCATCTCCCCTTCTCTCTCAGAGAGCATTTCTGCACAAGCATTTCATTCCCCATTAAACGCTCTATGGCTTCCTGGGGAGGGGTCCTTTGGAAGCCAGGGGTGCAGTGTAATTACTGTATCTGCTATTGAAATTCACTTTTGGATTTCTGTTCCCTGAGCAGAAAGTTCTGAAAGCTCCCATGGAGAAGGAGCAGGCTTTGAATCCTGCAAGTCTGGGCTACCCTAAAAAATTCCTGAAGGCTCATTTCTGTGTGGTCTCTTTCAAAACCTTCTGCATGTTCCAGGAGATCTATTTCTTGATAATTTTTTCTCCCTTGCTTGGGGTCAGGCCAGAAGAGAGCAGAACAGATGTCAGATCTAAAGCTTTCCCAATTCAACCACTTGACCACTGGCCCACTAATCTGTGGTAATGTAAATGAAATTTCCTTTGAGCATTTCTTATTCAGAGAAAAAGACAAACCTCTGTAGAAGCTGGAGACTTCCAGAAAAACAACATGAAAGAACAGGATGATTGGAGTCAGCTGCCCTTCTGCCTGTAAGAATATGAAAGCCCTCTTTTTTTTTTCTCCTTCTCCCTCAGAAAGTCTAAATGGATTATGCTTAAGTTCTCAAACCCCTGCATGAATTTTCCTTCTGCAAGTTGTCACCTGGCTGACAAAAATATGCACGTTTCAAAAAAAAAAAAAAAGAAAAAGAAAAAGAAAAAAAGTGCAAATTCCTTCCAGAGAGTAGCCCTAGGTCATAGTTTGGTTGTGGACTAAATATTATTCAAACTGGGAAAATTGATGGTGGGGCAGTGCTCGGGTCAGGGGTCAAGGTCAACACTCAGGGTTAAACCTCAGGTGAAAGCAAATACTTGAGCATGTCTGACAGTTATCTTAGTGATTCTTTTCCTCTACCCTACTCAGTTACTAGAAAGGCCTGGAAAATGGTCAAACAGCACATGCAAACATTATGCTCCAAGAGATCTTTCTTGGACTATTATTCATGCCAGCAGCCTCAAGCACACTGGCTGATCCTTCAAGAGCCTCTTGATTGCAACTGAAGGGTTGGGCTCTAAGATTTCTCTTTTTTTGAGACAGGGTCTCCTTCTGCCATCCAGGCTGGAGTGCAGTGGCACAATCATAGCTCACTGCAGTCTTGACCTTCTGAGGTGAAGGTGATCCTCACACCTCAGCCTCTCAAGTAGCTAGGAATACAGGTACACCACCAAGCCCAGCTAATTTTTTAATTCTTTTTTTTGGTAGAGATGGAGTCTCACATTGTGTTGCCACGGTTGGTCTTGAACTCCTGGCCTCAAGTGATCCTCTGCATCAGCCTCCCAAAGCACTGGGATTACAGGCATGAGCCACCTTCCCTGCCAGGCTCTAAGATTTCTTTTTTGTTTTTGAGGCAGGGTCTCACTCTGTCATCTAGGCTGGAGTGCAGTGGCACCATCATAGCTTCCTGTAGCCTTGGTGTCTATGCTTGAGCAACCCTCTCACCTCAGCCTCCCGAGTAGCTCGGACTACAGGTGCTTCCCACCATACCTGGCTAATTACAAATTTTATTTTTATTTTTAGAGATGAGGTCTCGCTATGTTGCCCAGGCTGGTTGTTAGATATAGTGAACTCCAAGTTTCTCTTCAAAGAATCAGAGTGTCAGTATGTTCAGCTCTCTTGTTCTTTAATTCTCCATATTAAAGTTTAACTTCCTGGTTCTCTTTACCCCTTGCCTCTAGTTTTGGTCAACAACTTTCCCACCAGTTCTAATCGTTCACATTTGTTCCCCTGGTCACTTGCTCTGACCTAAGTCACCCCTAGTCACCTGCTCTGATCTGTTCCATAACCATCCTTCCCGCCAAACTACCCACCCCATCACTCTGTCTCATACCCCTGCTCTTTTTAAAATAGCCAATCAGAATTAGCTTAGACTGTGTGGTCCAACCCTAGTCAATAGGGGAATGACACAGCAGTAGAGGCTACCTGTGTCAGGAATAAGAACCTTTTCCCCTCCCTTGTCTAGGTGTGTGCTTGCCATTGTCCATCTGTGAAGATACACCCTACTATAGAAGTAAATTGCCTTGCTGAGAAAATTTATATTCCAGTGCTACTTTCTTTGTGGCACTGAAAATTTACATATAACACTGGTCTTGAACTCCTGAGCTCAAGCTATCCTCCCATGTTGGCCTCCCAAAGTACTGGGATTACAAACAAAAGCCACTGTGCCTGACCAGGCATGAAGATTTCTAATCTGGCCATGGAAGGACTAATGTTAGCCACCTCAGAGACATTCATTCATTTTAAGAAATACCATCTTTCATTGAATGACATTTTTTTTTACAAGGCACACCATATGTACCATAAAAAGCCATCTCAACTCTGACATAAACTTTGTTATCATGATGTTTATTTTATGCTAATGAAAGAGCTTTTTAAAATCTATTTAGACCCAAATATATCATAGATCCTCCTTGCTCCTTTATGAAAAACAAAATATAAGCAAAATAAATTCAGGAAAGTCTTCCTAAAACTTTTTCACACGTAAGAGTTTGACTTTTCTGAATCTCTTTGGCTAGAAACTTCTTATTTTGAAATAATTCCGAGTTTATAAAAAAGAAAGATAGCATAGAGTGTCGATGCTGCTGGCCTATGCACCACACTTTGAACAGCAAGGCTGTAGTAGAAAACCTAGATTAAGTACCAGAATTGCTATTTACCAGCTGTGTGATGTCTGACCTGCAGTGTCTTTATTTGGGATTTGGGATAATAATTCCCCTTATCTTCCAGGGTTGTTGTGAGTAGCAAATGAGGAAAATCCGCAGAAGCCCTTAGCAAATGTGAAGTACTTCACAAGTTGTCATTATCACTCACTACAAAGCATGATGCAGATGCAGTCCTTGCCCCCAAGGCATTTACAGTCTGGTTAATAATTCTTTACAGTTCTCTGGTGCCGCATAGCCCGCATAGTTTACACAGTGCTTTCAGATGTTATGTAATTTGACCTTCTCAATAATCCTGTGAAGGTAGGAAATTGTACCTTCATTTATGATACACATTCTCCTGAAGCTTTGAGGGGGTTGTTTTTTCACAGTGGCCGAGCCTACTTTGAATCTGTTGGGTTGGTCTTGGCCTTGACAGTGCTCTTTACTGTGGGAACTTCATACCGTGTGAATGGGGCTTTGTCAACACAGGGTTCCTAGGTCTGTTTCACCTGAAATGAACCTTTCTTATTTTCAGACACAAAGCTTCTCTGCAATTCTGGTCTCCTTTTGAGACCAGCGGCCCCTCCCTGGAGTCCCTGGACTGCTCCTCTCCCTGGTAACCCTTTCCCTGGTAGGGACATTGACTGGGGGTTGGAGGTGAGGCTTACTGTTAGCTCCTGCTGTTTCTAATTAACCTTGCCCTGCTATCCTCTGTAAAACAGTAAAGGCAATTCAATACATTAGCTTTCTCAAAAGGGCCATATCATTTTGCCATTAATCCATCTTGAGAGAAAATAGAACTATTTAACATGTCAATTTTAAGTAAAAAACAAAACAAAACAAACATTTTTTTCCCTCATTATCACCCTGGCTTTTTTCTTCTGATCTCATTTTCTCTCAGAGGCCTGGTGGAGGGGAGGGTCTGGATTGACCTGGAAAAGCCATAAGCAGGAGTCTGGGGGAAGGTTCCCTTGGACATTTCTAGTCCTCCACTGCTACCTGACCCATAAAAGACTCACTGGGAAATCTCTGAAATTGCCTGAAATAAGTGGGCTTATTAATTCTCATACAGCCAAGTCTCCTTCCATTTCAAAACTTTCTAATTGTGCCAGTCCTAAATTTCAAAAAAAGGTTACACTCATATTCCCTGGCTTAAAAGTTCTTTTGATGATAATTCAGGGTTCCCCAGCTGCTAAAAACAAGATGCTATTTGTCTAACAATGAAAAACACAGATGAGGTCAGATCTTTTGTGGGGTAGGGGTGGCTTGAGGTAAAGGAAGCATCATAATCTCATCCACTGCGGGGAGGAATTTTGAATCAGGGAAGCTGGCTGGCCTTGGACTCCATCCAAGGGTATTCTGTCACTGAACTATCCAAGAGAGCCTTATAAGGCGGTTTCTTCTAGAAGGCCGGTCTACTGTGGACCCCGAGGGCAGGCTCTAGGGACAGGATGGAAATCGTATTTCAGGATGTTAATAAATGCCTGCTCAGCTTAATCATTCCACCTCAGAGCTGTGTAGTTTGAAAGATTTAAAAATTATAAAATCTTCCCCCAGACATGGCCCCTCCCCCTCAAGTTATTTCTCAGCTCTCCTAAAAAGTCTCTTGACTTCTGCCTGAACATGGTATCCTATTCAACAGTTTTTACTGGAAAGTTCTTCCTGATGTATCATCTAAACGTGCCTTGTGGCTATTTAATTCCAGGCCTTTAATGCCATCCTCCTGAAGAAATGTATTAAGAGAAAAATTTGACAGGCACCTTCCATTTAATAACTAACTCCCAAACGATGAAGAAACATTAACTTGTTCTTCAGATTGCTTTCCTCTGAAAGAATCCTAAGTCCTGTAAGACCCCACTTTCTGCCCTTCAGTTTTCAAATCTTTCTTAAAATGCAGTGATTGAAACTGGACAAAGTGATAATAAAGAATCAGCAATTCACTCAACATTCTTGAAATTTCTGTGCCAAGAAGGACAGCTGAGGCCAGAAAAATTTTTAAAGCATTTCTATTGGACTGGAGCAGACTCTTAGGGGATGTGACTTTTTCTGTTTCTGATCTGAAAGCAGACATAAAGAGTGATAGGGACTTGAGGGGGAAGAGACTCCTGAAATAAGCAAGTGGTGGTAATTTGGAGGCAGGACCGGCTAATAAAGCGAGTGAGGTGAGGGCAATTTCTGAGCAGTCATTGAGTAACGGAAAGCTCCTTAAGGGCTTTTCACCCCCAAGTGGCAAGCAGCTTGCCACAGCAGGCTGGGAACCCGGAGTCGACAACGCTTCTAAGATGTAAGAGGGAAACAGGTCTTGGGAAGGAGTGTAGACATCTGTTGCTGGGATTACAGTAACAGCTTCCTTACGGGAGTCTCTGACTGCAGTTCTCACCTCCTTCCAATCCATTCTCCCAATAGATGCCAACAAAGCTTTCCTAAAAGCACAAATCCAGCACCATCACTCAGCGGCTCCTGCTGCTCTGCGGCAGCGTCTCAGCTCCTTACGGGGTCACAGGCCCTCACCTGTCACTGGGCTCTGCCACGTGGCCAGCTGCCTCCGTCTCCCCAGGCAGTCCCACCAAACCACATGCAAGTCCTTCTGCTGGCTACGCTCTGGTCATCTTTCTCTTAAAAATATTTTTAACTGATAAGTGAAAACTGTATATATTTATGGTATACAACATGATGTTCTGATATATGTAGACATTTTGGAATGGCTAAATCAGGCTGTTTAACATATGCATTACCTCACAGTTTTTTTTTCTGGTGTGTGGTAACACTTAAAGTCTATCTTAAAACTTTTTATTTTTTTGAGACAGGTCTTGCTCTGTCACTCAGCCTAGAGTGCAATGGTATGATCATGGCTCACTGCAGATTTGACCTTCTGGGCTCCAGTAATCCTCCCGCCTCAGCCTCCCAAATAGCTGGGACTACAGGTGTGCGCCACCACACCCAGCTAATTATTTGATTTTTTATAGAGATGAGGTCTCACTATGTTGGCCAGGCTGGCAATTTTCAGGTATATAATATATTGTTATTAATTATAGTCACCATGAGGGAAAATAGATCTCCTGAGCTTATGTCTGCTTTCTAACCAAAATTGTGTGTCCTCTGACCAGCATCTCCCCAGTCCCATCCCCTGCCCCCAACCCTATCCCTGGTAACTGCTGTTCTATTTTCTATTTCCATGAGTTTGACTTTTTTAGATTCCATATATAAGTGAGATCACGTAGCATTTGTCTTTGCCTGGCTTTTTTTTTTTTTTTTTTNTTTTTTTTACTTTATGTAATGTCTTTCTGGTCCCCTCGTGTTGTGGCAAATGACAATATTTCCTTCTTTTTAAAGGCTGAATAGTATTCTACTGTATATATACAGTGTTTTCTTCTTATCTCCCATCTAACTACTGCAACCTCTATGCTAGCTCTCCTCCAGCCAATTCTTTCTTATCCCTATCTCAGTCAGGACATCCTTCTTCCACTAAGTGATTTCTGGCTCTTCCTCCAGAAATCTGGGTCTCCTCCTCAGGCTCTCTGACAGTCCTCATGGTACTACTGTGTTACTTTAATGAAGTATTACACTGACTTGTACTCCCCCAAGATAAACCAGACAATTAACGACTTCATTTAATTTGAAACCCCTTTGTTTTAACTTTCAATGAAGTTCATAAATTTACTGAAGGATAGTAGCAGAACATGGGCATTTAAGTGATATATTACCAACATAAAAATGAGTCTAATGAGTCTAAAATGAGCTTCTCAAAGAATAGAGGTTTAAAATTCATCAAATAAAATGAGTTCCTGAAAATCAAAATCTATACTGAAGCGTTTTCCATGTACAAAGCAGTTTGTTGCTCTGGATCTAATTCTACTCAGCAAGGGGATGTGGAGATGTTGGAATTTGGGGGGAAAAGTTACCATTCAATGTTGGAGTTCAGGATTGCTGATGATAGACAGGAAGGCAAGTCAATGTCAGATGAATTCCCTGGCCTAGACTTTAGGAAGGCAGAAGATGCCAGAGGAAAAGAGAACAGATGGACAGGAGAGTGACTTTCCTGTATTTCCAAATGGGAAAGTACTTTCTTCAGAGGATTCCTTTGTTAACATTTACTTATCTTTTTGAGATGAAGTCTTGCTCTGTTGCCAGGCTGTAGTGCAGTGGCACAATCTTGGCTCATTGCAACCTCCACTTCCTGGGTTGAAGTGATTCTCCTGCCTCAGCCTGCTAAGTAGCTGGGATTACAGGCACCTGCCACTACCCCAGCTAATTTTTGTATTTATAATAGAGACAGGGTTTCATCATGTTGGCCAGGATGGTCTCGATCTCTTGACCTCATGATCTGCCCACCTCTGCCTCCCAAAGTGCTGGGGTTACAGGTGTGAGCCACCACGCTTGGCCTCCTTTGTTAATCAACAAATCTTTATGAGGTGCCCAACTATTAGCCAGACACTGTGTTGATGAGGAATTATAAAATGAAATCCTTCTTTTACGATGCTTACAGTCTAGTGGGGAAGACAGACATTCAAATAGTCCTTTTGAGACGGTTGGGGAAGGTCTATTCTAGCCACACTTTTTTCCACTCAGGGCCTATGGCCTTGCTGTTCCTTTTGCTAAAATCCTCCCAAGCGTTCTTAGCATAGCTCCGCTCATCTTAAAACTGCTCATTCATATCGAGTCTCTATCCGATTTCTCTGTTGTACACCCTTCACAGCATATACACATTGTGTGAAAATGTCTGTTTCCTTGTTTCTGTAGATCTTATTCAAGGCTCCTTACCCTGAGATTAGGAGAGTGCCTAGCCAATTCATAGGTTCATTCATTCATTGATTCATGGATTAGACATGTGTTTAAAGTGCATACTGTGACATGGTAAGCCCCATAAAACTGCATACCTCAACCATACCTCGGCTTTCTGTTGAAACTGCTCTCTGTAACCCCCAATGTGACAGGCAAGCAGTCCAAACCCATGCCATCTTGGCCCCTGCAACTTGTAATAAGTAATTAAGGTCTGTGATTTCCACCCTACCCAGACAATGTGTAAACAAATGCTTATCTTGACTTTTGTGAACCACTTAAGTAACAATCAGAATGTCAAAAGTCCCCTGGCCCTCGGAATGTCTGGAGCCCCTCACCCTCATCTCCCCCCAGGAGGTGATTTACCGAATCCACTAGCCCTCGGAATGTCTGAAGCCCCTCACCCCCGCCCCTCACCCTCACTCCCAAGGTGGTTTTATGGGTATAAAATGTCTTGACACCCTCCTTTCGGGGCCACGGGTTGGAGAGACGCGAGTCCTCCGTGGCTGCCAGCAATAAAGACCCTGCAATTTGGCATACTTTTGTCTTGGTGTTGACTTTCTATGCTCGGGCCAGAACAACAATACTACATACCAGGCACTTATCTAGGTCCTTGGGTCTATATGAGGGAGCAAAATCTCCCTTCCCACCTGGAGCTTTCATGTTGAATAATGACAAAAATTAATGTTCATTGAACGCTTTCTAGGAATAATATTCATGACATTTAATCTTCATGACAACCCTATGAGATAGACATGGTCATAATCCCTATCTTACAAGTGAGAAAAAACGCTGGACAGAGAGGTCAAATAACTTGCTCAAGGCTATAGCTGGGAAATGGTCAAGATTCACACTCAGGGAGTCTGGCTTATGAGCGCCTCATCTTCACTTCTCTGCTATACTGCCTCTTATATACAGATACACAGACAAGTACAATAAATATTAGTTGAAACAATGGCTGGATGCATAGCCCTAGAAGAACAAATACATTATTTTGGCGTCGGGGAAAGTCAGAATGCTTCACAGAGAAAGTGACAGAGCTGATCCTTGAAGGCTAGGTAAGAGTTTGTTTTTTAAATTCTTTTATCTTTCATGTCAGACAGGTAATGTGCCAATGTCATAACAAGGCATACACCTCAAGGGTGACACACCTCACACGTGTATGACCACTCAATCACATGCTTATGAACTATAAAAGGATCATAGGTAAGAGTTCAAAGGATGTAAAGGAAGTGAAGGAGGGTGATTGTGGTGTGTGTGGAGGTGGGAGACATTGCAGGCAGAAGGCACAGCATCTTCAAAGGCATAGAGACATACATGCTGAAGTGTGAACAGCAGACACTCACTGTGGCTAGTGCATAATGGAGGTTGGAGAGAAGAGGTCAAAATAATAGAAGGGAGTTATATTGTGAAGGCCCTGTTATACCCTGCTAGGTAGTCTGAATTTGGTCCTACAGATGCTAAGAAGGGAGACCCTTAAGAATGACATTCTGATTCCCTTGTGAAAATGAATTCTGAGGGAGAAGGGATGGTACCTAATGAGACCAAAACTGCTGAAATGGGATTGCCAAAGAGCGTAGATTTCAAAGACTGGGAACAAAAGGTATAATCAATAATTGGAATAGAGAAGCACCATGTTCTCTTCCAACTATGAAATTTTCTACCTTACCTTCTCTATCACCTTCTTTTTATTAAATGGAATCTTCAAATTCCCCCTTCTGATTACCCATGACTTCAGGGTTGAATGGCACTAAATTCATAATGACAGTTCCAAGATTTGAAATTATTTGCTGATTATCTTTCAGACATATTTTCAAGTAGATGGCTTTGCCTCCTACCAGAGAGGTATGGAAAACAAGCAGACCAAGATCTCTTCCCAGGTAGGTAAGTGGTGATCTTAGAAAAGATGAAGACTGGGATGAGCTCCAGGGCTCCAGGGCAAGTGCTCTGGGAGGTAAGTTTGAACTTGTAAAGATACTTTTTTGTTTTGTTTTATTTTTGAGACAGAGTCTTGCTCCGTCACCCAGGTTGGAAAGCGGTGGTATGATCTTGACTCACCACAACCTCCACCTCCCGGGTTCAAGCGATTCTCCTGCCTCAGCCTCCCAAGTAGCTGGGACTACAGGCGCCCACGACCACGCCAGACTAATTTTTGTATTTTCAGTAGAGACGGGGTTTTGCCATGTTGGCCAGGCTGGTCTCGAACTCCTGACCTCAGATGATCTGCTCGCCTCAGCCTCCCAAAGTGCTGGGATTGTAGGCGTGAGCCACTGCTCCCGGCCCAGATACTTTCTTAATCAGCAATACCAGGTCTGTTTCGTGCATCCGTGGTATATAGCACCTACTACAGTGCTGATTCAAGTTAGCTGCTCAGTAAATGCATGTTAAATGGTACCAAAAGTCCAGAAGGCAGATTGAACCACACCATTGTGGCTGAATCCCACCGTACTGCCCCTCTTGGGCTCCCCCAACTCAAGTTACACACAAGCATAACTCAAGTTTCTTCTGAGAATAGAAAGGACTAGAGGAGCCTAAACAATGCATTTCCTATTCTGTGCAAAGGCCCAGTATGAAATGGCACAGAAGTAAATGACACTCTGTCCAGTTTGCTTCTATAATTGTCAAAACCCATCCAGGAGTCAGAAGAAATATATCAGGGGACATGATAGGAATCACTCTGTTGTCTCTGCTGTGGAAAGATTCTGCTGTGGGAAAGATTTCACATTCTCTTCTGCTCTTTGGCATTCTCCTATAAATGGTCTCTGCCATTTAGACCTCATCTCTCTCAGTTTAGGATGAGAAGAAAAGGCTAATTTAAGTCAAGGTTTCCAGTTTTAGATGCTGTTTTCCCTAACATTTCCCCAGATATAAAGAAAAGCTGGGCTGGAACCCTCAAAGGGTTTGCAGTCTGGAGAGGTACTGAGGAGCTGGGTGTATGAGATAATGAGGTTATGAAATTGGTTCTACATGACTGTCAGTCTCGATATTTTATAATCAGACTCTGTGAGTGTTTGGAGAAGTATGTAGCAGGAGAGAAAAAGAAATATTAACTATAGACTAGAAATTGACTACATTTGAACAATCACCAAGCTAACCTTATGCTCTGATAAGGCAAGTATCTGTCATATTGGAAAAAAAAAAAAAAAAAAAAAAAAAAAAAAAAAAAAAATATGAAAAAAAAAAAAAAAAAAAAAAAAAAAAAAAAAAAAAAAAAAAAAAAAAAAAAAAAAAAAAAAAAAAAAAAAAACTATGGGGAAAGTTCCCTATTGTAATGTTTATAAGAAAATCTCAATATTTGGAATAAATTCTTAAATAATGCACATTTCTCTTTTCATGTGACCGACGAATGAGATCCAAAGTAACAAATAACTGTTTCTATTGGAAACACATACAGATTATTTTGGGCTACAATTCTCTAAGTTTAAGGTGATGATACCATTAATAGTTAATAGTGAGTTACACAATTTAAGGCTTTCAATAGTGAATCCTGAAATTGATGACATACAACTTATTAGTGTGTGGATTTCTGGGAAAAGCTTTAAAGAAAGAATTTGGAAATTCTGGAGAAAGTCTGAACTGTGTTAAAGAAGCAACAGCTTCTGTAATCTCAAAACTGCCTTCTTTCCCTTTTCTACCTTGGCTAGGACCAGGAGCTGCCAACATTGGATGTCTGACTTTCCCTTGAAAATACTGCTGATGGAAAATGTTATTTCAGGCATTAGAGTTAAAATGTCTCTCTCTCTCTCTCTCTCTCTCTCTCTCTCTCTCTCTGTGTGTGTGTGTGTGTGTGTGTGTGTGTTTACAAGTCCAGACTATTTTCTTATTTCATTTACTGCAAGCTTGGACTTGTTTGGAATAAAGTAAACAATCAAACATAATCTCAAAGACATTTCTGCTGAACAGTGCATCCTGGGGACAAATTATGCAAAACAATACAAATCAAAGACACAGGAAGGAAAAACAAAATGGTCAGAAGGTTCACAACAAAGTGCATCACAAAAACATTCTTCAAAAAGTTTGTATTTTACTTTTGTCCACAAATAATTAGCTGGTTAGATTATTGTTTGAGAACCTGTAACTTTTAGTAAGTGGACTATTTTCTTAAATACAAAGAAATCGGGGCTGGCCATAGTGGTTTACGCCTGTAATCCCACCAGCCAGGATTACTTGCGCTCAGGAGTTCGATACCAGCCTAGGCAACATAGGGAAACTCCATCTCTACAAAAGTTACAACAATTATCCAGGCGTGGTGGGCTTGTAGTCCCAGCTACTTGGGAGGCTGAGGTAGGAGGATCCTTTGAGCCCAGGAGGCAGAGGTTGCAGTGAGCCATGATCGCACCACTGCACTTCAGCCTGGGCGACAGAGCAAGCTGTCTCAAAAAGAAAAGAAAGTCTGTCTGGAAGTCCTTACTTTATATTTCATTGTCAAACTCCTTTTCCCCATCTCTTGACTTCACCTCTCTCTACATCTCCAAGCCAAGAAAGAATGAGAAATTGACATCTTTGGGTTTGCAGCTCTTGCGAATTGACTTGACAGATGTTAGCACGAGCTGGGTGCGCTTTGGGGAAGTCTGAGGTCTCGGAAAATCTTTTCTATGTATACACCCGGTCCTACGAGTTCTCACTTTCTTGGCGCACGCACCAAACTCTCAAAATAAAACGACCAAAAAGGATAAGGGGAGGCGTCGCTCACCACTCCCGTCATCCCGCGGCTGCCAACTCTTTCCCTCCCATCTGCCCCCTCGGAGGCCCGCGGGGGAGTCGCGGTGAAAACAGCGCTGCGGCGAGGCCGCCGCGGACGCCCCGTCGGATGTGCCCTTCGCGGGAAGCGCTCGTGCCCACCTTGCTCGCAGGTGCCCTTGCTGACCTGGGTGATGGCCTTCTCCCCGCGGCTCTCGGCCCTCTGGCTGGCGGCGCGCAGCTGGCAGCCGCTGGGGTAGGTGGTGCCGTCGCTGCCGCACACCGGGTAGCGGCTCTTGCACACGCACACGCCGCTCACGCCCGGGCCGCCGGCTGCTGCCCCGGCTTTACCCTTCCGCCTCTTGCGGCTCTTCACGCACTCCATGCCCGGAGCACAGTACCCCCTGCCGGCGCCGCCGCCCCCGCACGGCTCGCCCTCGCCGCGGGCGCACATCGGGCAGCAGCCGCACGCGTCGCGGGTCTCGCCCAGCAGGCAGCCCAGCGGGGGCAGGGGCGGGCAGGCGGCCGGCTCGCAGGGGCCGCAGGTGTCAGAAGAGGAGGAAGAGGAGAGGGGCAGGAGCAGGAGCAGCAGCCCCGCGGAGCCTAGGAGCAGGGCGTGCAGCGACGGCCGCTCCATGGCGGGGCGCGGTGGCAGCGGCGGGAGCGCGAGTGAACCGGGTCTGGCCGGCCAGAGCCTTAAATCTACGCCCCGCCCGGCCCGGCCCCAAGAACCACACCCCGACGCGGGGAGCGCACGGGGGCCCCGCCCGTGCCGCGCTCCCGGGCCTGCCGGGCCTGCGCGCGCGCTCCTGCTGGCGGGGTGTGGGGGTGGGAGACTTGGCGGGACGGGCCCACGGGGCGCTTGGTCTCAGGCCCGCCTCGCCGAGCGCACCCCGCCGGCTCTTGCCCAGTCCCCAGTCCCCAGTCCCCTGACCTGAGCACTCAGGGATCGCCCCGCAGTTCGCGAGCGGCTTCTCCACCCTCTGGTTTCTCGTCGTTTCAGTCCATGTCTTTAAACTTCTTAACAACCACGATTTCGAGAAGACCCAGGGTTTTATCTATTAAATCCTCCGTGGACCAGAGACACGTGAGTGCTCATTACTGTGTGGTTTGGGAAGCTCTTTTAAGAACAAGCTGTTGAAAAACCCCACCTGTGGATTTTGTGCCCACGCTGGCCACAGGCCCGCTGTAGTCTTGGGTGTCAGGCACTGAAAGGACAAATTGTGGCCAACCACCTTCTGGAAGCTTCTAACTGCCTGCACCTCCCTCCCCGTTTCCCCCCCCGGTGGCATTTGACAACACTCTGTGCTTTTTTTGTGTGCTGAGCCAAGTTTTCAGTGAGTACTGGAATCAGTGTGAGAGCTGGCCTGTTTTGAGTTCTTGCTGAGCTGCTGGCCCTCCAGCAAGCCTCTCGGGAGAACGGAGCGCAGCTGAGAGGAACAGGGGTCCCAGCTCCTCCCGTGGTGAAACTGCCACCGAGGCACCTAAAGCGCCCCAGTCTTTACCAGCATTCCGGGAGGTTTTTGATATAAACGAGGGACTCTTCCTCAGTCTTTCTGCAAAGTGCTCTCCAAACTCAACTTGAAAGCCTCTCGTCAGGAACCCTGGCATCTCCAATGCAGACACGAAGTTGCTTTCACTTTTTAACTGAATGGGTAACACTGCAGCGTGCATTATTCTGCACGTCACATTGTGGTTCCTTTGTGTTCTTTTTTCTTAGCATAAATCCAGGGATTTATAGGATTGCTGACTGAAAGCCAGCAGTTCAGTTCATAATCCCATCAGCAATGTAAAGAACTCATTTTCAACAGACTTTTACAAGGTTAGTTATTGTAAACTTTTCGAAAATTAAATGACCACAAAATCGGGGGGTGGAGAGTGGGAAATACCCTCCAATCCAGAAAAACCTAGCATGGCTTTTCGGTCTCTTCTTCGTGTGTTATAGACAAGTGGAGCATTTTTTCCCCCCAGAGGTCATAGTTGACCTGACTGTTGTTTAAAAAACAGTGACAACTCTTTAGAGCAGAGTTTTCCTAAATATTTTTGCGTTTGTTCCGTCCTGAGAGATGGAGTTTACATGACCCAGTATACACTCTGAAAAGGAAACAAATGCAGAGTGCAATCTATTTCCTATTCAATTTCTTTTTCTTTCTTTCTTTCTTTTTTTTTTTTTTTTTCCTATTCAATTTCTTTTTCTTTCTTTCTTTCTTTTTTTTTTTTTTTTT
>NW_016107805.1:1198090-1247460 GCF_001604975.1 Cebus imitator | reverse complement strand
TTTTTTTAAATAATAGAGTCTCCCTGTGTTGCTCAGGCTGGAGTGCAGTACTGACACTTCAGCTCACTGCAACATCTACCTCCGGGCTTCAAACAATTCTTCTGCCTCAGCCTCCCGAGTAGCTGGAATTACAGGTATGCCTGGCTAATTTTTATATTTTGACTATAGACGGGGTTTCACCATGTTGCCCAGGCTGGTCTTGAACTCCTGACTTCAAGTGATCTGCCTGCCTCGGCCTCCCAAAGTTCTGGGATTACAGGTGTGAGCCACTGCGCCCAGCCCTGACTTCATTTTTTATTAATTCACTGGTCAAGACCCACTAAATTGGTTCCATGATCTAGTATGATGATCTATCATAGTTTTAGATTTTCGAGGAGGCTACTCTGAGACAAGGATTCCAGTGCAAGTAGGTCACCTAAGAGGCCACCTCAGGACACTTGGATTGAGGATTGGGGCAGGCAGGTGAGCAAGCAGAAAGGGAAGACAGCCAATAAGGGTGCTTATATCCACAGCCAGCCAAAGCCCCCAGGCTCTACAAACTGTGTGTGCGTAGGTGCATGCAGGCATGTGGGTGGGCGGTTACAGCAGCCGTGCGCTGAGAGCTGTCACCTGCAGTGTGTGAAAATCCTGCATCAGCCCCAACAGTGAGAAAGCAAGCATGTGCCACAGCAGAGTTCCTTTGAGGAGCCTCCTCATTGCCCAGCAAGCAAAGAAAATAAGCAAGGTTCTGGTCACTGAAGGGGGAATCAGAGCTCTTTGATAGCGCCAGTCAAGCTGGAAGACCTGAAAACAAGAAGAGATGTTGGGAAAAAGGCAGGTGAATGGGACCTTTAAAGAGCAGTTGACAACTCCATCCTTCCAAGAACGGAGGTACTGTCACCTGTTCAGCTTCAATTTTCGTGAGATGGAGAGGCTGGATGTGGAGATGGAGATACTTTTGTTTCTTCCTGTTTAATTGGTGCCTTTGGTTTCTTTTTTTTTGCTTAATTGCCCTGGTTAGAACCTCCAGTGTCAGGCTGAATAGAAGAGGTGAGTGGACACCCTTGCCCCGGAGCTCACCTTAGAGGGAAAGTTGTTAGTTTTTCACCATTAAGTAGATGTTAGCTGTAGGCATTTCACAGGCAGTCTTATCACGTTGAGGAAATTCCTTTCTATTCTGTTTGTTGAGTGTTTTGTATCATGAGGTGGTGTTGAGCTTTCTTTTCTTTTGAGACGGAGTTTCACTCTGCCTGGAGTGCAGTGTTGTGATCTTGGCTCACTGCAACCTCTGCCCCTGGGGTTCAAGTGACTCTCCTGCCTCAGCCTCCAGAGTAGCTGGGATTACAGGTGTGTACCACCACGCCCAGCTCATTTTTGTATTTTTAGTAGAGATGGGGTTTCATCACGTTGGTCAGGCTGGTCTCAAACTCCTGACCTCATGATCCACCGCCTCAGTCTCCCAAAGTGCTGGGATTACAGGCGTGAGCCATCATGCCTAACAGAGAGTAGATTTTAAATGTTCTTGTCTCAAAAATGATAAGTATGTGAGGTAAAGGTTATGTTAATTAGCTTAATCTAGTCATTCCACAACAGGTACCTATATCAAAACATCATGTACACTGTAAATATACACAATTTAAAAAAATGTTTAAAAAGAATCTTTCTTTCTCTTTCTTTTTTTTCTTTCTTTTTTCTTTCCTTCCTTCCTTCCTTCCTTCCTTCCTTCCTTCCTTCTCTTTCTTTTTTCCCTCCCTCCCTTCTTTCCTTCCTTTTTCTTTCTTTCTTTCTCTTTTTCTCTTTCTTTCTCTTTCTCTTTCTCTCTTTCTTTCTTTTTTCCCTTCCTTCTTCCCTCCCTTCTTTCCCCCTCCCCATCCCTCCCCTCCCTCTGTCACCCTGGCTGGAGTACAGTGGTACGATCTTGGCTCACTGCAGCCTCCACCTCTCAGGTTCAAGCAGTTCTCTGCCTTATGGCCTCCACTGGGCAGATGCAGCACAGAGGGTTCAAGACTTGACAAGCAGGTGGTTGCTTTGTATGAAGAAAACGGCATTCCTTCTTCTGAGGAGGCAGACCCAGTCCACATGAAGATGCGTGGCCCAGCAGGTGGAGAACTGAATTATAGCCTTCCTTGCTCCCTGGGCTGGGTTTCCTTGTGCAGTATGCTAACTGCATGTCCCTATAGAGGAGTGTGGCCTCATGCTAATGGTGTGTCTGGTACAGAATTGGCAGTCAGTTCACATTTTTTTCTCTTCTTCTTCTTTTTTTTTTTTTTTTTTTTTTTTTTTTTTTTTTTTTTTTTTAGATGGAGTTTTGCTCTTGTCACCCAAGCTGGAGTGCAGTGGTGCAATCTCGGCTCACTGCAACCTCCACTTGCCGGATTCAAGTGATTCTCCTGCCTCAGCCTCCTGAGTAGCTGAGATTATAGGTGGCTGCCACCATGCCCAGCTAATTTTTGTGTTTTTAGTTTCACCACGTTGGCCAGGCTGGTCTCAAACTCCTGACCTCAGGTGTTCAACCCGCCTCAGCCTCCCAAAGTGCTGGGATTACAAACGTGAGCCCCCATGCCCAGTAGATTAAAAACTTTAAAAAGTAAATGGATCAAAGGGAAGATGAGTTGGCAGCTCCTACTGCTAACTACTACTACCATCCAGGTGGGAATTAGCAAGGTCCTGAAGTCAGCTGTGGCAATGGGAGTCAAGGTAGAGACGATATCATTTGTTGTCCGTACCTGTACTCTTGTGAGTGAAAGGGGGCACTGTTCATCATTATGTTCGGACAGTAGGCATAAATCAAGACTGTCCTGGAAAATAGGGACACATCGTTACCCTAAGTCGAGGCGAAGAGATGGACAAGAGATCTTAAAGAAGTGGAAGATACAGGTCTTGTAAAGAAACTGACTGGAGGGAAGTCAAGAGAAACCCCAAAATTTCTCTTGTGGGAGACTGGGGGCCAGTCTCTGCCACAGCCAGTTTGTGTTGGGGGAAGAGGATGAGCTTGATTTTGGACTCATTCTTTGTAGATCAAGCCTGCCCTTTATGGACAGTTCTGGAGAGGAAGGGGGGCTCCCTAGTGATCATAGCATATTGTATTGGAGACACTGCAGGGCATTTGGCTGAGAGTAAGCCCTTGATGTAAAGTCCCTCAGTGATAACATCTCACTGTGTAATAAAGGACAGAAACTGATTTCTTATCAGTATTCTGCATCTCATCTCTGAAAAGAGGTACTGCCATGCAGGAAAATAGCTAATGATATAATTGAAAAGGCATTAATAGCCTATAAAATTCAATATTGGAGACACAGAACTTGAAGGACTCTCTAGAGGTCATTTAAAGCCAGGCGACTCTGGATCCATAAGCCCTGACCCTGAGTCATCGGGGGCACAGAAATAGTTGAAGAACCCTCAGAAATTATCAAGGAAGATTTTTGTGCGATCAGTCTTGTATTCTTCTCTATTATTTAACTGCCTTTCACATCAGGAAGATTTGAGGTCACTGAATAATAGCCAACTTCCAAATATACACAGTTGCAAAGAAAATTTAGATTTTAAACTATGATCCTGATTATACTGCATATATCATGAGAGGCTTTTAAACCTCTAAGAGCCTCATTTCCTGTCTTAAAATTCATTATCTTAACACTTTAACTTTGCATTAACACAGAATTTAAAGTTACATTTCCCAGTAAAATAAATTAGAAAGCATTTCTTTTTGTGACAACAAGTAGAGAGAAATGTCTTTTGGTTATTCCATAATTAGGCTTCATCCTTCTTTTGTTATGGGGGAAATGATATAATCATTTGGTGGCAAATGATGCAGTGCCCTATATTAATCTCCCAGTGGCCCGATTTCATAATTCACCTTGGCAAAGGAGACAAATAAAAAATAAAACTGTCTCCTTATCATCGTAAGAAGCTTGGGAGAAAGTCAAATCAGGAGAAATAAAATATTTCCAGTGGCTCCGTCACAAACTTTACTATGAATAAAACTTTGTGCCCAGGAAGGAGTTTCTTGAGTGTTTTTGAATGTTTGGAAGATATCTATCCTGAAAGCATTGATTCCTTTTCTTCTGAACAGATGATCAGCTAGGATGTTAAGATGTTAACAACATTTCTTTCATGGATGCTAGTTTTTTTAAATTTTGTTTTAGCTTGTTAAGGTGTTTGAATAACAACATACCTTTCACTGATGCTGAGGATTCACCTTTTTAAGAAAGAGTCACCGATCACATGAATGACATGGATGTTGCTTTATCTGCCTCTGCAGTGCAGCTACCTGGCTGGTGTGTCAGCCTCTTAGGTGAATAACAAGCGAATTTCAATATTGTCAGAGTCTATAGCTGTCAAGCTTCAGATCCAACTTCCTTAATGCTAAGCCACTTCCCTCTGTAGTGTCTTCTCATAGCATCATTACTTATTAATAATGCTTGCTTTAAAAGAGAAATGTGGATGTGTCAGAATAAAGGAAATCCTGGGAAACTTCAAGTCACTCTTCTTTTTGATTCTTGTTCAGTGACATTCTCTCAGGTCATTTTAGTATATTCCCATGCCTTATTGAGAAGCAGGATTTTTAGGTTTTCCTTAAGGTTCGAAGGTTAAATATTTGTCCTTCTGTTACATAAAATTGGTGCTGGAGGCCCATGTGACACAGTAGAGATGGTGATTGGTCTAAAGGTCGAGGTCTTCAGGAGCAGGGCAGGTTCCCTGTGGCTTTTTTACAGCCAGGCAAGTGATTTGGGAATGAGATATGCAAGACAGAGGAGAGAAGATACAGCTTCAAGGGGAAGGAATGCGTGTCTTTGGCCTGCAGTAAAATCTCTAACGTTCTGTGTGTGGTTCCTGGTTTCAGGAATGCAATGGGGCAGGTTAGTGCATAGCTGAGGAGTGTTAGTGCATAGCATGAGGGGGCTTGCATGGCCTCAAAGCGTCAGAAGTTGACCAAACGGAAGGTCCTGTTATCCTGGTAGGTCTTCAGTGGGAGGTTTAGGAGGGGCTATGTGGTGGCAATGACACCTGTGTAGGAAAACCTCTTATCTCTTTTTTTTTTTTTTTNTGGGGAGAGATAGCAAGGGGAGAAATGCCAGATGTAGGTGATGGGGAGGAAGGCAGCAAATCATACTGCCACGTGTGTTCCTATGCAACAATTTTGCATGTTCTTCATATGTACCCCAAAACCTAAAATGCAATAAAATAAATAAATGGGGGGGAAAAAAAAGAATTAAAAAAAAGCATTCATATTGATTGAAGTTCAAAACCACATTAAAAGAAAGTTCGTTAGAGAACAAGATGCTGCCTCTTTTTAATTTTTAATGTTAATTTATGTTCTCCATTTAAATTCACTCTAAAATGGACATAAATTTTTAAAGTAGGTTTGTTTATTGTTTATCAGTATAACAAGTTTGTTTTAAAAACAATGACAAAAACAAATGCATAAAACTGAAAATTAAACATCGTGCTCATTCTCTTCCAATCTCTCTCAATTTCTATCTTTCTTACACACACACACACACACACACACTCACACACACACACTTGGTCATATTGTTTTCTATATTTTGTTACTAAAATTAAAAATGAAAACCTCTTATCTCTTTAGCCATTAAAATGAAGAGATGGACATCCAGAAGGCAGGAAAATTGTTTTAGTGCAAAGAAGCAACACTTTACAGCTTTATGTGCCTCTCAGAACTCATCTTGCTAAATCTTTTTGGGTCACATTCTTAATGTAATTCTATACCAGTTGTGTTTGCAAGAAGAGGATAATTAGGGACTGAATAAAAACTATTCTCAGGTATAAGGCTGGGTGCGGTGGCTCATACCTGTAATCCCAGCACTTTGGGAGGTCGAGGCAGGTGGATCACCTGAGGTCAGGAATTCAAGACCAGTTTGGCCAACATGGTGAAACCCCGTCTCTACTAAAAATACAAAAATTAGCCAGGCATGGTGGCACGTGCCTGTAGTCCCAGCTACTAGGGAGGCTGAAGCAGGAGAATTGCTTGAACCCTGGAGGCAGAGGTTGCAGTGAGTTGAGATCATGCCACTTCACTCCAGCCTGGCTGACAGAGCGAGATTTCGTCTCAAAACAAACAAAACACACAAAAAGGTATTCCCAGGTATAAATGTACCAAACCAATTGGAACATACACAATTCTTAATCTGGGTCTCTTGCAGCAGCTCTGGCCAATTGAGGGTTTATACTCAGGTAAATATCATTGACCTGTTGCCCCTGTTTAATGAGAAGAATGCCAGCCTTATAATTCTTCATAAAGCCCTTACCAACATGCCTTCTGTGTGCCTCACTCAACCCCTCCTTCTTGACCTCCCGATGTGCAAGGTTGAATGACTTTCTGTCTCCCAGAAAAGTCGTCCTCTTTAGATGTCTCACATGTGATTTCTTCTTTCTGGAATTCCCTGGAAAGACTGAGCCTTTAGCTCATCCCAAGCCTGTGTTTTCTCTGCCTACTTCTCTTGTGGGAGTTGTCTTGCTTTTGAGTCCCAGCCAAGTCTAGAATGCCGTCTGATGCCACTCCTCTCTGCGTAGATGTCTGCATAGTGTCTGCCCAGGAAGTGCAGCTCTCTCTCTCTGAGCTGGTCTGGATTTGATTGCTGTCTTGGACTGCTTTCACTTGTCCCTGTTGTATTCTCCACAAACATGTCTACATACCAGGCTGAGCTCTCTCTCCCACCGCTGTAGCTGGCTCGGCCCACAGAGCTTCCTTCCTCCCAGTGAACCCCTCACATCCTGGCTTCAGACCTTTCCCAGTTTATCTGGCCACCCTCTGCCTTTGCCAAGCCCTTTCTCTTTCCCTGAGGGCTTTTAGGGTAGGAGGAAAAATAAACTCTATGACTGGATTCATTTGGAATTTGGCAGAGACCTGTTCTCTTCTTTTGGGGCCTATTTAAAAAGCATCCAGCACCCATGGGAAGCAAAAACTCTTCCCAAAGGACTAAGGCAATCTTTTCTGACCTCCAGAGCACCCTTCCTCATCCTCCAGGTCTCAGAGAAGACATTGGTATCCGCTGGAAGAGTTTCTTCCAATTCTCAGGTCTCACAGAGGTCCCCCGCACTCCCCACTCAGTGCATTCTCCACCTTAGCTTTACTGCTCTGCATGTAACCACCAGATCTCAAGGACAATGACTAGCTTTAGAAACTGATTTGCCGGCCGGGTGTGGTGGCGCATGCCTGTAATCCTAGCACTTTGGGAGGCTGAGGTGGGTGGATTGCCTGAGCTCAGGAGTTCCGGACCAGCCTAGGGAACACATGAAACCCCGTCTCTACTAAAAATACAAAAATTACCCGGGCATGGTGGTGCATTCCTGTAATTTCAGCTCCTCAGGAGGCTGAGGCAGGGAATTGCTTGAACCCAGGAGGTGGAGGTTGCAGTGAGCCAAGATCGTGCCACTGAACTCCAGCCTGGGTGACAGAGCAAGACTCTGTCTAAAAAAAAAAAAAAATTAGCCGGGCGTGACAGTGTGTTCCTGTATTCCCAGCTGCTCAGGAGGCTGAGACAGGAAAGTCGCTTGAACCAGGGAGGTGGAGGTTGCAGTGAGCGGAGATCGCACTGTTGCACTCCAGCATGGGCAACAGAGACTCCATCTCAAAACAACAACAAACTGATTTGCCATTGCTGCATCTCCAGCACTCAGCTCAGTAGGTGCATGCATGCATGAATGAATGAATGAATGATTTCTTTGCACATCTTCCACTGATTAGCTCTCTGTTGCCTAAGACATCTCAGTTACCATACATTCTTGAAATTTTTTTTTTAGTTCCTTTCTTCTCGTATTCCAGTTTCCAGCACTTACTAGCTATATGACCTTGGGTAAGTGACTTAACTGCTTTGTGCCTCAGTTTTCTCATCTGTAATGTGGAGTAATAGTATACCCACCTCATAAGGTTGTGGGGAGATTGAATGGAGCAGTGCTTGGTACATAATAAACTCTCAATAAACATGATGACTGAATTATTTCCCGTGCTTTCCTTTATGTTTTCACAGGATTATTAACCAATGATTTTGTTAAAATTGACTAATAGAATAAAATAATCATTGCAACTTCTCTTGTTCTCTTGCTAAGTTGAGGGTTATTATATAAATAGTTTTGTTTTCCTTTTCCTTTGCTCTCCATTTGATCCTTCCCATATTTTCGGAGGGACTCAGGTTTTTGGGTGGGGAGGGGGTGAGTAGTTCTGTTGGTATTTCCTAGGCTGAATTACTTTGCAGGTCACAGTTGGAATCTTAGAGATACCTAATGTCAGACTTAAGTTTGACAATCTTTCAATAATTTTATAAGGTCAGAACAAATTTTTTAAAAAGCAACCCTATGTGAACACTGATAAAGTTAACATGATGACTGAGACAAAATGGTGTCAACTTAAATAACAACTAGAGAGATGCTCTCTAAAAGAAAATAATATTTATTTGGGAATAGGCATTGCAACAGGAATGTACGTATTCAGGACGGTAAAAGATGACCATGGCTTTTAAAGAAAAAAGAGAGGATTGCATAGTTGTTTTGAGATAATTATACTGGGTTATAAGGATCAATAACAAGGGTGGCGCCAGTTGGTTGGACAAATCTGCTGGGCAGATGTCCTTGCAGAAGTTTTGTTTTTATGTAAGACTGTGATGGTCTTTGTGCAGGGTTGTGGTTTTTCCAGAATCTTTTGTGATAGTTGTTATCAGGCTTTTGTGTGTGATAACCTTTTCATGGCCTTCTCTGGCATCTTTTGTTGGGGTTTTTAACACAAGTTACTCCATTTTAATTCCAACAACTTTCGCAATGGAAACTTGTATGTGCAGGGCTGGTCTTTCCAGCCCAGCTTGCAAAGACTTTCAAGCTGGACCTCTGTGCATCCGCTAATGGGGAGTCTGTGGGAGGATCGTACCTCTTGAGAAGGGCAGCCTCCTGCGTGCCCATGGGGTCCTTCATGAAGAGTTTCGTGGTTGCTGTTTCAGGACTTACTGAGATTTGGGAATTCTCCTTTCTTGTTCTTTTAAAATAAGGAATAAGTCAAAGGATTTTTTGACTGCTTTTTTTTTTTTTTTTTTTTTTTTTTTTATTTTTTTTTTTTTTTTTTTTTTTTTTTTTTTTTTTTTTTTTAACAGAGTCTTTCTATGTCACCCAGGCTGGAGTGCAATGGTGCAATCTCAGTTCATGGCAACTTCTGCCTCCAGGAATTGAAGCGATTCTCCTTCATCAATCTCCTGAGTAGCTAAGATTACAGGCGTGTGCCACCACATCTGGCTAATTTTTGTATTTTTAGTAGAGACAGGGTTTCACCATGTTGGCCAGGCTGGTCTCAAATTCCTGACCTTGTGATCCAACCACCTTGGCCTCCCAAAGTGTTGGGATTACAGGTGTGAGACATTGTGCCGGTCTTGACTGCTTTTTAAATTCTCTATCTCAAAGAGTAATAAATAATATTTAAATGCTAACCACACTGCTTTTAGCCCTGTAATGGTTGATTTTATGTGTCAACTTGGTTGAGCTAAGTGATGCTCAGATAGCTGGTATAGCATTATTTCTGGGTGTGTATGAGGCTATTTCTGGAAGAGATTAGCATTTGAATGAGTAGACTGAAGTAGACAGAAGGCCACCCTCACTAATATGGATGGGTAGGCATCATCCAATCCCCTACGAAATAGAACAAAGAGGCAGAGGAAGGGTGAATTCTCTTCTGTGTCTTTTAGCTGGGATAGCCATCTTGGCTTTGGACAATGAAGTGCCTAGTTCTTGGGCCTTTGGATTCTGGGACTTAAACCGATTACTGCACCACCTTCCCACCTGCTGTCCAACCTCCTCCAGGTTCTTATACCTTCTGCTTCAGTTTTGCCATCAGCTACCCTGATCCTCTGTTCTTTGGACTCTGATTGCGTTATGCCAACAGTTTTTCTGGGTCTCTTACTTGCAGACAGCATATCATGGGACTTCTTGGTCTCCATGATCACATGAGCCAATTGTCCTAATAAGCCAGTTGTCCTCTTATCTCTATCTCTGTCTCCTACTATATCTCTCCTGTTGGTTCTATTTATTTGGAGAACCCTGACTAATCCAAGCCCTCTGATGGTAAGATACATTTTTTTTTTTTTCAAAAGTAGTTCTGGTCCTTCACTTTAAAGGGCAAAGTGAACCTGTGTCTACTTTGGTTCTGCTCACAAACCGGGGCCGATTCCAAGGACTGGGATAGGGCTGTTTTATCCATCTTCATTATCTTCCACAGAGCAGAAGTGATGGCAGTTATCAACATCCAGCCTGCATTTAATCACCCCACTTGAAGCAGGTTTATGGCAAGTCTGCCTTTGCTCTATAGGAACAATGTTAAACAGCTGACTGGCCCAACTTTTTGGAAGATGAGTGTCTCCTAGGAATCTCACAAGCATTGCATGTCTACCTGTTGCAGCATTTGTCTTTTTGGAAAAAGTGCCTGCAGATTTCAATGTAACTTGCTTAATATTAATAGATTCTTATGTCTGTCTTTTCTTCCAGGAAAATAAAGTATTGTCAATTTTATGATGAGTGTCAGGGAGGTTGTAGGAATTTGATCAAGCAGAACCATGATAAGAAAAGCCAACAGATACTTTGGAAATTCCTTGTCACTCTGGGCTTAATAATGGAAGAAATGACAGTTTTGTTACTTTTCTATTGTTGCTTAACAAATCACTACAAAGTTTGCAGCTTGTAGGCTTGACTGGGTTCTCTGCTTAGGCAGAAATGAAAGTGGGCTGAGTTGGGCTTTTATTTGGTGGCTCTGGGGACGAATTCACTTTTAAGATCATTCGGGTTTTCCACAGAATTCAGCTCCTTGTGGTTGTAGGACGGAGTTCCCTGCTTTCTTGCTGGATGTTGTTGGACGGCTCTCTGGTCCTCCTTGCACGTGGCCCCTCCATATTCAAAGCCAGCAATGGCATATTATGTCTTTCTGGTGCTTCAGATCTCTCTAACTTTCTCTTCTGCTACTACCCAGAGAAAATTGTGCTATCGAAGGGTTCATGTGATTGGAGTAGGCCCACTAGGATCATTTCCCTTTTGATGAATTCAAAGTCTATTGATCAGTAATAATGCAATTTTTGCAAGATCCCTTTTGCCAGTTAATATAACATAGTCACAGACATGATATCACATCCTATTCATAGTCCTGGAGATTAGGGCAGGAAATCCTGGGTGGTCAGTTTAGAGTTCTGCCCACCACCGTTGTCAAATATTGTTTTCTCAAATTAACTCTTTGCTGAAACTGAGCTCTGGGATTTCCCTTGCTTGTTTTTGTTTGCCTGTGAACCATACAGCAGTTTGTTGCCTATGCTGTGTGTTTTTTTTTTTTTTTTTTTTTTTTTTTTTTTTTTTTTTTTTTTTTTTTTTTTTTTTTTTTTTTTTTTTTTTTTTTTTTTGATAAGAATCTTATTCTGTCACCAAGGCTAGGGTATAGTGGCATGATCTTGGCTCATTGCAATGCCTACCTCTTGGGCTCAAGTCATCCTCCTGTGTCAGCCTCCCAAGTAGCTGGGACTGCAGGTGTGCACCACCATGCCCAGCTAATTTTTTATGGAGATCAGTTTTGGCCACATTGCCCAGGCTGGTGTTGAACTCCTGAACTCAAGCAATTCACCCACCTCAGCCTCCCATAGTGCTGGGATTACAGGTGTGAACTACCACATCCAGCCTATGTCTCATAAATGGAATTTTTTCTCTAGTTCAAACAGGATACCATTCTCCAGGGCACTTATTCCTGGGGTTCATCTGTTGGCTTCGGACTTTGAGGTTTGATGTCCTCCTTGTACATGGCCCCTCCATCTTCAAAGGCAGCAATGACATGTTGAGTCTTTCTAGTGCGTCAGATCTCTCTGACGTCCTCTTCTGCTGCTACCCAGAGAAAACAGCTTCAAAGGGTTCATGTGATTAGAGTAGGCTCATTTGGATAGTTTCCCTTTTGATTAACTCAAAGTCTATTGACCAGTAATAATTTAATTATTTTTATAAAATAATTATTTTAAAACAGAATTATTTTAATTTAACCAAAGCACTGAAGCACCATTTTTGCTTGGACCACACAAGGAGAGACATAAGAAGCAGAAAGCAGCCAACAGAACCTCGGCTAGCCTCCAAACCTGTGTCTTTTAGTCTTACAAGTACATATGGAATTGCTGCTGCATTCACAGACCAACAATTATCTCATTAAATGACTTCTCAAGCCTTGATTTAGCCATTATGAAAGACGTTTTGATAAAGAACATCTGGTGTTGTTTTCAATTAAATATTATATCACTGAACTTTGATTAAAAACTGATTTAAAATTTTAATAGCCCCTCCTTTAGAAGATGGCTAAATGCAAAAAAGAAAAATGTTACTCATTTAAATTGTTTTTTTCTCTCCTTTGTTGCTCTATTTTAACCGGATTCCCATTAATGACTGTTTAAAACCCATACAATTTTTGATGCAGTAAATCGAGATATATAAATAAGATTACCATACCAATACTGCTGTTCTCACTCTTTTACTATTGATACCTCATTTTGTTTTTATGCTTTAATTAAATTGAGTATATTTTATGTTTCAGTTTGCTTTAAAACAACTGCAGTGCATATAATTGACACTATTTCATCCCTGATAGAAAGTGCTGAGTTGAATTAAACACACCAGTTCCATTTCCCTTTACATTTAATCTGTGGCAAAACTAAGGCAGAAATAATATGAACTATATTTCTTTTCCAAGTTGCCCTGACAGGTGAGAATAACTAACCATGTAGTAATTGCTAATAAAGACTGAAATGAAATCTTTACTGTTAGTATAACTCTTATCTATATAAAAATAGATATTTAGTGGTATAAGCTAATTTTACTTAGTAATTTTCCCCAGGTGGTATGTAACAAATAATAAACACATAAATGCTATTCCATGTACTCTATATCCAGCATAAATCTTCAAGCACAAATTTTAATATATTTTTAGGCTATCAGGTTAGCCTAAGTATTTATGGTAGGGAAATGATATTATATCATGTTTCTGCAGAGCAGGGATTGATGAACTTTTGTGAGGAGCCAGTTAGTAGATATTTTCAACTTTGTGGGCCATGCTATCTTCCAACTACATAACCCGGCTGTTACAATATGAATGCAGCCATAGGTGACATGTAAACAAATCAGTATAGCTGTGTTCCATAAAACTTTATTTACAAAAACAGCTGGTGGGCCAGGTTTGACCCATGGGCTGTGGTTTAAAAGACTGATCCCTATTATCCAGGATAATTACCAGTGCTAGCTAATTTTCACAGCTGCAAAAAATCAATAGGTCAATTCATTAATTAGGGTCCTGCATATATATTTTTTTATCATATGTATTTTTTTTTGTTTGTCTGGCAAGAGTTTGCCTTAATTTAATCTGTTGATTCCCATGTGGGAATTTCCTCCCCAATCTTGTATTTTAAAATAGAGACCTACGCTCATCAACATTGCCACAAGTCTAAATTAAGTCATTAAATAATTACCATGATTAAAGTTTGCTATCTTCTCTTCTGCAGTGGTTCAGGCAACAACTATAACATGTTTATCTTACACAAGCTTGGCTTAAGTCAGGCCAGACTTTGCAAGCTCTTGGCTTCGTACCATTTGATATGATTTGGCTCTGTGTCCCCACCCAAATTTCATCTTGAGTTGTGATCCTTGGTGTTGGAGGAGGGGCCTTGTGGGAGGTGATTGGATCATGGATCTCCCTCATGCTATTCTTGTGATAGTGAGTTCTCATGAGCTGATGGTATAAAAGTATGTGGCACTTACCTGTTTGCTTTCTCTCTCTCTCCTACCACCATGTGAAGGTACATGCTTCTTCTTCTGCTATGATTGTAAGTTTCCTGAGGCGTCCCAGTCAGGAAACTTCCTGTCAAGCCTGAGGAACTGTGAGTCAATTTAACCTCTTTTCTTTATAGACTACCCAGTCTCAGATAGTTCTTTATAGCAGTGTGAAGTAGTCTAATACATCACTACATTTTTGTTTTAATAGAGAGAGACTGGGTCTCAATCTGTTGCCCAGGCTGGAGTGCAGTGGTGCCATCATAACTCACTGCAGCCTTGAACTCCTGGGCTGAGGTGATCCTCCCACATCAGCCTCCCAAGTAGCTGGGACTACAGATATGCACCAGGAAGCTTGGCTAATTTTTAATTTTTTTACACAGTTGGGTGTCTCTCTACGTTGCCCAGGCTGGTCTTGAACTCCTAGCCTCAAGCGACCTCGGCCTTCCAAAGTGTGGGGACCATAGGCATGAGCCAGGTGCCAGCCCTCATTGTATTTTAGATATCATTTGGTTTTGGGAGGCAAGAGCGTCAAGTACAGTGACATGGTCTCCCCCCAAATCTCACCTTGAATTGTAATAATCCCCATGTGTCAAGGGTGGGGCCAGGTGGAGATCATTGAATTATAGGTGTCAGGCTCTGGACTCATGCTATTGTAAATAAATCTCGGGTTATCCCCACTAAGGATATTCAGGTGGCATTTTATTATCTGATTCTTACATTTCTCTTGCAAAGGAGCCTGGTGCAAGTCCTTAGCAGAGTTTGAACCAAGGTGTTTCAGACTTTGAGAAAAGGAGTGGTTAAGTTAGAATGACAGAATCTGGGAATGAGATGAAATCATAGCATATGAATTCTGAAATAAGGCTATAACATCTATAGAGTGATAGTGAGTTTGGGCTGTTTGGGATGAGACCTTCTGGAAAGGGGGGAACAGTTTGAGACAAGGTCTGAAGCAGGGAAGACAGGGTGACTTAACAAAAGCGTGAGTGCCTATCAGAGCCAGGGGTTTTGAGTAGCCCACAGGAATGGGGTAATGATGTGTTGCACACACACTTGTGGGAGGTAACTCTGCAAAGGCTGGCGAGTCTTCTCTTAGGCAAGTTTTAGTTCTTCTACTCCCGTAGATCTCTGGAGACTCAGTACCCCCCATAACCTTTGGAAAGGAGAGCCTCTGACTCTTCCTCCTTGGCAAGGCAGATTGGACCAAGGGTGAGTACTAGAACTAAAAGAACTGGTTCTAGCTGTATTGTTCTAGCATTCACCCTTGGCCCAATTTCTATATTTGGTTCTAGAATGCTTTTGGATTTAGCATTCAGTTTTGGTTCAATTTCTATGTTTGATGTTTCAGATGCGCAGGGGAGATCATCTAGCTGGCTAGAGAACCAATCAGATGATTTCACATGAGGATTTGAACCAACAAATGTAGAAATTTCATAGTAGAGGACCCTGAGTGTGAACCATCATGCATGCACTAAGTGCTGATTATCTGCCTCATGCTGTTCTAGGGCCTATTGATACAGGGAGGTACAACGCAAAGTCCTTCTTTCACAGAGATTAGGTTTAAATGGGAAAAAGTAAACGAATAAGAAAATAAAATAAAATGTCAGGTCATAACAAAGGCAATGAATGAAACAGGGTCATTTGACAGAGTATTGGGAGAAACAGATGTCATCAAATCATGGGGTTGTGGGGAGGTCAGAGAAGACCCTTGAAAGAAAGTAACAGTGGTTAGTAGATATGGAGGCCAAGACAAAAATTAGGAAGATAGTTGACTAGGGTGCGTATCCCATGAGGGAAATAGAGATGGGAGGAGCTGTGTGGTCCCTCGGAGATTTAGGGAGTCACAGGTGATTCCTGGTTAAGTTTTGGTTACTTTGAGTCATTTCCTCCCTTGCATTCTTTTAGTGACATCTCTAACACACACACACACACACACACACACACACACACTCTCTCTCTCTCTCTCTCTCTCTCTCTCTCTCTCTCTCTCTCTCTCTCGAGCTATCTTAAGTGGATCTTGCAGCTGCATGCCAAAGTGCTTAAAAACAGGGATAAATTGAGGAAGATTCTGAATGGTATAGTCTGTGGTTCTGGACTTTGTTCTGTCTCAGAAAGGGCTCTTGAGCAGTATAGAGTGTCTTTATGCATTGGTGTCAGGGAAAACACATTCCTTTTTTGAGGATGGAAAGCTACTGATTGTACTGAAGCTTGCATTCCTCTGCCAACTGCTGGAACAAGAAAAACAACCATCAACCTGACTGCCAGCAATCTGGCCAGACACCACCTGTTCTCAGTGCCTGTGTGGGGTGTTTAGCTTAGCTAGGCAGCTCCAACAGCACCTGGGATGAAAAAACACCCTGAATTTCTCCAAACACCACAGCAGGGCTGTTTAAACAGCACGATACTCAGGAAATAGTCATTATCTCCACACCTCCTGCATTCAATGGGGTGGATTATTGGATGAGCTTCAGAGGGCAGCTCCAGGGAGTGCCAAGTCCTCCTGGACCAGATCTCCCATCCATATGCATGTGCCGCCAGTGGACCACTGCGGCTGGGCTTCTCAGGTTATCAGAGAGGAAGTTGGGCTTTATTTTCTCTCTGTGTGTGTCCTTTCTGTATACCAAATGAACTGTCAGCATCAGCACAAAAATGGGTGCAGACTTGTGCAGGGAAGAGGAAGACTGCTGCTATTGCACATATTTTCTGTAGGGAGCATTTTGAACCATTATAAGGGAGAAAAGGTAGAGGTGAGTGGGTGAACCTCATCTGTCTGATTTGCCTTGGGATAGAGAAAGGATGTACGGGTAGCCATCAGCTGGTGTCTTCCTTCCCTTCATTTGCCCCCTTTCCTTCCCATGTTTGGCAGGAGTCCAAAGCAAACCATTGACAGTTAAGCATTCGATGATAGCAGTTTGGTCTGGTTAATATTCTCATCAAGAATTCAGGTTGGTAGTTAACAACTACATGAAACTTTCAAAATACTTTCCATTTTACAACTAACTATTGTAACCCTGCAGTGTACCCTGATGTGCCTTCCTGTTCTTTTGTGGTTTTAAAACTTTACTGAAAAGCCAAACCCTTTTTTCAAGTGAATTTTACAGATCTGGATTAAAAAGCAGATCAACTGAGCTTCTTCCTAGGAAGCAACTAAAAAGAATGCTGGAATAAATCAGAAATATGGCACTTTTAAAACTTGGATTTCTACCTGCTATTTTCAAAAGCATCAAAATGTATATTGCTTTCGGTCCTAATGAAGTATAGCCCTTCAGGTGAAAATGAAAACAAAGGCAAAACACTCTTTGATGGTGGTGGCCAATTTGATCTGAATGTTTTGATGACTCCGGCATGCATGCAGTTCATTTGGCCCCAACCAACCCTAGCAAAGCAGCTGACAGAGGCCTGAAGTTGGCAGCTGCAATCAGCTGAAATTCTGAAACCCAGCAACACACCACTTATTCTCACTTACTGAGAAAAAGTGATTTACTCTATCATATTCACTTTAATCTCTTAATGCCTCCCAAAAATGTATCTGGTTTGGAAAATCTCATACATCTTAAATAATAACACATATTTCAGAAAAGAGAATGTTTTGTTAACAAGAAAGATAAAACATAGTAAAATCACCCTGAAAAAGCCATTTAGCAGTTTCTATTCCCAGTGACTCTGACGGACTGGGAACAGTGCTTTGTAGCTAGGAATAATGGAAAATCAGTGAAATGAAAGACAATTGTAAATAAGTCAAAATATTATGTTAATGATAAGTGTATGTAATTGTCTCTTGTTCTGAACATAAAGAAGGGGGTGGCTGGGCATAGTTGCTCATGCCTGTAATCCCAGTACTTTGGGAGGCCAAGGTGGGTGGATCATCTGAGGTCAGGAGTTCGATACCAGCCTGGCCAACATGGCAAAACCCTGTCTTTACTAAAAATACAAAAAAATTGGCCAGCCATGGTGGTGGTCGCCTATAATCCCAGCTCTTCGGGAGGCTGAGGCAAGAGAATCGCTTGAACCCAGGAGTTGGAGGTAGCAGTGAGCCTAGATCACGCCATTGCACTCCAGCCTGGGCAACAGAGTGGGACTCCTTCCTCCCAACCTCTCCCCCAAAAAAAGAAAAAAAAAAAGGAGGTATATAGTTTTATTTCAAGTGAAGTTAGTTGGTTTCTCCCTACTCTCACTAAAAATATGTTGAGTCAATATTTGAAGAATTGGCATAAACCATAAACCAGTCCAGAGAACCCATGTGCCTCAGTGAGCCTGATTAGGTGTCATGCCAATATACATCAAATAAGAGTAAGGCCTCTCTGGGTGAAGTGGGAGGCTGGAGACCCACAGCCTCGTCTGATCTTCTTCCCACCCCTTGCTAGCTGCCTTTGAGTATCTTCTGTGAAGCAACTTGGAAACCACTGCTCTACTGAATCATTGTCTGATGACTCCTAATCTTTCTTTCTTTCTCTGTCTTCACCAGTCTACCGTCACTCCATTCTTGTCTTTCCCACCACCCTTAAGCTGGTGTCTCCCAAAGCTAGTGCTCAGAGCAGAGCTGGTCCCTGATGAAATTCACACTGCTATCTGAAGAGTGGTGGAAAAAAGGCACAATTTAGTGAGTTTTTGCAAAGCCAAATTGTTCTATTTATGACTTTTTTTTTGTTATGAGATAATGTCTGCTCTATTTTTTGGTTGTCAAAACGTTCTTTTTTAATGAAATGATGAGAATAGCAGATTTTTAAAAATTATTTTTTTTTGGCAAAATAGAGAATTGCTAGTCCTATGTTAGTCCCCAAGATTTTTATTAAAATCATACTTTTTGGGTAAAATTCTCAAATCTAAGCACCACTATTTTAAGGTACATTTAAAAAATTTAATGAATACATAATATTTCACACATTTATGGGGTGATATTTTTTTACATGCATAGAATGTGTAATAATAAGTCTGGATATTTGGTGTATCCATCACCTTGAGTATTTATCATTTCTTTCTTTCTTTTTTTTGAGAAGAAGGCTAGCGTGCAGTGGCAGGATCTTGGCTCACTGCAACTTCCACCTCCCGGGTTCAAGAGATTTTTGTGCCTCAGCCTCCCAAGCAGCTGTGATTACAGGTGTGTGCCACCATGCTTGGCTAATTTTTGTATTTTTAGTAGAGATGGGATTTTGCCATGTTGGCCGGGCTGATCTCGAACTACTGGCTTCAAGTGATCTGCCCGGCTTGGCCTCCCAAAGTGCTGGGGTTATAGGTGTGAGCCACTGCACCTGGCCAGTATTTATCATTTCTATGTGTTGGTAATATTTCAAGTTCTCTGTTCCAGATATTTTGAAATATACAACATATTCTTGCTAACTATAATCACTTCATTTTGCTGTCAAATATTAGAACTTATAACTTCTATCTAACTGTAAGTTTGTACCCATTAACTAAACTCTCTTTATCCCTAACCACTCCCACATGATCTTCTCAGTCTCTGGTATCTATCATTCTACTCTCTACTTCCATGAGATCAACTTTTTTAGCTCCCAGGTGTGAGTGAGAACATGTGGTATTTGTCTTTCTGTGCCTGGCTTATTTCACTTAACTTAATGACCTCCGCTTCTATCCCTGTTGTGCAAATGACATGATTTCATTCTTTTTATGGCTGAATGGAACTCCATTGTGTATATATACCACATTTTCTTTGTTTATTTTAAAAATGAAAGCAAGTTTATTAAGAAAGTAAAGAAATAAAAGAATGGCTACCCCATAGGCAGAGCAATAGCATGGGCTGCTCAACTGAGTATACTTATCGTTATTCCTTGATTAAATGCTAAACAAGGGGTGGATTATTCATGAATTTTCAAGGAAAAAGGTGGAGATTTCCTGGAACAGAGGGTTCCTTTTTTTTTTTTTTTTTTTTAAGACTATATAGAGTAACTTCTGGACCTTGCTATTACGTTTGTAAATTGTGACGGTGCTGGTGGGGGTGTATTTTAGCATGCTAATACATTATAATAAGCATATAATAGTGGGGTACACTGGTTCATACCTATAATTCCAGCACATTGGGAGGCCCAGGCGAGTAGATCCCTTGAGGCCAGGAGTTCGAGACCAGCGTGGTCAAGATGGGGAAACTCTGTCTCTATTAAAAGTACAAAAATTATCCAGGCATGGTGGTATGCAGCTGTATTCCCAGCTAGTTGGCTGAGGCAAGAGAATTGCTTGAACTCAGGAGGTGGAGGCTGCAGTGAGCTGAGATCATACCACTGCACTCCAGCCTGGGCAAAACAGTGAGACTCTGTCTCAAAAAAACAAACGAACAAAAAAAACATATAATGAGCAGTGAGAATGACCAGAGGTCACTGTCATCACCATCTTAGTTTTGGTGGGTTTTAGCCAGCTTCTTTACCACATCCTGCTTTATCAGCAGGGTCTTTGTAGCCTGTATCCTGTGGTACCAGTCCTGACTGCCTCTTATCTCATCTGTGACTCATGCCTAACCTCCTGGGAATGCAGCTCAGCCGGTCTTAGTTTTTTTTTTACCCAGCCTCTATTCAAGATGGAATCACTTTTGTTCAACTGCCTCTAACATATTTCCCCCCTCTCTTTTACAAGGGAACTCTCAATCCTAGAGGTTGTAGAGGGATGAAGATTCAACTTCTATAACTTCTTCAGGCTAAATAAGGGCCATAGTATTGCTACGTAACTATTAGGATATTTGTATCTAGGACAGAGAAGAGCTCAGAAAGTGTGAATATGCTGAGTGTCAGTCATGACTCTGAGTTCCAACAAAAGGTGATATCTAGAAGATTAAGTCTTCAACTTAATAAAATGTTGAGTAAGCTTATCCTATGTTTCTCCAGAGTTACAATAGCAATATATGCCACAACAGTAAAGCAAAGTAAGTAAAATTATCCCAAGTAAACTAAATAGTTTTCCATTAACTAGGCAATTGTTGGAACCAAGCTGATCTGGAATTGCTAACTGGTTCCAATATGTGCCAGAATTAGAATACCGATCCAGATTTTTACAGCACCCATCCCTTTTGTTTCCTCTGAGCTGCAGCCAGAGGTCACTGGTTGATTCAGAAGAATAATCAGAGTTAGTCCAAATTTCAGGGAAAAACCTAAAAACAGCTGATGAGACTAGAACCTAATAACAAGTGTACCATGGTTTTAGAAACATAATAGTTCTCATTTTTATTAAAAACAAATCGTGATAGGACTGAATTGTTTGCAAAATAAGCTTTTGTCTTAGCCTGATTATTTATATAAAGTGTAGGAAGAATAATTATTTTTCACATAGGCTTTTTAAATTGGCCTTAATGGAACTCTGTTCCATAAGGAATCTCAGATAAGACTTTTTTTTAAAGCCTTGAGCCCAGCCATGGCTTTGTGCCATTAAATACCTACATGAGTTGAGTACATTCAGATCCTCTTGAGGTCTCAAGACAACTTGGGGCTCCTAGGCTTGTCAGGAAGTGACATACTTTACTTACCACATGTCAGGAACCCTGTGCAGGAATGTGTAGACAAAGAATGAGACCAGTTTTCCCAAGGGGCTTTTATTGGGTCTGTAAGTCAACCTTGATTCCTTAAAGGAGTTGTTTGTTCCTGAAAGCATACCATTCCAGTAAAAGCCTTGAGAAAATAACCAGGGTTTCCAATTGTGTCCTGTTGCAAAAGAAAACAGATCCTCATTGCACTTATGCAAATAATGATATGGCCATAAATTAAGAATGCTTAAAAATAGGCCAGGCATTGTGGCTCATGCCTGTAATCTCAACACTTTGGGAGGCTGAGGTGGGTGGATCATTTGATGTCAGGAATTCAAGACCAGCCTGGCCAACATGGTGAAACCCTGTCTCTACTAAAGGTACAAAAATTAACCGAGTGTGGTAGTGGGCACCTGTAATACCAGCTACTTGGGAGGCTGAGGCAGGAGAATGGCTTGAACCCAGGAGGTAGAGATTGTAGTGAGCCAAGATTGTGCCACTGCACTCCAGCCTGGGTGACAGAGCAAGACTCTGTCTCAAGAAACAAAAAAATAAAAGAATACTTTACAAATAGTTTCCAGATTCTGGAGAAATCAGGTAGAGAGAAACAAATAGGCTTCAAACTTTGTTTATGGAAGTATACTTCACTCAATTGTTAAAAACTGTAAATAGCTTAAAAGAAAAGTTTTCTTGACTCTGAAAAACAAAACAAAGGATCAGTAACATTTTAAGCAAAAAAATCATAAAGGGATTATTTCAGTCTTTTATTAGTTCAGTTCATGCAGTTAACTCCTGTTCTGCTTGATATTCATGAACATTTCAGCTTTTCATGAGAGTCTTGAAAGTTTTTTCTCACAGTCTGCAGAGTTACCAGAAACCTGCATTCAAGAGTACCTGTCGAAGTCCTGTAGCTGATTATAAAACTGCCTTTTAAAGAGGATCAAAGCAAGACAACAATTGTCTGTGGATGACAATGTCTTAGGGCAGACACTATTAAAGCCACAACTGACTAGGAATTTTGGTTACTTCTGTGGCATACAACTTTACATAAGAATTATAATTGTAAATAATGTGCACTAAGTCAGAATTATGGGAGTTTCCCATAATTTTGGAACATATACCAATAACATATTTATACAAATATACCCCAAAGAAAGCCAAACACCATTTTATATTTGACAATGCTTCCTGTATGATTTCATATCCAACAAGCCAAATATAATAAGTCATTTTTGGACTTTAGGGGACCTAATATCTAAAAGACTATTAATTTGGTTGGAAAAATACAATTTATAATTTGATTTTGGAAAGTCTGTCAAATATCAGAGATTTAGAAGACTTGGTACTATAAAATAGAATTTAGGTCACCATAAGCCATTCATTTAGTCAAAATGATAACTCCACAATTTTAAAAAAGCAAAAACCTTTACTTATTAGTAAAGACTTAGCTTTTCAAACAATCTGTCTCTTTTCTTTCCTTTCTTTTTCCTATAGTTTATTTAAAAGGCAAACAAAAGTCTTTCATTATTTTTAACATTTCATGAAAATTTTGTTCAAGAGAAAAAGGGGAATATGTCCATACTTTCCAGGTGGCCAAGAGCTTGTGTCTCTGATCCAAAAGTGCGAAGAGCTGAGTATCCCCCAATAACTGCTATAAATATTAGCCATCCTTAAAAGTATATTTCCTACCTATTATACACCAAAGCTCTTTCATAATATGAAGTGATTTCTAATACCCCCCCAAAGCTGAAAATGTCAGATAATGCAATGTAAAACAGAACGGAGCCTTAGATTTTTAGAGGAATCTATCCACTTTCAATTCTTGGAGTTTCAAGAGGAAAATGGAATTTTTACTCCAACCAGGATCTGTAGTGCCTCTTCTGTTTTTCCCAAGGAGTTCCAGGCTGCTAGAAATTATCTTAGGATAATTTCTCTCATGTGTACATCAAGAGTGGCAAGAAGATAAAATGGAGAAAAACATTCAACTTAAGTCACATGAGAAGAGAAAAACTTTTTCTTCAGAAAAATAAGATCTAGTAAGAGAAAAAACCATAAAGGCCTTTAAAATATATGTATAGCCTGGATATTGCTTTTGATTTAGCTGACTTTTAACCAAATATCTTATTGCCAGAACTTATCCAGAATAAACAGCAAGTATTTCTGGCTTTTGAACTTTACCCAAGGTAACCTCCCAGGTGCTCAGAGAAAGGAAAACCCAAGACGGGAAGTCAGAAGTTGTACATGGAGGGGAAGAGAATCAGCAAATGGCAAAGGTCGCACAAATATCAACCAGAGAGTACTCATTCCCTAGGCTGAAAATGGAACCTGGGCAGCCATTGTGAAAAGACAAAGCCTTAGCTCCTAAGCTGTAGCATCGGGCAGTTTCCACCGTCCTTTTCAGAAGGACCCTAGAGGCAGCCAATTTTGAGCTTGCAAAGGCTTTTAACTGCTCAAGAGAATTCTTTAGAGCTAACTATGGCATGAACTCCAAAATTCCTATCTCCAAATTTTGGCAGAGACCAAGAGCAAGTACTGCCACGTGGTTACAAGGACAAGCTCCCAAGGACATAAAACCAGTGAGAGGGAAACATCGTCTAGTTTCTTTTGTTGTTGTTTGTTTGTTTCAGGGAAGCAAAAATGGCAACTGACCAGTTCTCTGGGCTGGCTTGAACAGCAGACTTATGGGGTCCTAGGACTATTTTCTTTCCTAAGGTACCCCTCTTTACAACAGAAAGTTACAAGACAAATTCATAGCATAAAGTCCACCAGATTTGTTACAGCCTAATGCTAGCCTCACAGATTATTGTTCCCATTATTCAAAACCTTGCAGAGGAGATGAACAGTGATTTCTTTACTATTCATTCAACCAGTTTGCACAGAGAGAGAGACCAGAAGCCTGATGGGTAAGAAATTCTTACCCTTTTGCTAGCATGCTAGATTTCTGGATTCCCTTTTCCTGAGCACCTGTAGTGACCCTTTTTGCCACATCATAGCCCTGGGCGCCAAGCTGTAACACAAAGGAAAATCATCTTTTTCTGTTTCATGGAACCATAGGCAAAAGCCTATCAATTTTGCAAGATGTCATCCAAGGGGTTGCATGGGTTAACCAGATTCACATTTTCCCTTCTGGCCAGAGCAAAATATTTGTGACAAAACACAGACATTAGCCACTCTGTTTAGCACCCAATATTGAACCAGTAAAGCTCAAACTTGCCCCTGTTTGGGCCCAGTTATCTTTAATCCATTTAAAGTGGGGTGGAATGACTTCTAACCAGGAATTTCAGCATGTGGCCTCTGGGCAAGATGGAAGAGCAGGTGGTCTTGAGTAACAGAAAAGATAGGAAAAGAAAAGGAGAGAAAGAGAGAAAAGCTTTGCCTGTGGTGTGGTGAGGAAGGTGGGGAGCTCAGGGAGGCCAGAGAAAGACCCACTGTCACCCATTGCAGTGACAGTGAATCAAAAGTTCAGGCAGCTGCTTGTCAGTCACAAAGGTATCTTTTCCAGCAGTCCCATAAGCACTCAGGTTTCTTCCTTTGGGGGGAGAAAATCTCCCCATGTCCTGTGATCCTGTGCTTGCCTAATTCTGTCACCCGTAGCCATCAGCAAAGAGTGTAAGAAAGGTTAATCCAAAGAGAATAGTGGTTAATATCCCATAATGCCAAATCCATTTTTAACTGAGAGACTTTACTGACAGGGGGCCTTTAACTCCCTAAATCTTAGGATGGACTCTAACCTTCCTAAGTTGGGCCTTGAACCCAAGTTTGGTCAAGTGTCCTTGCCTTTTATTAAGAGGGGCCTTTAGAACTCACTGTCTTAGGAGGGACTCTAAGACTCCTAAATTGGGCCTCCTACCCAATCCCATCATTTACCCTGGTGAAATGTACCTCACTTCTTACCCAAAGTCAGCCAATTGGTGCTGCAGTCCATTTCCTTTGAGTTGGGGTTCTTCTCAGTATAATGCCTTCATTGTTTGCCAGGAGGATGTTACTGGAAAGGGGTCCCAATCCAGACTGCAAGAGAGGGTTCTTGGACATCATGCAGGAAAGAATCCTGGGTGAGTTCACAGAGTAAAGTGAAAGCAAGTTTATTAAGAAAGTAAAGGAATAAAAGAATGGCTACCCCATCGGTAGGGCAGCCTACACCACATTTTCGTTATCCATTCATCCACTTAGGTGATTCCATATCTTTGCTATTGAGAATGATGCTGAAATAAACATGCAGGCACAGGTATATTTTTGATATGCTGATTTCTTTTCCTTTGGATAAATACCCAATGGTAGGATTGCTGGATTATATGGTAGTTCTATTTTTTTTTTTTTAATAATCTTCATGCTATTTTCCATAGTGGTGGGACTAATTTACATTCCCACCAACAATCTATAAATGTCCCCTTTTATCTGCAGCCTCACCCGCATCTGTTATTTTATGTCTTTTTAATAACAGCCATTCTGAGTGATGTGAGATGGCATCTCATTGTGCTTTTAATTTGCATTTCTCTGATTATTAGTGATGTTGAGCAATTTTTCATATACCTATTGGCCATTTGTATGTCTCCTTTTGTGAAATGTCTATTCACGTTCTTTGCCCACTTTTTAATAGAATTATTATTATTATTTTACTGTTGAGTTTTTGAGTTCCTTGTATATCCTGGATGTTAATCCCTTGTCAGATGAATAGTTTGCAAATAAATATTTTCTTCCATTCAACACGTTGTCCCTTTACTCTGTTGATTGTTTCTTTTGCTGTGCAGAAGCTTTTTAGTTTAATATAGTCCCATTTGTCTATTTTGTTTCTATTGCCTGTGCTTTTGAGGTTTTAGTCATAAAATCTTTGCCTTGACCAAATTCCTGAAGTGTTTCTTCTCTGTTTTTTTTCCAGTAGTTTTGTAGTTTTGAGTCTTACATTTAAGTCTTTAATCTCTCTTGAGTTGATTTTAATTTTTAAAAAAATTTTAAGTTTTGGTTCTCTATTCTGTTCCATTGTTCTAGGTGTCTGTTTTTATACCAATATCTTGCTGTTTGGGTTTCTATAGCCTTGTGATGATATATTTTGAAGTCAGGTAGTGTAATGCCTCTAGTTTTGTTCCTTTTGCTCAGGATTGCTTTGGTTATTTGGGCTCCACATAAATTTCTTTTGGTTCCATGTAAATTTTAGGATTATGTTTTCTATTTCTATGAAAAATGACTTTGATATTTTCACAGAGATTGCTTTGGGGTGCATGTTTATTTTAATAATATTAATTTTTAAAGTCCATGAGCATTGGGTGTCTCTATTTGTATCTTCAATTTATTTCTCCAGTGTAACGTGATTTTCTTTGTGGAGGTCTTCAACCTCCTTGGTTAAATTTATTCCTAAGTATTTTTTTGGTAGCTATGTAAATAAGGTTGCTTTCTTGATTTTCTTCTCAGCTTGCTCATTATTGGTATATAGAAAGGCTACTGATTTTTATATATTGATTTTGTATCCTGAAACTTTACTGAATTTATTTATCAGAACTAAGAGCTTTTTGTGGAGTCTCTAGGTTTTTCTAGATATCTAATCATGTCATCTGCAAAGACGGATAATTTGAGTTCCTCTTTTCAAATTTGAATGCCCTTAATTTCTTTGTATTGCTGGACTTCACTGGCTAGGATTCCAGTACTATGGTGAATAGGAGTGGTGAAAGTGGGTGATATGGTTTGTCTGTGTCCCCACCTAAATCTCATCTTGAATTGTAGCTCCCATAATCCCTACATGTTGTGGGAGGGACCTGGTGGGAGGTAATTGAACCATGGAGGCAGGTTTTCCCATGCTGTTTGTGTGATAGTGAATGAGTTTCATGAGATCTGATGGTTTTATAAAGAGAAGTTCCCCTGCACACACTCTCTTGCCTGCCACCATGTAAGACGTACCTTTGCTCCTCCTTCACCTTCCACCATGGTGTGAGGCCTCCCCAGCCATGTGGAACTGTGAGTCCATCAAACCTCTTTTTCTTTATAAATTGCCAAGACTGGGTAATTTAATATAGCCCCATATTAGTCTGCATGAGAACAGACTAATGTTGTTGGTGGGTTTGTCATTTTTGGCCTTTATTATGTTGAGGTACGTTCCTTCCATGCCTAGTTTGTTGAGAGTTTTTATTATGAAGAAATTTTAAATGTTATCAAATGATTTTTTCTGCCTCTATTAAGATGATCATATCATTTTTGTCCTTTGATGCTCTACTCTTTCAGAGAAGGTTCTCTAATAATGCACTACAGTTATGATCCTTGGAAGTACAGTCTTTTAAGGTATATTTTAAAGACCTTCTGTGTTTTATTGAAAAAAAGGAAATATGCCTTTTTAATTATCATATTATACATATTCATTAAAAATATTTGGAAAGTACAGATGTGATAGAATCTGTAACATTAAAAAGTATGAATGTATAAGTAATCACATGTTTTCCCATTCCCCTCCCTGTTGAAGGAGGACAAGATCTAGTGTTTTGCTGTGTTAATTAAGAAAATATGAGGTGGCAGAACTGAAAGAACAGAAAGACTGAACTAAGTTTTAGTCAAAAGAGCCCAGAGCAGTTGGAAGAACAGAACAGATCCCAAAGCAGAGAGCTGGGATTGAAGGGAGGAAAATAAAGACAAAATTTTGTGTGCATCTACCTAGCTGTGTTTTATGAAACTCAGAAGAAATATATAATAAAAAGATTTTAAAGATGTTTTCACAAGTGTTATGCCATATAACTTCCCACTCTCTTCAAAAGAATTCCATAAAATTGTACATTGCTTTTTAGTGTTTTCTTTGGGGTTTTGGATTCTTTTAAATGCAAAACTATATGACTATGTGACTAATCATGAAATACACAGTTATATTTGGGTTACACAAAAGAAAACATTACAAATTCATAATTTCATTTTTAGAATCTATTAGGATTTAAAACATGGCAAAGATAGTATGTGTGTATGTGTTTATTTATTTATTTTTGAGATGGTCTTTCCCTGTCACCAGGCTGGAGTGTAGTGGTGCGATCTTGGCTCACTGCAACCTTTGCCTCCAGACTCAGGTAATTCTCCCATCTCAGCCTCCTGCGTAGCTGGGACTACAGGTATGTGCCACTGCACCTAGCTAATTTTTGTATTTTTTGTAGAGATGTGTTTTCACCATGTTGCCCGGGCTAGTCTTGAACTTGTGGGTTCAAGTGATCCGTCTGCCTCTTGGCTTCCAAAAGTGCTGGGATTACAGGCGTCAGCCACTGTGCCTGGCCAACATAGTATTTTTATGTATTTTTAAGAACATGGTTCACTGCAGCCTCAACTTCCTGGGTTCAAGCAATCCTTCCATCTCAGTCTCCCAAGTAGCTGGGGCTACAGGAAGGCACCACCACACAGGCAAATTAAAAAAAATTTTTTTTTTTTTGAGATGGGTTTTGCTTTATTTCCCAGGCTGGCCTTGAATTCCTGGGCTCAAGAGATCCTTTATCACTGGCCTCCCAAAGTGCTGGGGTTACAGGTGAGAGTCACCATGGCTGGCCCATTTATTGTCTTTTATTCCTCTGAGGAGAGCACACGCATCAGAAAATACATCATGCTCTTTTCAAGCACGTAGAGCTTGCTGGCCACTGGCTTCTTCTCTTGATAATGTCTTCAGTGTCATCATTAGCTTGGCCTCTGTGAGAATGTCCCTTTCTGATAAGGGCCTTTTGGCTGTAGGAACTTGTGACCAATGCTGTAGGTGCAATCTCAGAGGGCTTGAGACACCAAAACCTGTTTCCTCCATGAGAGAGAATTCTCTTCCATGTAGAGAATTGTTGATCAACCATCTTTAGTTTAAATGATTATGTGTAGCTTCTTGTTGTAAATGGTACATGGATTCCCTTCTGTAATTCTCTATACGTACTTTCACCAAAATAAATTAATAAATGGTGAAAATTATGGAAGACAAAATCCTACATTATTTTGAAACATCAAAGGCTAAAATAGGGATAGAACCTCTTTCAAGTCCTTTCAGGAGGGTTGGAAGGAAACTTCCCTGTCTTCTGCTTGGACCTCAGGTGAGATTCTTATAGTTTCTGGAATCCCATGCCTTCATATGTTTTCTTGATGTTCTTTCAGATAATTAATCCCTCCTCCAATTTCTCCGTCCTCTCCTCCCTGCACCCAACAGAAATAAGTTCAAAATTCTTGCAGCTTTTTGGTAAGAGAGAATGAATATAACAAGCATCTAATGACTAAATATGCTCATATAAATGTTATAGAACCATTTCAATTTTTAATAGAAGCATTCCTGTTAAAAAAGTTCTAGAGAACCAACCAAATATCAGAGTCCCTTGGTCTTGCAAACCTGTTTCTTACTGTTTTTTCTTTGGTGATCACTGTACTTCCTTCCTGACCCTTTTCTGTCTTGTCCGTTTCTGGACAGTTGCTGTTGACTTCCAGGGATTTCTTGGCACTTCTGAAAACCTGATTTTCCTCTTCCCCTTTTTATCCCCATGGTATCTGATATTACCTTTAATATCATCTTCAGTTATCACTGTTGCATGTTGGTTCCACGAACATGTGCTGAATAGTTCCTTTTTGCCAGGCATGTCTCTTGGAACTGAAGACTGATGCGAAGATGATTGAGATCATGGTCCCCGCCCTTGAAGGTGGGTGGGAGAAAAACCCCATGTTAATTCACTATGCAGAATCCCATTGAGATGTCAACAACTCACACCATTATACAGATATGATGGCAGGTTGGGGAGCTGGGGAGGACACCTTGGTCTGTGTGACTCTAAAGATCTGCCTGTATCCTCTCCCCTGTGCTGCACTCCCTTGGCGATGGCTGGAAGGCTGAGAAGCAAATCCATTACAGTTGGGGAAAAGGAATGATCACATTATGAGCATCCGCTATGTGCCTATCACTCTGGATATATCGTTTAAAGGATATAAAGTAGTCATTAAATTAGTGTCTGCACTGTCTACATAGAGGGAGGGTTGAGATGTTTTAATTAGGTGAGTCAGCTGCATATTTAGAGGCTGTAAGAACGTAGAGGACAGGAAGCATTTATAGGGTGGCAGTTAAGGGTTAGAAAGTTCTTTTTATTTATTTATTTATTTATTTATTTTTTTGAGACGGAGTTTCACTCATGTTACTCAGGCTGGAGTGCAATGGCACGATCTCGGCTCACCGCAACCTCCGCCTCCTGGGTTCAGGCAATTCTCCTGCCTCAGCCTCCTGAGTAGCTGGGATTACAGGCATGCACCACCATGCCCAGCTAATTTTTTGTATTTTTAGTAGAGACGGGGTTTCACCATGTTGACCAGGATGGTCTCGATCTCTTGACCTCGTGATCCACCCGCCTCGGCCTCCCAAAGTGCTGGGATTACAGGCTTGAGCCACCGCGCCTGGCCGAAAGTTCTTATTTCAAGGTACAGTGGGAGACAAAATGGACAAGACCAAGGAAGAGTGGAAGTGGAACTACTATGTCTCAGAGAGGAAGGGGTATAGTATTTTCCCTGAGATAGGATTGAAGGAGGGGCAATGGAAAATAAGGTACATTCAAAGATGGAGAGAAGAGCATTTGGAGAATTTATCCCCATCAGGTTTTTACCAAAGCTACTGGGTCCAATGATGAAGGTTACATTAGATCATTTCAGGGGCTTGATGTCATACAACACAAGAGGCAAACTGTTTCTATTAGTAGTAGAAATGGAAAGGAGTAAAACAGATACACACTAAGTAGGCATGATGCCAGCAGTTCTGTGTTACCTTTATAATAGCTACATAAAACAAGTCAGAAAAGAAAGTTAGTGAATGTGGGCTCTGGGGCCTTATAGAATTCATTTAGAGAAGAAGAATTTCAGTTAGTAGCCTTCCTGAAAAGAGATGATAAAGAGGCCAAGATTATTATACTCAGGGTCTTAAGTACCAGCTGAGTATGAGGAAACGGACTCTCCTCTAACTCAGTGGTAGAAGAAAGATGATTGGATCAGAGGGAGAGAGATGATTAAGTCATTAGTAAGACAAAGCAAGAGCTGACGACAATGATAAAGCACTAGTGCATCCAAGGAGATTTTCTCTCCTCTCTAATGGTGATATTTTATACTTAAAAAAAATATGAAGTCAACTGATTTGCTGACTTTAGAAAGCATTTAAATATCTTTTAATGATACTCGATGTTGAATGGTACGTTTCTCCTCTTTAACTTCTTGCTTTGTGTGTCCACCCACTTGTCCCAGTTTCCCTGATTAGGCACCTGGTGGCAACCAATGACGTGAGTTACAGGAATGAAAAGGCATAAAAACCTACCTTAGGATTTACTGAGGTTCCAGGAGGCTGGGCATGGAGGCTCACATCTATAATCCCAGCACTCTGGGAGGCCAAGGTGGAGGATCTCTTGAACTCAGGAGTTTGAGTTGGGCAGCATAGTGGTGCGCCCCTGTAGTCCCAGCTATCCAGGAAGCTGAGGTGGGGAGTGTCACTTGAGCCCAGGAGTTCAAGCCTGCAGTAAGCTATGATTGAGCCACTACACTCTAGCCTGGGCAACAGAGTAAGATTCTGTCTCTAGAAGAAAAGGATTCCAAGAATATCCTGTGGAATTTTACCACTTCTATTCTCAGGACATTTCACTGGGACTGATTTCTCTTATAAATTGGATGGGTGTTTTCCTTGTGCGGATTCTGGACTAAGTTGGGAAGTGGTGCCTGATCTTCACCTCCTTTCTGTGACTCATTTTCTGCTCTCATGTCTCTCCCATGTCTGGATGTTTCATATTCTCATAAAGGCTTGTGCTCAGTGTCTGTCAACTCAGAAGACACCTCTGCTAAGGTGGAGATAATAGCTAGCCCTCTCAGAGCCTCTGGGATTCTTGCAAGGGCCATTCAGAGACTTCAATTTGATTGAACTCTAATGAAACTGATTTTTTTTTGGAGACAGGGTCTCATTTTGTCAACCAGGCTGGAGCACAGTGGTACAACTATACCTCACTATGACCTCGACCTCCTGGGCTCAAGCAATCCTCCTGGCTCATCCTCCTGGGTGGTTAGAACTACAGGCACACACCACCATGTCCAGCTAATTTTTTAATTTTTATTTTTATAAAGACAGGGTCTTGCTATGTTGACCCTGATCTCTAACTCCTGGCTTCAAGTGATCCTCCTGCCTCAGCCTCCCAAAGTGCTGGGATAATAGGCATAATCCACCATGCCTAGCCTGAAACAAATCTTTAATGGTAAAGTTTTAACTATCATAATAGGTTGCTGGAGAAGCGTATCTCTGTTAAGCAACCATGACCAACCAACCATATTCTGCAGGATTTAAAAGTATTCTACTAGATAAATTAGCTAGTAATCCTTAATGCTTTTAAGCACCAGAAAGTGAAAAATATCTAGGAGCACTTTGAAATCTTCCCTCTGAGAAGCTTCACATACTTAAAATTTCTGAGCTCACCAGACCCTGATGTCCTGGTTGCTAGTTTAGAGTAACATGAAGCTGATGTTCGGACACTATTCTCTTCCTCTGTTAACCAACTATGACCAACCAACCACATTCTGCAGGATTTAAAAGCATTCTAATAGCCAAATTAGCTAGTAATCCTTAATGCTTTTAAGCACCAGAAAGTGAAAAGTATCAAACAACTATTGCTGCCTTTGAGGGGCTAGAATGAAGTTTGGTTTGGCTTGGGAGAGTTGATGACATTCGGGGGTATGTGCTGGTTTCCATGTGGTTCCCATTCACAGGCAAACAAAGTATATGCAGCCTGGGCTAGGTCAGCCCAGCAGATGTTTAAGTTGTTCAATAGTGGCTGGGCCTGGGAGTATGGGGTGACTTTGAAGAATTAAGTTCTGCAAAAGATTCAACAGTATGAAGCTGCCTTTATCTTAGTCAAATGCAGGCAATCAATCTGTCCTTTCATGCAATAAACTGGGACCTTAGAAGTGAAGATCAAATAATCTGAGATGGAAAATTGGTTGGAGAAGGTCCAGCCTGACCTACATGTAGACATTTCTCCTGCCTTGTCTTGTCTCTTGCTACAAATCATCCTGCAAGGATTAGGTAACAGCAACTTCAATTCACACACCTTTGAAGGATGGTGACTTCAGCATTATCCACAGTGAAATTCACAGCCAACAATCAATATGTATTTTCAGGCAAAGAACCATTATTCATTTCTGTTATCAGACAATCTCAGGCAGAAATCATATCTTTTGTGACTTGAATGCACAGCATTTTCAACTGCTTTATTACCGTGGCTAAGAATAGGGCTTTGCTCTGACTGGCATTTAGCTGCTGAAGTTTTCTGAAATGGCAGTTGCATTGGGGTATCCAGGACAAGTGTGGGTTTTGAAGGGAAGGGAAAGAGGGGGGAGAAGAAGGAAAGAAAAAGCTGTCTGCAGCTGAAGGCCATTTTTGTTAGCTTGAAGCAGCTTACTTTGTTATCATTGACGCGGAGTGCAATGTTGATTTACCCTTTGCATTGGGGCTATTGACTTTACATTGAAAAGCCAGACACCAGCCATTGTCTCACAACGACCAACACAATCAGAATTTCAGACCTAGCGTGTTGTAGAGGAGGAAAGGCTGCCAGAGACAAAGAATCTTGTCCTGGTTCTTTGAAGGATTGGTTATGTGGAGTTAGCCACATCGCTTTACCCCTTTGGGCATCAGTTTTTGCATCTGTAAGAAGAGAGATATAGATTACTAGACTTAAGTTCCCTTCCAGCTCTGAGCGACTTTGACTTTATAATTGGGGTTGTGTTTTACTCTTCATTAATATTACAAATTCATAAAATGAGGGAGGTTGCTAAATAACATAAACAAAAATATGCCTTAATCCACTTATTGAAGTGCCAACTGCTGCCCAATTTTTATTTTCAAAATCATCTGTTAAGTTGGGAATATGATGGAGCCATTACTTAGAAGCTAAGTAGTTTCCCAAGCACTTTTCAGATCACGGTAATGATATTCACCAACATTTGTATAGGCCTCTAAACTGTGCAGAAGATTCCACATGTACTGTCTCATTTGCTTCTTCCTTAATCTATAATTCTTAGTCTTGTAGTGCAGCTGAGAAGGGAGATGAAAACACTGTTTACATTTTTTTTTGTAGAAAAGTTTTGTTTTGTCTAAAGAATGAGCTTATTAATCCAGCAGTGTTCATTGAGCCTCTGTGATGTGTCAAGACCTGTGCTAGAGATAGGGGTTCAGGATAGACATGATTTTTCTCTTGTGGAGTTCACAATGCAGTGACAAGAGCATAATTAAACACATGACTGGATAAATTAGAGAGTGGAGAGAATTTCGTTACTTCATGGAAACTGGGTTGTCCAGGAGTGGTGATAGAACAGGGGTACCGTAACCTTCCCATGGCTGGAAGGAACCCAGTGCCCACTCCTCCTCTACAAATGGTGTTTGGGGATATGAGTCGGCCAACTCAGGTAAATTCCCAGGGGCCATATCAGCCCGGCACATGAGGCCCCATTGATTTTGTTTGGAGATGCCCTTCCAATCAAAATGTCATTTGCCTGTTACACAGAGTGAAAGCAAATACTCTTTAGGTGCCATTGGGCTTCAAGTCTGTGCCAAACGATTGGCTTTCTAGCACTTTCACAGCCGTACAGCTATGGGTTTTTCAGGAGTCTGTGCAAGACTAGTTTGTTGTATAAAATACAACCAAGAATTTTTTGTCACAGCACTGAATGGTAACTTGGTGGCACTAGCTTTACCCCACATTGTGCTAAAATCCATGGGTTCGTGCTCTTTTTTTTTTTTTTTTGAGACAGAGCCTTGCTCTGTCACCCAGGCTGCAGCGCAGTGGCATGCTCTTGGCTCACTGTAACCTACACCTCCAGGTTCAAGTGATTCTTCTGCCTCAGCCTCCGAGTAGCTGGGATTACCAGGCACCCACCACCATACCCGGTTGATTTTGTATTTTTAGTAGAGACAGGGTTTTACCTTCTGTTGGGGGTTTTACTAGCCTATTGGCCAGGCTAGTAAAGGCCTCCGGCGATCCACCCACCTTGGCCTCCGAAAGTACTTGGGTTACAGGCATGAGTCACTGTACCTGACTGGGTTCAATTTCAAGATATGAATTCATCCTGTGATTTGTTATGGCCAAATCTTCAAAATAGAAGGTGGGCACGGTCACTCTACGGCATGTGTGGACAGACTCCCCAGTGTTGTCTTTACATTGAAGTTCATCTGTGATTCCCAGTGCCTGGCATACAGCCCAGCATATAGTAGGCACTGATTACATGCTTGCTCATCCAAAACATGACTCAAATATATTGCTTTTTGCTGTTTTTTTTTTGTTCTTTTTCTGTTAATTACCAAAGTAATTTATATTAAAATAATTTTTTTATTTCAATAGATTTTTTGGGAACAGATGGTGTCTGGTTACATGAATAAATTCTTTAGTGGTGATTTCTGAGATTTTGATGCACCTGAGCAGTGTAAACTATACTGAATGTGTAGTCTTTTATCCCTCACCCCCTCCTACCCTTTCCCCTGAGTCCCCAAAGTCCATTATGTCATTCTTATGCCAAAGTAATTTATATCTGAGGTAAAAAATTAACCATTAACCATATAAAAATGATTTAAAATGAATGGTCCCTCATCCCATTTCACAGAAATGACTACTGTAAACCGTTTGATCCTTTTAGACCTTTTCAATGCATGCATTCATTCCTCCCACTTCAAAAATAATATTTAAAACACAGCTTGAAACTGGTTATTTTTACTTATCAACAAAAATCTGACTTTCTTCATCTCAGTTATATTGATCGACTGACCTGATTTGTTTCACTTTTCATGGCATAGTGCAACACAATTTGTGAATCAGTTTTTCACTATTTGTTTCTAATCCTTTCCCAAAAGATCATTTGTCACAGTGCTTTAATGAACTTCTTGATTGTATACATACTTCGATAATTGTGAGAGCATTACTTAAGAATATATTTCTGGAAGTAAAATTGTTAGGGCAAGAATTATACACAATAAACTTTTTTAATAGACACTGATAAGTTGCCTATTCAATGCTGCGTGAATTTCGAAACCCTGTATCCATTATCCATTAAAATGTTTTTGGTGTTAGTGATAAGAAAGTCAGCCCAAAGTGGAGAAAGGAAATTTAATGGACTTTGTACTTAAAGGTTCAGAGTGTAGCTGATTTCAGGCTTGATTAGATGCAGGCTCAGAAATAATGTCACCTGGCTCCTGCTTCTCTTTTCTGGCCTCTCAACTCTTTTTCCTCCTTCTTGGCTTCAACTCAGATAAGTTTCCTTTATGATCTTAAAACATCTCTGGCTGAGTATCATGGCTCATGCCTGTAATCCCAGAACTTTGGTGTAGGAGATCTGTCAGGGTGGTGGGAAAAATTATAAGAAAGATGCAAACCTTTTTGGAAGGCCAAGAGGTTTTTACAAAGCTTTGGGAAGGAATGAGCTGAAGGTGGCTGTCCTTACCCAGAGGCAATTAGGTGAAAAGTATGTCCAAATGAATGTAAGGGAGTTTACCTAAATAGCTTGTTTACTCATGTTAGCCTAAGACTGAACTTGATCATCTGCACACAGAATTGTTCTCTACTTGGGGGCTCAGCAATGTTAATTATCCACTAATGGTGTTTTCTCAAGACCTTTGTCATTTAATCTGTACTAAATAAATGTAAACCTCTCTGTCATATCAGGGCTCCATGACTGGACTCCAGTCTCTTCAGGATCTGTGAGCTGTGGCGCTCCCTGGCCGTGCTTACACAGGCAAAACATCTGTGTCTGCATACTTCTGTCATGTATGGCTCAGACATATCTCAAAACATTATCTCAAAAAGCAAACAAACAAACAAAAAACAAAACAACAAAAGCCCCAAAACCCCAACCAAACCAAAAGCACAAAACAAAACAGCTGTGGAACTCTCAGCTTCATCATTTCAGATTTTTGCTCAGTGAATATAGGTTTATTTCCCAGAAGTTCCAGTCACTGTCTCATTGGCTTTGACTGGTCATGTGCCCATCTCTGAATCACTTAGAGTGTCCAGGCCATGAAGGCTTTTGTTGGCCCAGCCTGGAGTTGGGTGTGGAGTCAGCTGTATCAGAACAACATGGGCTGAGAGTGGGGCACGATGGCTCCCCAATGAAAGTTGGTAGCTATTTCTGGAAGCAGGGTCAGTGGGTAGAGTGTGAAGTCAATAAAGGTGGATGGAGTACTGTGGAGACAGATTATTTACTATGGACTTAGAAGTGTAGGTTTGGTTCCATCTTGAGAGTTGGTCTTTGGGAAAGCTGTCACAGAGGATCAATTCAGCAATATGATTTAAATGATGTTATTTACACTGCTAATTGAGATAATAATATGTACTGCTGAAGTGTTTTTAAGGGTTATCCTTAGATAAGATTGGATTTATAGCTGAAAAAGGAACACAGTCCCTTTAAAAGAAGGAACAGATGTATTAAAGAACAAAAGCATCTTAATGGTTTTGTTAAGGTTGCTATGGAAATGACTGAATGCATTTTTCACTTTAAGTCCCTTGAAGTTAGCAATCTATGGAGAGGAGAGAAGAAGTTTGCAGCACGATTTTTTTTTTTTAAGAGAGAGAAGGAGGAGGGAGAGGAAGAAAGCTTAAAGCTGTGGTAAAACCTCTTAAGTTTAGGGCAAAAAAAGTTTGAGGTTTTTTTAATCTGGAAGAGACCTGTAAGATCGTTTAGGCCTATGGTTCTCAAATTTGAGTGAGAATTGCCCGGAAATTTTCTTAAAACACAGGTTTCTGAGCTGTATCATACAGATTCTTCTTTAGTTGGTCAGGGAAAGGCCCAAACCTTTACGTTTCTGATAAATTCCCCAGTGATCCTCATACCAATATTATGGTGGTGAAACTGGTCAAATTTTCCCATAGAACTGATATTTATAGGTTTTTTTTTGAACAAATGTAGAAGTTGACCCTCTGGGTCTTAAAACTTGAAATTTACATTTGTCTCATGTGAGTTCCTTCCTCAGGAAACTGACCCTCAGGAAAGAGACTAAAACTGACCAGATAACTGCAACCAGATAATGACAGCCAGATCCTTCATTTTTCATGATCACTTTCTTATCCTGCCCTATTTCCTTCCTGCCTATAGCTACATTCCTTCTGCTGGTACAGAAACCCCCCCAGTTTTACTTGTCCAGGGAGACAGATTTGAGGCTTTGTCTCCTGCTCTCCTTGGTTGCTGAGCCAGATTAAAGAAAGCCTTCTTCTTTGGTAATACTCATTGTCTCAGTGATTGGCATTCTGTGTGGTAAGCGGCAGGACGTAGACTGACCCTTGGCCTTTGCATAACAGTAGCTGATGCTAGTGGAGGAACCACACCTTGAGAAGCACTGATCTAGGCACCTTCCACTCTCTTAGTCTATAGATGGGAAAATGGAACTTGGAGAGGTGAGGGGCTGGCTTACAGTGACTCTGGGAGAAAGCAGAGGGGCTGGGACTAGAATCACCTCTCCTGGCTGCTTCCCTGCCCTCCCCTTTTCTCCTCTTCTCCTCTTCTCCTCTTTCCTCTCCCTGCCCGCCCCTTACCTTGCCTGCTCCTCTCTCCCCCACTTTCCTCCCCTCCTCTCTCTCCTTTTCCCTTCCCTTCCTTCTGCAAGGGAACTGAGCCCTGATCTGGTTAATGTCAGGGTTACAGAGTAGAGTCAGGAAAGAACCCAGACCTCTTGACTTCCAGGGTAATGCCTATCCCACATGTCTCAAGTTTCCTACTCCTGAAGAAGCAAGATGCCAGGAGATTATGGGGTTTCCCTCTCAGTAGCTGGATCATTCTGAAAGTGTTTCTCTTTGAAGGTAAGAACAAAGAGAGCTTGCCTTATTAGGTAGGATGTCCCTGAGCCACATGACAGAGGGAGACTATCAGCAGCAATAAAGAGGCTCTCTGTTTTGGGAAAAAAAGATGCCTGTAGTTGGTGTGGGAGAGGAAAAAACGTTTCTTCTACTTTCTTATATTTAGTACCTCGGTGCCTACAGTGTAAACTAACAAAAGAAAGATTAACAGGAGGAAAAGAAAAGCATAGAGTTTTATTCATACTTTATGTGCATGGGAGTTCACAGAAAAGAGTTGAAACTCAAAGAAGTGGGGAGTTAGGCTCCAGGGCTCATGTCCCATTTTAACAAAAGGAAGGGGGCTCAGGCTTCAAGGGATGATACACAGTAGGGAAGTGACTAGAACATATATGGGAGAACTAATGGAAGATAAAAGCTTATTTTAGTGGGGTCTGTTTTTGCGAATTCCTCTTGCTGTCAACTCTTGTCTTTGGTGATGAGTGCTTCTGCTCCCTAGTATTGGGGTGAAGGGTGACGCATTCACAAAGGGAAATTTATGCCATGCTTTTAGGCAGACAAGGGGAGGGCAGAGAATTCTTTCTGCATCTGTTGATTCTCAATTGCCTTCGGCTCAAAATAATCCTTATGCCAAAGGGGCATATTTTGAAGTGGCATATTCTGGATCCCTTCACTGGATGGAGGATTCAGAGTCTTGCCAACGTCAGGCTGGTGAAATGTAGATGTGGGCTAGAGCGGAGTCCCAGTGCCACCAGGTGGAGGAGTCAGGGTCATGGCCATCTGGCCCAGGGCAAGCTATGCTTAAAGGGACTTATTTAACAGACTAGGAAAATTAAATTTCAAATGATTTTTATTAAAAAACTTACCTTAATTGTGTATTATAATTTAGAGTCTACTATTTAATGATATTGCTTAATGAATAACTCTATTTTGGCTTTTAGAAAATATCTGTGTTATCCATGGCTATGTAAAGAATAGTTATTTTTACCACTAGATAATTAGTAAGGGACTATTATCTACTGTTTCCCAATTACAGGCAACAAAACTAGAAAGAAATCAATGGCTTCAGGCATGCTGGACTTGCAAACTCAAATTTGTGAAGTGACAGCTAGTGTCATGATGCTCCTGCCTCAAGATGCCCTCCCAACCCCGAGCCGGGCTGCTCGGGTGAAACATTTTCCCCTCCCTGAATTACCTTGCAACATGTAAACACACATTGTCACTTTAAGGAGTTAGTTTATCCGATTTCTCCTCTTGGTGATGGGAGGCACCTAGGGCAGGCTGGGAGCAGGAGGTGGGGGTTGACAGAAGCACAGACAAGGAGGCTGGGGGCTTGTGACTCACCCAAAGGAGGACAGCAAGTGCATGTGAGACGCTTCTCAGGATTTAGGTGTTACCTTTACTCTCCAGTTTTGGAAGGCAAGCGATTGTAGTCAGCAATCGGCCAGGTGAGGGGAGTATTTTTGGTGCAGGGGACCTTCCAAGAAACTCTGAAATCTGATCAAAAGGTGACTCTGCAGTGTCCTCCCATCTTTGCTGTTCTTTTAAAGGGGTCCACTCCTTTCCTGATTTTCTGGTGCCCTCCAGGTTCATCTGCAGTTCATTTGGATGGTCTTCTGATGTGCAAGCCCAGGATGGCAGGAAGCGGAAGAAAGGGCTTATCACACACTGGTGCTGCATTGGCTCAGTTCAACCTCAGTTCTGCTGCCATGCAACCCAAGGGCCTGTTATTAACCCTCTTAGAGCTTTGGTTTCCTTAGATGTAAAAGGGGACTAATTTATATATATGTACACACACACATACACACACATATATATGCGTGTATATATATAAAATATATTAGTACATATTAAGAGGGGTAACATGTAAAGTATCTGGTACAATAAAATCTAGGCTATCACAGGGTGGGGTTTTGGAAGTTGATGCTGAGATGGAGTTTGGGTTGCAAGACGTTTATTAGGGATCAGCTCCTGTGCACAGAAAGGGAGGAAGCTGTGGGCAGAGGGATAGGTTGAGCTGCAATGTGGGACTGGAAGAGCCTTGACCAACCCAAGGAGCCCTGCAGTGAGTATTGTCCGTCTGCATTGTCCCATGAAGGTTGAGATGGCCAGCCCTTACAGCCCTGCTTCACTCAGTCACCAGACCTGGCTGCTCTGGGAAGGGGGTGTTCTTGGGTGAGGTGGCTCCTGCTGCGGAGGCAGCCCCTGAGCTGCCTTCAGAGGCTGTCTGCGGGCCACCTCCTGCAGCTGAGCAGCAAGTGCTTCCTGAAGGATGGTCTGGGTGGCTCATTTTCATGCCTACTACACAGGCATCCAACAGACATGTCTCCTCCCTGCTGCCAGAATTATCCTCTTTTCTTCTTTTTAACATTTCTCCACCTTCTTTCTGTTCTCCATCTGTCCTCTTCTCTTGCACCTGCTTCTTCCATCCATCCTCTCCACAGTCCTGGGAGCTTGTGGCTCCTCTGCAGGGGCCTTAGACGTGGCATGTGCTTTTGATACTCTCTCTACCAGTCCCACTGCAGCAGGAAGCATCTGACACATTTTCGTCTCATGCAGATAATATACAAGTTACTCATGACTCCTCTTTTACTTTGGTAGAGAGAAGAAAAGAGCCAGGCTTTATTCTGCAGAATAAAACAACGCAGATGCTGGTGAATGCACTGTCGGTCCATGCCTGCCAGCTGGGACCAACAATAGGAGAGGAGGCATTGGCTGCATCGCTAACAGATTTCCAAGAACGCTATGGGCAGCCAAAAAAGCCATTTGGGCCTGTTTCTTTTTCCTCTGTTGCCTTTCTGAGAGCTAAAGAGGCTGATGGATCATGAATGGAGACATGAATTTGATAACACTTGGAAAGAGGTTAATGTCAGCAGCTCTAGGAAACCAATGTACAAACTACAGAATAGGAGAACATGGCAGATTTCTAAATGCTGATGGCCTTTAGAAGCTGCTTTTAGAGAAAATTTGAAGGTGAGCAGGCAGTGGACAGAGGATCTGAAGCAGCTGCGAGGGTCTTACATGAGTTTGGAAGTGTCTTCCTAATATGAGGGATCCTGGGAGACGCCAGAATCCGTAGGTGTCCCAGTCTATCTCTCTGAGCTCCTGGGACAATTTCAAAATGGTAAGAGAGTAAGGGCATGTGCATCATTTGACCACATCATAGAAGGAACCACTGATTTGCTGTACTGGCAGTTTGTTTGCTTTATGTGAAATCTCGTATGTCTGGCCTAGAAGCCTGCGTCAAGAGACTGGGAAGCACCACCAGCTCCCTCTGTGAATGGCAACCATGAAATCCACCATACTGTGGCCTCTGGTGGACTGTGGACTAACTCCTTCAGGGAGCCCAGGGAGCCCCAGGGAAGTGAAAACTCTCTTCCATATCTCACTTCAAGACTCAGCCATTGTGCAAAAGAGGCCAATAGCAAGACCCCAATTTAGTTCCGTGTCTGGGGAGTTCAGCCTAAAATCTTGAAGTTGCACATGGTTTTACTGTCTTACTCCATTCTCTCAACAATGCTGTTTCATTTGTGAGGACAATGGCACTTGGAGAGATTGAGTGACTTCCTCAGGTCTCACCATTTGTAAGGAGCAGGGCAGGTCCTGAGTTCCAGCCTCTTCTGGCTCCACAGGCTTCTGGTACATGGTGATCCTGGTTCTGATTTTTCTCAAATCAGAGAAGACAAGGGGACAAAGACATGTAATCCCACGAAACCTCATGTCAGTCTCACTAATTAACCAGGGCTTCAGAGGATGCCACTAATCCTTGCTTGCCAGGAGTCAGGCATGAAGCTGCTGTCCACTAGACTGTGTTGGCCAATAGCCACACGTGGCTACTGAGCTTTTGCAACGTGGCCAGTCCGAACTGAGATGTGCTGTAAGTGTGAACTTCAAAGGCTTTACAAAAGGAGGTAATGCTGGGTGCAGTGGCTCACACCTGTAATCCCAATACTTTAGGAAGCCAAAGCAGGAGGATTGCTTAAGCCCAGATGTTTGAGACCAGCCTGGGCAACATAGTAGGACTCTCTCTACATTTAAAAAAAAGAAAAGAAAAAAGGAGGTAGATACCTCATTAATAATTTTGTATTGGCTATATGTTGAAATAATATTTTTATTTTTGATATGTTGGGTGAAATGCTTATATTTAAAAACTATCATTTATATTTACACTAATGTAAAATATATGATAAAAATTAATTTTACCTACCTTCTTACTTTTAGCAATTGTGCCTACTAGAAAATATGAAATACCCATATGGTTTGCATCACATTTCTATTGGATTACTCTAGATTCGTCTGCATCCCTAAATGTCTTTATTCTATTTTTAGTTTCTGCCTCCCCACTCTATATCATTGTTACTGGTAGGGACTGGGAAGGTCATCTGCTTTAGACCTTGAAATTTAAGAGGCAGTTCACAGAATGACTGTCATTTCACACTCAAGTGAGCACGGTCATAACTGGGTGCTCACGGGGGACTTGGCAGTTTAATGTCACTGAAGAAGCCTCCTAGGGGTCATGCCTCATTCATTCAACAAATATTTATGTAACAGCTTCTTTATGATGGACGATTATGCCAGGTTGTGGGACTATGTCTGGGAACAAGAAATAGTCACAGATATTGGGGAGCTTATAATCTGGCAGGGGCAGTGGTCATTGTGATGGTTAATTTGTTTGTCCACTTGACTGGCCACAGAGTGGTTAGGCATTTAGTCAAACATTTTCTGGGTGTGTCTGTGAGGATGATTTTGGATGAGATTAAAATTTGAATTGGTGGAGAAATTAAAGCACATTCCCCCTGCCAAACATGTGTGGCGCTTGTCCAATTGTTTGAAGACCTGAAGACAACAAAAAAACTGACCTAAGAGGGAACTATTGGCCTGACTGCTTGAGTTGAAACATCAATCTTCTTTTTTTCTTCATTTTTTCTTCTAAACTCGGATTTTTCTCCTAATATATCTATATCTATATATTTATATATCTTTATATCTATCTACCTATCTATTTTTTTTTTGAGATGGAGTTTTGCTTTTGTTGCCCAGGCTGGAGTGCAATGGCATGATCTCAGCTCACCAGAACCTCCACCTCCCTGGTTCAAGTGATTCTCCTGCCTCAGCCTCCTGAGGAGCTGGGATTATAGGCATGCACTACCACGCCTGGCAAATTTTGTGTTTTTAGTAGAGACAGGGTTTCTTCATGTTGGTCAGGCTGGTCTCCAACTCCTGACCTCAGGTGATCTGCCTGCCTCAGCCTCCCAAAGTGCTGGGATTATAGGTGTGAGGCACTGTACCCAGCCAAAACATCAATCTTCTATTCTTGGACTGTAACTTATACCATTGGCTCTCCTGGTTCTCAGGCCTTTGGATTCAGACTGGAATCACCCCAGCAGCTGTCTTAGGTCTTTAGTGTGGCAACTGCAAATCTTGGGATTTCTCAGCCTCTCTAGTTATTGATATGATTTGGCTCTGAGTCCCCACCCAAATCTCATCTCAAATGGTAATCCCCACATGTCAAGGGAGGGAAGTGATTAGATCATGGGAGCAGTTCCCCCATGCTGTTCTTGTGATAGTGAGTGAGTTCTCATGAAATCTGATATTTTTATAAGTGTCTGGCATTTCCCCTGCTGGAACTTCTCTCTCCTGCCACCATGTGAAGAAGGTCCTTGCTTCCCCTTCCACCATGATTGTAAGTTTCCTGAGGCCTCCCAGCCATGTGGAACTGTGAGTCAATTAAACCTCTTTCCTTTATAAATTTACTTAGTCTCACATATTTCTTTATAGTGTTGTGAGAAAGGATTAATATAGGTATGTAAGCCAGCTCCTTATAATAAATCTCTCTCCCTCTCTCTGCCTCTCATCTATGTATGTATGTATCTATCATCTATCTCCTATAAGTTCTGTTTCTTTTGAGAACTCTGACTAATATGGACATTAAACAAACAATTTATATGCTGAATAATTATGTAACTACTGCTTGGGACCGTGGTTGTGGTGTGCAGCGAGGGGATGTAGAAATATCTAGGGGTTGATCTAGTCCAACACCCTCTGGATTACCCTAGGTTCTGGCCTTTTCCTAAAGAGTCCTGGTCCACTCAGTCATCTCCTACAATTTTTTTTAATTGCATTTTAGGTTTCGGGGTACATGTGAAGAACATGCAAGATTGTTGCATAGGCACACATGTGGTAGTGTGATTTGCTGCCTTCCTCCCCATCACCTATATCTGGCATTTCTCCCCATGCTATCTCTCCCCAACTCCCCACCCCCTTCTGTCCCTCCCCTATTTCCCCCCAACAGACCCCAGTATATAGTGCTCCCCTCCCTGTGTCCATGTGTTCTCATTGCTCATCTCCTACAATTTGGCTATCTTCTTCAGTCCTCAGGACAAGAAATGACTCAGCTAGATCTCTGCCCTATGTCTGACCCAGGCTGGAAAAGTCTCTCCTTATGCCTTTGTCAGTCTTGACTTCAGGTACGGAAGACCAGAAAAATGAAATCTGCTCTATTTTGAAAGTTTCCTTCATTTCCTTTTTATTTATTTAAATTTATTTTTTATAAGGTGAATTGATGAAAACAAACACTTTTAACACCTCTACCCCTTGGTATTCTACACATTTCCTGCAGTTTTGATGGTGAAACTAAAAAGTCATCATTCTTCACATACTTGAGTACTATTCCTGCAGTTCTAGTCTTGCATTACTGGTGGAGAGCCTGGGGTTGGAGATGGGGTTACATTGCAAGGGAAAGCACATAGTTTGGATGTGGTGAGAGTATAATGAGATTAGCGTACACGTCCATCTGTCTATCCGCCATCTGTGTAAACACGAGTAAGTCATTCAAAGTTACCTGACCACTGCTTCCCTTGTTTAGACAGTAGGACTCATACCATATACCTGGTGGGTTTCTGGGAGAATTAGAGATAAAGTACAGAAAGCACCTTGCACCATTCTGGCATGTAATAGATGCCCAGTAAGTAGTCTCTATTGACATTTTTCCTTGTTCCTTGGCCCTAGGTTGGCCAGGTTGTCAGAGGAACAGAATTTGTGTACTTAATTAGAACAATGTTCTGGTTATTTATGACTGCATAAAATATGATTTTAAACTTAGGAGTGTAATATATTATTATGTACATGAATCCCATGGGTCACGAATTTGGGCAGTGTATGCATGGGTGACTGTCTCTGCTCTACCATGTCTGGGTCTTCAGTAGGAAGGCTTGAATGGCTGGGGCCTCAAATCATCTAGAGGCTTCTTCACACACATCTGGCTGGGATGACTCAAAGGCTGGGCTCAGTTGAGACCATTGAACGAAGCACCTGTACCCAGCCTCACCCCATGGCTTTGGCATCTTACAGCAATGCAACTGAGTCCTGAGAAGGGGAATCTTGAAAGGGGTGTCTGAAAGTGAGCATTTCAAAGGAGCAAGGCAGAAGTTGCAAGGCTTCTTTGATCTTGCTTTGGAAGCCACACAGTGCTGTGTATTCTGCTTCTCTTGTGACAGGTGAGTTACCAAGATCAGCATTGATTCAAGCTGAGAGCAATAGATTCTAGCAGCAGGGCCACGTTGCAGAAGAGCATGTAGGATGGAAGATATTATGAAGGCTATCTTTGAAAAATGCCATCAGCTACAAAGAACAACCTACATCAGACTCCTTTAGACTTATTTGTTGGGCCTCTCAAAAGGGAATAGTGGAGCCCAGGAATTTGAGACCAGCCTGGGCAGCATAGTGGGACCCCCATCTCAATTACAACAGTGCACTGTTCTCAAAGGTTACAATCACATTGTTTATGTCAATGTATCTTCAGAGAACAAGTTTCAGCAACATTGTTGAGGTTTGTCTGAGGTCACACTGTAAGTTGGTAGTGAATTAGACTCTGAAATTTCAGGTATTGACTATATTCAAAATTGTAGTGTATTTTTTTTTTAACATAACAGCTTTATTGAGATATAATTTGTATACCATGTAATTTTCTCATTTAAAGTATATAATTCAGTGTTTTAATATATTCACAGAGATGTGCAACCTTCATTACAATCAATTTTAGAACATTGCCATTGCCTCGCCTGGAAATGAAAAACTTAGTATAACAAACAGCTGAGTTTCAGCCAATCACAAACAAGTATTAATAGGATGCAGCCAATCGCAGCAGCCAATTCATCGTACCACGTCCAAATAAGGCAGATGCCCCGGTGTGGTCCATCAGGTGACTTCTTTGCTTTGCTTGCCTGTTTAGCCTTTAAAACCTCTGCCCAAACTTCTGGACAGGTGTCTCTGAACCTTTTCTGGTTCTGAGTGCTGCCAAATTCATAAATTGTTTTTTCCTCAAATAAACTGTTAATTTGTCTAAAATTTTTTTGCTAACAGTAATATTGGGAGAATTGAACTCACTACAAAAATGTCTAGCATATGTTCTGTTTAGCTCCTAAAAATAAGATTGACATTTCATTTAAACTTATCAACTAACACGACTCCAAAACACAAATGCCCTAATCATTCTCTAGTAGCTGTTCTCCAAGGACAGGGGTGAGTTTTTAATGAAAGCGATTTAATTCTTCTTCACAACATCCCTGGGGATGGCATGGGGGAAGCCTTAAAAAAAGTCAGGTTTTATTGAAAACACTATCTGAAAAAATAGAATTGAGATACACTAATACTCCTCGCAGCACCAAAAACTCCTAGATGTGGGAGATCTTGCTTAGTCAACCCTAATTTGGGACAAGAGTTTGCATTTGATCACATCCAGTGATGACATGTACTTTTATCCTTTTCCAAGCTCTTTTCAATGATCAGCATATCTGATCCTGAAAGCATTCCCGGAGGCCCACTTTACTGTCATGTTACAGATGAGGAAACAGCCCAGAGGAGCCAACGGACTGAGGACCCAAACCCTCTTTCCATGCTTCGCACAGATCTGTAAAGCGAGTGACCTTGACCCAAAGCCTGCCATCCACACCGTTCCAGACCCCAAAGACTGATCTGCTCTTTATTTTCACACCGATTGGAGACTTTATTTCATTTGCCCATGGTAGTAGTTCTCTTTCTAGAAGTTTCTTTATTAAGATGAAAAAATTCAGGCCCTATTACCAGAACCTCAAAACACAAAACAACTGCTCATTTTCCCGAGCTGCTGCGTGAGTAGGTGATTCCTGGTGTTGCTGTGCCTGAAAACCGACCGCTAATGACAGCGCCCGGTGCTGCGGAGTCGCACGCGGCGGCCCTGCATTCCAGGGCTCGCGCCAGCCGGGCGAGCGCGCGGCAGCAGCGCATTCCCGGACGTGCCCGGTAGATGGCAGCATTGTGCAGCCGATGCGTCCTCTCGCAGCTCGAGTCTCACTTTTCGCTCTCCCCCTTTCCTGGGCTCCGCGGTGAGGCCCAGGTACCCGCGCCGCCCTGCTGCCCGCTGTGCCACGCCGCCTCCAGATGGCCTGCACCTGGCGGGTCACAACGAGTCTGAATCCAGAACATGAGCTGACTGATTCAGGCGTTTTTGTGGCTCCGGGCGTAACCGTTGCTTTGGGTAATTGCTCCGGTTCACGTGACCAAAGAGAAGTGCAGAGGAGGATCAACGTCCCCGTCGCCGTGGTGTCCTCCCCGACTCCTTTCGTGCAGTGAGCTTTATTTTTAGAGCCCCCCGCTCCTGCCCGCCGCTCACACTCGGGTTCCCAGAGCAGGGGGGAGTCCGCGTGCGGTGTGATGCCGGCTGTGGCCGGCAGAGGGCATCGTCGTCACGCGCTGCGCAGGAGCCCGCGGGGAAGGCGGCGGGCTGTTCTTCGCGGTCCGCGTCCTACGCGTGACCTTGGGACCCGCAACCGCCTGTGGCGGGGGCATTGCCTCTTCCCGACGGTGGGGAACACTCCACGGTGCTCCCGATGGCCTCTTCTTCGGTCGCTCCCTCACTTCTTGAACCTCATCGTTTCCTTAATTGATCTTTCTAGAACTGGCGTTTGCTCCCTTCCTCCAAACTCTGTCCCACCTTGGCTAGGTTCTGGTTCCGAAACCTCTGTCTCTCTGGCTGTTCCTTTCTGTTTTTCGGGCGTTTTCTTGCTTTGCCAATCCTTTAAATGTCCCTGGTCCCAGGATTCTTTGTTCCTCTAAGATTCACTCTGTGCACCCTCGCGGAGTCAGCCCCAAACCCACCGCCATCCTCTTCACTGCCTTGTCTTGATGACAACCACATTTGAATCTCCCGTCTGTCTTTTGAGCTATAGACCCATTTCTTCATTTTGCCAGGTCAATAGGGATCGCTTGGAAATAATGCTTAGAAAGCAGCCAGTCGAAGAGCTACTATTCCATTGAGGATGGCAGGCAAGGTTGCCTTCTGTCTAGCAATGCTTTGAATAACAAGTGCTTTGCGTCCTTCCAGCCAGCTGGTGCTTCTCTCTGAAGCCGTCTTCAAGCAA
>NW_016107805.1:1162003-1197555 GCF_001604975.1 Cebus imitator | reverse complement strand
TCCCCCATAGAGACAGGCTTGCCATATTGCTCAGGCCGGTCTTAAACTCCTGACCTCAAGTGATCCTCTCACCTCGGCCTCCCAAAGCTCTGGGATTGCAGGTGTGAGCCACGATGCTAGGCCTATGAAGGTTTTTTTCTATATTCTATTGCTATCCCTTTCACCTTGAGCCAGTCCAGAACTGTAGCTAAGTCATGAAGAGGCAGACGGCAGGAAAAGGAAGGAAAGGGAAGACAGGCTGCTGGCAGGATCAGCAAGCAGGGTTTAGCAGGCAGCTCCACTGGGCTGAGTTGGGAGGTTAGTGGCTGTTGTGGTGGTTGGGGAAGCAGAGAGGTTAAACTCCACATTCCCATGTGGAATTTACCACTCCTCTTCCTGAAAGTCTCCACATCCCACCTACTGCTGGATCTTAGCCAGCTGGTCAGCCATGCCTCCAAAAGTCAAATACTTTTTGCAAGTGTCGCTAGACTGGTGGAGTGGTACCATACCAAAGGACAAGCCCGGCCAAGCATTTATGGGACGCTTATTTTATGGGAAGGGCTGAGGTGAGAAGTAAGAATGAAGAAGATAAGATGCCTACCCTCAAGGAGCCTGCCATCCTTCGGGAAACACAGGCACCTGAACATAGCATAGGCACTAATATAGACTTAAGTTCAAAATGCTGCACAAACACAGCAAAGGGAAAATTAATTCCACCTTTGATGGAAGGAGACAGAGACCTTCAAAGGGGAGGTGACTTTTGAGCGGGACTTTGAAGGACGAGTAGGAGTTTGTCGGACAGAGAAGAGAGATTTGCATTCTAGGGAGAGAGAGCAAAGGGTCAAAAGAATACAGGTGCATGGCATATGGGAAGACTTTTAGTGCTGCAGAGTATCTTGGTCATATGCATATGGGGTTGGGATTGGGGGTGTCAGTGGCAGAGATGACAGGGAAAAAGGAGGCAAGGGCCAGAATGTGAAGGACCTTGAATGTCAAGATTAGGTGCTTGGACTTCATCCTGAGGACGCTGTGAAGCCACAGAAGCTTTTAATCAGGGAGTCTTATAATCAGCTACCTTTGCCTTCGAAGGACAACTGGAGACTGAATAGAGGATGCCTGGAAAGAAGAGATCAGAGGAGGTCAGGCACAGTGCTTGAACTCAGGTGCAGCTGATAAACTCTCTAGCAATATCCTGGGGCTAAGAGAAAAACGGGGTAGGCTATACATTTTACTTGATTGGAGCACAGTCCTCAAGGAGGGCTAATGAATCTCTGTGTGCTCACCATCAGCACGGAGTGTTCTACTGCTGAGCCACAGGATGCTGCATTCATTCATTCATTCAGCAAATGTTCATTAAATGTCACTAAGGGCCCAGTAGTGTCTACCCTCTCCAGCCTCAGGGATTTGTTCCACCATACCCAGGGTACAAATCCACAAATGCTCAAGTCCCTTACATAAAATGGCATAGTACAGTTGGCCCTTTGGCAGATTCACCAACCATGAATGGAAAATACGTACATATAGCTGGCCCTTGGTGTCACTGGGTCTCTATCAGCAGTTGGTTGAATCCATGGATTCAACCTGTGGATACGGAGGGCCAGCTGTACAGTGTTGGTGCTAGGGATAACATGGGCAGGAAGTAGGCTGGTCCCTGCTGTCTGTTATTGAGGGAGAGAGGCAGCTATTAATTAGATAATTTCATGACCTAGTGCATAAATTTCCCATTTGGAAGGAAAAGAACACAGTTCTGTGAAAGTGTATAACAAAGAACTTCCCCTGGCCTCAGCGTTAGCTAAGATGCAGAGTACTACTGGAAATTTACCAGGTGAGAGGAGAGCGTTGCAGGAGAAGGAGCAGAATGTGCAAAGGCCCTGTGGCCTGAAAGAGCACAGTATGACTGAGGAACTGGAAGACTAAGTGACAGGGCACCAAAAGAAAGACAGGGATGAGCTAGTGAGAGAGACAGGAGCCAAGGCATTGGATCTTGTCCAGGTCAAGCTTTAGATAAAGTGTTTGTTGAGCCAAATAGGTCTGTTAAATCTAAATGACACAAAGCTGGGAGGAAAGTGGAAAATTTAAATTGCAGAATCAAGATCCAAGACAATCTTGCAGGTCTAAATTAAAAGTGATGGAATTAAACAAATGTGAAGTTCCACATTTAGGTTAAAAGTTTTAATTGACTTGCAAAGTTTCGTGTATAAGGATGTTTATCACTGCATATTTATAGTAGTGAAAACATGGGAAAGATGAAATATGCAACTGTAGGAAAATGAATAAATAACCTGTGTATTAAAAAAATGAGAGCATTAGCACTGAAGGTTACTTGCGTTCAAATACGATCTTTTATTAGCTGTGGGTCATCGGACAAGTTATATAATCTCTTTGTGCCTCAGTTTTCTTATCTAGCATATAGGGTTAATAATATTGCCTCATATAGTAGATACTAACTAACTGCTACATCAGTGTTAGCTATTATTATTACCTAGTAGTATTATGTTTATAAATATGTTTAATGTCATTAGAAAATGCTTGGTAGATAACATTAAGTGGGGAAAAACATACAGCATTGTGCAGTTTAATCCTGTTTTGTTGCAAATTGTGTGTATTTGTATTTTTGTATTGCTTATGTCTTCTACTTCAACTTGGAGTGTAAGAAATGGTCACGTGTCTCCAGTGAACTGAGTCCTTGATCTCCTCTTCCCAATGAGAACCATCCCCTGACCAGCTGTGACAGCGCAGACAGGAATGGCCCAGGGCTGGGTAGCCAACAGCTTTCAGCAATTTCCATGATGGTAGCATGCACAGATTCATCAGCATTAACATGCCCTTCTCTCTTTCCCAATGGGCTCCTCTTTCTGTGATATACTTAAGGTTCCTTGGTCCCTAAAGGATCAGTGATACTCCTAAGTCCCTTGCGGAGACAGCCCTGGAAAATCTGATGGGTCCACTGTGGTCTGCATTTGTTGTTCCCTAACCAGGGGCCGGTGAAAGCAGTTTCCACACAGCCTTGTGCTATCACTGTCTTGCGCTGTCACAGCTGGTCAGGGGATACTTCCCACAGTGCTGGGAAGAGATCCCTTCTCACTGTCCTATGCCAGCTATGCCCTGGATTCTCAATATTTCAACTTCTTAGTTTGTCCTCATACACATGATTCTCAAACCATGCCCATGGGGCTGCAGTGGCTGCAGTGGTGGAAGGCTCTGGTCTTGGCAATGTGCTATGCCTAAAACACCTCCCCACTGACATCAATTTAGTCATCCAGGCTCCTGCAGAAGACCCGCGGAGCTCATCAGAGATGTTTGAAGACGAGTGAACCTAACGAGAAGTACCCGGGAGTCTGGGTTTGTTTTCTCCTAGGGGGCTTTAGGCACCCTCTCAAATGGGCTCAACTATTTCAAACTTCCTGGTGACATTAGGCCTTGGTATCCTGGGGAAGAAATGGGGAGCTGAGAAAAAACATTGCCGATGACTAACTTTCCTGCCCCTGGACAATGGGTGCCTCTGCCTTAAATTTGCAAAGCTAAAAGAAACTTCCCGGGTGATAGTTTCCAGAACAAAAAGAAAATGTGTCCCAGGATGGCTTGTTAGACATGGAAGTGGCTGGCAACTTTTAACTTGCAGATTTTTTTGCTAACAAAAAATTTAAAAATTCTGTCTATTGGGGATACTGCTACATATTCAAGAAAAAGAAATTGACTAGTAAGAACTATACCACAATATTATCCAAGCTTACCTTTGGGTGGTGGGATTCCAATGGACTGTTTTCTTTTTTATTTTGTTTTGTTGTTCAGATTCCTGACAACAAATAAGTATTACTTGCACAATTAGAACTATAGATCCTGCAGTAAGTTTACTTAGCTCCATCGTAGTTGTTTCAAATGATAACTCCATCCCTGGCAGGCAGATCTGGCTCTCCCCTAGTACCAGTGAGGGTCTGTGGTACAAGAGTCCTGCACAGCCACAGAAGGAGGTTTGGAGTTAACCTCCGTTTTGGGCAAGGCTGCTAGTCACAGCCACCCCCTCCCAAAGGCTGCTATTAGGAAATGTGTGTAGGGTCCCCGAGTCTACCCTCAGGTTGGAAGATTCACTAGAAGGATTCACAGAACCCAGAAAAGCTGTTATACTCACAGTTATGGTTTATAGAGCAAAAGATACAGGGTAAAATCAACAAAGAAAAAAGATATGTAGAGTGGAGTCCAGGAGAAATTGGGCAGGAGCTTCCAGATGTTGTCATCCAGTGGGGTCACACAGATAGCACTTAATCCCTCCAGCACTGACGTGTGGCAACATGCATGAAGAATTGCCAGTCTGAGTCTTGGTGTTCAGGGTTTTTATGAGGGGTAAGTCACATAGGCAAAGAACACTCATGTGGCTGACCTTAGCTGCTAAGGCTCCAGCTTCCCCAGAGGTCACACTGATTAAGCATGGGTAGATGAATCAAACCAGGCATTTACCATGCATCACCTTGTTAGCATAAACTATTTGTTGTGGCTCAGGGACCCAGGTATACAAAGACACTCTTTACAGGTGGGATATTCCAGAGTCTGACAGATTATCCCCCAGGAGCTGGTCAAGGGCCAGTTCCATTTTTTGGAATGTGCAGGATTTGGGCACTCCAAGCCTCCTGAGTTAACCTTTTTTCTGCACTAGAGGTCAGGTCTTGTAAGCATAGGCCTTGCTCCCTTCTGTCTGTACCTTTTCTTTTCTTTCTCTTCTTCTTCTTTTTTTTTTTTTTGAGATGGAGTCTCACTGTGTCACTCAGGCTGGAGTGCAGTGGTGTGAATTCTGCTCACTGCAACCTCCGCCTCCCGGGTTCAAGTGATTATTGTGCCTCAGCCTCCTGAGTAGCTGGGATGACAAGCTTGCGCCCCCACACCTGGCTAATTTTTGTGTTTTTAGTGGAGATGGGGTTTCATCATGTTGGCCTGGCTGGTATCGAACTCCTGACCTCAAGTGATCTGCTATTTCTGCCTCCCAAAGTGCTAGGATTACAGGTGTGAGCCACCATGCCCGGCCTGTCTGTATCTTTTGTGTGCTTAACAATTTTCCTGTTTTATACCCTTTTCTATGTCACGGTAAAGGTAAACAAAGACTGGCTTTATTCTCCTCGTGGTTGTATACACTTGTGGGTACGGGAGGCCAGAACTCCATTAATATGATTAGGCTCTGTGTCCCCATCCAAATCTCATCTCCTTGTAATCCCCATAATCTCCATGTGTCAAGGGCGGGACCTGGTGGGAGGTGGTTGGATAATGGGGGTGGTTTTCTCCATGCTGTTCTCATGACAGTGAGTGAGTTCTCATGAGATCTAATGGTTTCATAAGTGTTTGCAGTTCCTCATACACATACTGCTCTCTTGCCCGCTCCCATGTAAGATGTGCCTGCTTCCCCTTCCGTCATGATTGTAAGTTTCCCAAGGCCTCCCCGGCTATGCAGAACTTTGAGTTAATTAAATGTATTTTCTTTATAAATTACTCAGTCTCAGTCAGTTCTTTAGAGCAGTGTGAGAATGGACTAATACATCTATGTAGAAACTTGGATTAGCTTGACATTCTCATAGTCAATATTTTGTACTTCTGAGGCCATGTCCCTGCCCCAGTCTCCGTACAACGTCTTCCCAAGACCCCTTGATGATGGGCTACCTTGGAAGTATGACTGCTTAGATTAGGGTTTGGAGCATGGGTAGCCTATCCTGAGGTCACAGACCTGAACCCCACCTGGCTTGGGTCCAGCGCCTTTCTCCGGGCACACCTTGGGATGAATGCCACTATCCTGCAAAGTGCCTTACTCCCCTGTTGGGTACAAATCCTTAATAGCTGTGGAAGTAAAAGAAGCCTGGGGATTTTGGATGACCATGAATACAAATGAAAAAACAGGGAAGTAGTCATTAAGAAACTATTAAGCTGTATGACCTACTGGAAGAGTGACAGCTTTGGTGTCCAAAACAGCTGAATTTGAATCCCTGCTTAGCTATTTTTTAGCTCTGTGACCTTGAGCAAGTTATTTTCTCTGTAGGTTTCAATATTTTCATCTGTATCATGGGAATATTAAAATGGGCCATGGTTAGGATTAGAAATAATGTAAGCAAAGTGGCTAGTCCAGTGTCTAGCATGTAGTAGGTTGTAATAAATAGTGGTTATTGCTAATATTATTTGGCTGTATCAACAGAGTAGCTGTTTCTAGATCAAAAAGGGTAGTTGATAACGCTTCTTAGCTTCATCTGGTGAAACATATTCAATTTGGGGCCGTCTATTCTGGGAGTGTGTGTGTGTTGTGTGTGTATGTGTGTATGCATGCATGATTAAACATTTAGATCTTTCCAAGGATGGTGGTCAGAAAGGCAGACAATCTAGAAAACATGTCATATGAGGGAAATGGGAATGTTTAGCGTGGAAAAGAGAAAGCTGAGATTGAACTGCCTCTTAGTACTTGTTGGGTCACCATGTAGAAGTGGAAATAGATACGTGAGGTATAGCTCCAAAGAACATAATTAGACTTAATGGGGAAACTGGAGGCCAGAAACAATTGTAGTCGCCTAGCAGTCAGAGCTGTCCAGTAAAGATTAGGCTGCCTCTGAATTGTCCTGTTTCTGGAATTATGCATCAGAAGATGTGAGACTAGTGACAGCACTGGGAAGATTTTGACTGTGGATGGGAGCCTGGCTGAGAATGAACTCCAAGGCTTCTTTGTCTGTAGTGGCTGTCTTGCTCATTTTTCTTGTTAAGATCCTGTAGGAGGCACCACACATAAAAACCCCTTGATATTAAATACCATTATAACTTTCAAGGAGCTGCAAACACCCACGGAATGTAAAAAACGAAGGTCTCTTACACCTAGCTTTCTCCCTAGAATGAAATTTTAACTTGGTTTGGGAGAGAGAGAATCCCAGCCAGCGTTTCTCCTTAGAATGATTAAAGTCCTCGGATCCATCTGGACTCATTCATTTTAACTATTCCATTTCCCAAGAATATCATCTCATTACTTTTTCAGTGACCCAATATTTTCAGCACAAGTGAGTGAGTCCAGAAAGTCATTTCAGCCATTGATTATTTTTGGTAACCTTCTGATCTGTTCTGAATCCCTTTTCTTTTAATTTCCATTTATGTCCTCCTGTCTCGTCATCTGTTCCAAGCTGAAAATAGTAACTTGGCTTGACCTTATTATCTACCATTTAAGATTTTATAGTCTTTGGTTAAATCTCATCTTAATAAGTGTTCCTAGGCTATAGATTGTAGTTTTTCCTTCCTCCCCCACTTTTTTAAAAGGCTGTTCTTTATCACTCCTATCTGTGATCACAGGACCAACATTATGGCCTGCTCTGAGTATGCCAAAATCTCACTTCATCTTTTTGATAAGAACCGTTCTCAACATCAGCTTAGTAAGATACACCTATGTGCTTGGAAACAAAGAACACCTCCTCTTTAGCCTTGACTTGTGTCCCAATTCTGTTTTTGAATATACCTAAATTCCTACTTATGTGAGATTTAAAATGCCACTGGGTAGGGCAACATACTAAGTGTTATTAGTTAAATCTTAACGTGGCTGAGTTTGTCAGCTTCTTAGAAGTAAATTTCGACAGCTGAGAAGCGATTGGGCAATAGAACTCTGGATTTTTTTTTTTTTTTTGCCAAACTATAACTGTAGCTATGACTATAACTGTGTATATATATATTATATATATATAAAATATATATATGAATGTTTGCACAGACATACACACACACCCCACAAGGGCGGAGGGCCCCAAATTGAATATTTTTCCCCAGATGAAGCTAAGAAGTGTGTCAACTACTTTTTTGATCTGGCAACAGCTACTCTGTTGATATAGACAAATAATATTAACAATAACCACTGTTTATTACAACCTACTACATGCTGGGTGTGATATGGTTCATTTCAGCCTCGACCTCCTGGGCTCAAACAATCCTTCCCTCCTCAGCCTCCTGAGCGGCTGGTACTATAGATGCATGTCACCATGCTAGGCTAATTCTAAAACTTTTTGTAGAGACTGAGTCTCATGAAGTTGCCTAGGCTGATTTTGCACTCCTGGGTTCAAGTGATCCGCTCACCTTGGCCTCCCAAAGTTCTGGGATTACAGGCGTGAGCCACTGCACCTGGCCAAACAGTATCTTTTAAAGGAAATGTTTGTTGAATGCATAGATGTGATTGGCAGTATAATATTGAAAAAAAAAAAAACAAACCACGAAAAAGACACAGTAGTGGACCTCAAGGACGTGCTATGCAGGAGTGTGGGGGTTAAGACCTGAGAAAACATAGAAGGGGAGTTTCAGAGCATTAATGATGGACTTCAGATTTTGAGAACAGGATCCAGGTGGCCTAAAGTAGTTTTCATACTCAGAAATGGAGAGAAAGGAGACAGAAGGTGGTAGAAAAGAGTAATTTTCTTTCAGCTCCCTGGGATGCTTTTTTTTGTGGATGAATCAGAGTTTCTTTAGATTTTCAATTATCTTTCTAGTGTGTCCTGCCTGGCTGGGCATTACTAAAAACCCATGCAGTCCTCTGAGGTTTGAACGGACTTCTGATGCATGTCCTTAGGGCCTGTCTTTGTTGGTAAATCCAATTTGAGAGAAGGCAGCAAATCAACAGGAAAGGAAAATACTTCCCTTTCTGAATGGTAAAGCCCTCCTCTTTGTTCTTTGTGCCACCATGTCGTTTTCATGATCCTGGACTCCGCTCACCTTTCACGTCCACTATGGAAGCTTTTCTGATCACCCAGCTGGACTCTAGCTTTCGGAGGCTGCAGTACCATGAACATCAGAGTTCTCCTGTGGTGCTTAGCAGTCCCTGGCTGGCATTGCAGGTTGTCCTTTCCTGTGCAGGACAGGAGGCTGGCCGTGGTCATATCACCGTCACCACCCTCAAATAGTCAGAGAAGGGCTACCAGGTCAAGGTGCCGAGGGTGTCGTCAAGTCCAGCTCTACACCTTGCCTTCAGTCAAGGGTTTACAGTCTGGGCTGGTCTTTCTCAAATGGGTTTGCTGGTGTTACTTGAGGTCTATGAATTCTGTGAGAACGTTAAAAAATTGTGATTTTCTGTCAATAATAATAAAACCTTTTATCAGTTATAAATGCAGAAATTATTTTTTATAATGATAATTTGCTATGGAGAGGCATTTTAATTTTAATTTTTTTGAGACAGGGTTTTGCTCTGTCACCCAGACTGGAGTACAGTGGTATGATCTTGGCTCACTGCAGCCTCCACCTCCCAGGCTCAAGCGACCCTCCCACCTCAGCCTCCCCAGTAGCTGGAACTACAGGTGCTCACCACCATGCCCAGCTAGTATTTGTAATTTTTGTAGACATGGGGTTCTTCCATATTGCCTGCGGTGGTGAATTTACTTTTTTTTTTAATGACCATATTATTCAGAGGTTTTACAGACAATCTCTGGGATCAAAATAACATTATTTCTCCAAAAGAGGTCTTTATATTACTCAAATATGAGAGACATTGGTTTAGTCAATTTCATTCCGTCGTTGACAAATCCATTCATTCATCAATAAACATTCTTGGTATGACTATTTGTTCAGCGCTAGACACTTTGTCAGGCACATGAGCAAGTGGTCAGGACCTGTTCTGGGCTCCAGAATCCTCACTGCTGTTCCTGACTTACCAGGTAGCCCCTACTGCAGAGTTCAGGCTGTTGACATCTCTGTGCTTCACTTTCTACACCACTAATACAAGGGTAAGAGTATATATATATATTTCTGTCTTTTTGGAGGGGTAGAAAAACATACCCTAGGATATATTTAGCTATTTATTGTAATTAAAAAAATTTTTTAATGCTGCCATGAGAAAGTAGATACCTTAGGATTTAAAAACCAAATCAAACTGAAGAATTACCTGTTTCCAAATTTGGGGTTTTTGTTTAGCTGCAAGTGCTAAATCCACCTCTCTTTCTACCTCCCACTAACCTCAGTGGGAGGGACCTAGAACTCATGGAAGGTCTCAACCAGCTCTAACAGAAATGGGTCCTACACTGTGGAGCAGATTTTTCACAAGAGCTATTTTTGGATTTGTTTATGCCACCACTGACCTCCAATTTCACATTTCAGAAACTCCCGCGGGGTTGAGGAGTTACTCCTTGGGAATCTTCTCTGCTTAGCAGGAGCTCAAGAGCAGAGTGCTGATGGGTCTCGTATTTAAAGAACAATCTGTCACAAAGTGAAGGGGCTTATTACTCATCCCAACACTGAGCACTAAATAAACACTGGAGTAGATAGAGACATAACCTGGGACCTTTGAGCACAGAGCTAATGTGAATAGTCATTAAAGTAGCACATTGGCAAACCCACCACCCACTGGGAGCATTCTTGTTGAAAAAGTCTGATCATCAGGCATCCAGTTGCAATGCAGTCAGTAAGAACTATTCCATGGTGCTTAAACCTGTCAGAGTAAATCTCTAACAGGGCCACTACCACCCCGGAGGAGCAGGTGGGATGCACTTTGCTTTAAAGGGATACCTTCCTTTCTCAATATACTCACAGGCAGATGGGGATCCAAGATCATGCAATCCAGTTGGGCAGATTTTTTCTGATTCTGACCATCACATTCAGCAGGGCAAGTGTTTGTTCCCAAAGCTTCAAGGTCTGGAGCCAGACCTCCACTGGTACATGAAACAGCCTGTGTTTGGGCATCCTAGAAGACACAGGGTGGTCCTATCAGTGGGTCAGCTTATTTACCAGGGCCTCCTTGCTCCCTGTGGAGCAAGAACTACTAGGGCTTTTATGGAGGCATGATGTCTTCATTCATTCAGCAAATAGTACTGAGTGTCTACTTTGTGCCAGACACCACACAAGGTATCAGAGATGCAGAGACAGATAGGGCCCAGTCCCTACTTTTTAGATGCTTATCATCCAGGTTGAGACAGACAGATCAAGACACAGAGCAGTAACAGTGATGAGAATGGAAATGCATTCCTTTTCTTCTCGACCCAGACTTGGAGGGTTAGAAAAGCCTTGTTGGAAGGCAGATGTTCAAGCTGAGACCCAGAGAATGTATAAGAGTTAGCAGGTGAATTCAAGAGGATGGCAAATTGTACAAGTCCCAAGGTGTAGGACAGCATGCAGATCTGAAACTACACATATTTCAAGAGTGGCTGCTCAGAGGGTGCAGATGGTATTGTGAGAAATGAGACAGGAGAGGTGAACTTCCCTGATTACATTGCCCCTTACTTATTCTTCTCTGCATTCCTTCACCAAACCAGGTATGGCAGGTACATCTGTTTGTACATGTGTGTGCGTGTGTGTGTGCGTGTGTGTGTGTGTGTGTGTGTGTGTGTGCGTGCATTAAAAAACAACACTCGAGTAAACGTTTCAATTCAAATATTTAGTTTGCTTGATTGAAAACTATTTAGAAGGTAAGGTACTTGCTCCAGGTCAGGTTGGGGAAAACATCACATGTGAGGCTAGTTATCACAGGGGCTGGGACTTGGTCCCTGTCAAGCTTCCAAAGGTTCAGAAGAAGTTTTGGTTTTTAAGAAAGCAAGCTACCCTGGATTCTCAGTATAGAAACAGAAGAGATTGTGCCAGAGGGATGCTGGGAGAAACCCTCACAGTTTGGCTCATATGAATGTAAGAACTCTGAATGAATAGTTGTGTAACCTATAGGACCTACAGAAGCAGAAATTGTGATCCTGTGAGTAAGATGGTGACTGCTATGTGACAACATGGCTTATTAAATCAAGCTGGCAGATGTAATTAACAATAATCACAGTATAAGGTCTTGGCATGGCAGTTTACATAGTCATAGAATGTTGCAATAGTTAGGATATTGGTTAGATATTACAACACCAAAAGTAATAGTGGATTTAATAAAATAAGAGGATGAGTTCTTCTCTCATAGAGGTCTGAGCTGGCAGGTTGTCCAAGGGTGGTAGGTGGTAGGCAGCTCTGCTTTATGAGTTTTTACAGGACCCAGATACCTTCCATCTTCTTCGTCTACCATCTAGAGTCAAAGATGACTCACTACCACCATGTCCAACTTCCAATTTGACGGAAAGTGGAAAGGGAAAGTTGAACCAACAGTACCCTTACAAAGGCATGGCCTGAAAGCTGTTGATGATCATTTCTCTTTGCATCACACTGGCAGGTAATTGGCTACTTGGCCATATCTAGCTGCAGTAAAGCCTGGGAACAGCAGTCTGTAGTTGGACAAGGTGTGTTTAGCTAGAGTTTGGGGCATCATTGCCAGGGAATAGAAGGGGAGAATGAATAGTGGTGAACAGTCAGTCAACTGTCATAGATGTTTATCTCTATCATTTGATCCTCTCAACAACCTTGTGAGAAGGCAGGCACAAATTATTCACCATCCTCGGTTTTGCAGATGAGAAAATCGAGGTGGAAAGATTAAGGGACTCCGTCACTGTGATACAATGAAGCCACATGGCATAGTGGGACAACTGCAAAAAGCGTGGTCAGGAGGTGCCCTGGTTGAGCACAGTATTAACCACTGAGTCTTCTAAAACTTATTCCTTGGCCTAGAAACAGAAGTTCCCAGTGCTTGTAGCTTTTTTCAAGAAAAAACTTTCTGGTAATCATTGGTTAGAGGTCTGAGGAGCACAGATCCAAGGACATTTTGAACACGGCCCCATAACCATCTCTTTGCCTCTTCCAGTCCGAGCACAGACAATGAGCAGAGAGGAGGACAATGTGGATGAATGGAAAGAACATTGGATTGGGGTCAGGAGACTGGGTTCTGGTCTTGTTCCATGACCAATGGAGTGACCTTTAACTCACATCAATCACAGGGCTGTGAAGTGACGTCCGCTGAGCTTGACACTGCATGTCTTCTCATTTACTCTCAGAACAACATTGTGAAGTAGATGTTACTCTGTGTATTTTACAGAAGACAAAACTGAGGCTGAAAGAGCTAAGGGGCCCAAAGTTATATAGCTTGTGAGAGGTAGGGCCGGAATTCTAACCTAGACCTTCTGATCGCTAACCCCAAGCACTTCTACAAAGTCATATTGTTCTATATGCCAAGTAACTGCTGGGTGACCTGGAACTAAAATGGGATGTCACCTGTCACACGGATGGCCCATAACACAGCTATCTGGGACCCAGGTACTTAAGTAGTATACTTTGTGACTCTGCTTTTTTTTGTGTGTGTGAAGGAAACCGCTCTATCAGAGGTTGGACACCATAATCTGTCCTTACCTACACATTCTGCTTGATCGGCCTTCTCTGGGTTTTGCTTTCTTCTTTGTTAATTTTCTTCTCTTTTCAAAATTACTGAAGGAATCCATGCTCATAAAATTCAAACAACACAGAAGAGTCAGAGATAAATTAGGATACTTCCTTAGCTTCTCTAAGTCCTTTCCAGGTCCTTTCCAGAGGAGACCACCTTCAGCAGTCTGGTGAGTACCTTCAGATGTCTCTTGTCTATGCATTTATTTTTGTCTAGATTTTTTAAAAGTAAAACTGGGAATGTGTATGCTGTTTTTCAAGTCACTTTTTCCACTCCACGATACCTTGTATGTATCTTTCTATACCAGCATATTAAAACTGATCTCATTCTTGCTGGTGGATGATGTGTGTTGCACTAGATATACATCTGACTTCAGGTCCTGCTCACAGTTTGGTATTTTACGATGTGCTGTAAATGGTGTGGACTTTGGACCCATTCAACCTCTGCCCTGAATCCTGGATCCATCACTTATTAGCGGCGTGATCCCAGGAAACTGACTTAATGGCTCTGTGCCTCAGTTTTTTCACCTGTGAAATGGGGTTAATGTAGGTAACCTGCCTCCTAAGACGCTGGGAAGACTAAATGAGTTAATGCATGTAACACATTTAGAACAGAGCCTGCAACAAATGCTATATGAATGCTAGATGAGCTTTAACTGTTCTTTTCACACCTGGACACTATTTCATGATATATCTAGTCTATTACTTGACATAAAAGTTGTTTGTGATTTTTTTTTTTTTTTTGCTAAAACAAACACTGTTGTGATAATATACATTTACATATACCTTTGTGCACATGTGGGAGTGTTTCTGTAGAATAAACTTCTGGGAATAGCATTAATGGGCCTAAAGGTGTGGGGATTTTCAGTGGTAGTGGTAGTATTGGTGGGCTCTGCTTGACCATGCTTTTCTTGGTTCACTCACATCAGCTCATCCGGTAGCAGCTGTTGGGCATCCTGCCATGTCCCATATCTGTCACATGGCCAGTGGTTGGCAGAGCTATATGGCAGTAAGCATTCTGCTTTGTCTTCCCAGGGCCTGGCCCTTCATCAGCGTTCATTAGACTGGATGGCTTGGCTTCCTGGTGATCCTGACTGAGATTCTGAATTAATACTTTACGTAAAGCATGGTGCCCAGAGGACAGATGCCCGGGGCCAGGCATCTTGATCAGACCCACATGCCCAGTGTAAGGCTGAGGATGAGATTGAGGGACTTCTCTTCCTGGGCCGTGAGAGGCCTGGTTTCAAAGGCAGGAGTTTCCCGGCTCCACGCCTCCATCGGGAACCAGAGGGGTTTCAAATGCAAAGTTCTTTGGGTTTCCTCGTGCGTGCGGGCTAGGTAGGGAAAGCCGGGTGAAGCTCCTTTGTCCCCAAAAACCCTCTGAAAGCTCTGGGAGGAGGGGGCTCTGTAACTGAGAGTTGTGAACCAAGTAGCCAATCCAGTACTGTATCAGAGTCAAAGATCAATCACTCCAGAGGACGTTTGAAAGAACTCCTCTCATTGGACGAGAAAATGAACGGGGAGGGACTAACTCAAGGGTTTTAAAACTCCAGCTGCTCCTTACCTATACGGATCCCTTTTCTGGGTCCCCTCCCACAACAGCATGGGAGCAGTCTTTCTCTCTCTCTCTCTCTCTCTCTAATAAATCACTTTTCCGCAAAACTCTTTGGGTCCAACTATTTATTCCAATGGCAAACTCACTACCCCTCCTGGGCGCTTTTCCCCGTTCTTCGGGGTTACCGAGGCTAAGAACCTCTTCCGAACTGGGAGCTGGATAAGCTCCCCTGTTACAAGATGGCACAGGTGGTCAAGAGAATCAACATGGTTTCACCCTTGAATCAGTCCAGGTTCACTATGGGCTCCATGACATGGCACTTTTAAACTTGGTGATCATGTCTTTGCTGAGTGATATGGGGTAGACGTGGATGTGATGATTCACACCATGCAGGGATCAAAGGCACCTCCGAAAAGCAGGAAGTGAAATAAAGCAGCGCTGTGTATTGCTGCTGTGACATTTCTCTGGATCTTATTAACACAGGAGGGGCTAAGCTATAAATGTGCTAATCTCACTTGGGGAATTTGGGGTTGGTTGGTTATTTATCCAAACCATGAACATTTATTGAGCAGTTATTTTGTGTCAGACACGGTTATTGACGCTGGGGGGTATGAAACTGTGGACTAATATGTAATTTCAACCTTTGAAAACTCCACAGAATCCTTAAGGACCCTTGAAGAGACAATTTTTCAAGGACAATGGGAGAGAAGATATAATACTACAGGTGGCGCCTGAGCTCCACCCTGGATGAATCTGGGGGATGGGTATGCATGGGATTATTGGGGTCCCTTCACACAGAAATGCTCACTGGAGAGGCTTTCCTGTACAAATATTAGAAATTTTAAATTACATGTTAATTTCTTTTTCTGTGCTTAGAAAAGGCGCAGGATATATGATTTAGAAAAATGTAAAGGAAATTAAAGATCACCTGTAACTCTCTCATCCCGATGCAACCATTATGGAATGTAAGTGTATTTACTTCTTTATCGTGTTTATATGTAGGTACATTTTAAAAGCAAAATTAGGAATCCTACTTCATATTCTGCTTTGTGACTTGCTTTGTCTCTCAAATCACATTAGGAGCATTCCACAAATCTTTGAATATATTTGAATATTCCTTGATTACATGATATGTAATGGATTATGGTGTTCTGTTATATATTATAATTGGGTTAGTCAATTAATGATTTGCAAGGGCACACTGGCTAATTATTGTCATCTTTTCTCCTATGCCTCCTGGTTTTGGCATTTATTATTTTGTAAAGATGAGGAAGAAATCTTGAGTTCTGAGTATTTATCCCCAACCTTTGTGAACACCACTCTCAGGCAAACAAAGCAACACGGGCCAGGCGTGGTGGCACACACCTGTAGTCCCAGCTACTCAGGTGGCTGAAGCAAGAGAATCGCTTGAACCCTGGAGGCAGAGGTTGCAGTGGGCTGAGATCGTGCCACTGCACTCCAGCCTGGACGACAAGAGCAAGGCTCCGTCTCAAAAAAAAAAAAAACCCAAAACAAAAAACACCCCCCCAAAAACAAACCCCCACGACATGATTCTATGCTCATTTTAGAATCCCACACCTGACCACCAAGCAAAAATTCCTCTGGATAACTTCATTTGGGTCTTCCTCTGGTGGAACTGGAAGATTGTGTTCCAAACTCCATTCCTTTTCCGTGTGCGTTGTCCACTCACCGAGAGCCCCTTCTCTTTCTTCTCTTTCATTTTTAGGCACCTTGGCTGCAGCTGACTCCGGAAACATTTTTCCTCTTTAAGTCTCGACTCCACAGATTGCCTCTTCTTCTCATCATTTCTCATTTCTCACCATGAAAGTCTCTCCTTTCTCTCTTTATGACTTCTTGAAACCTGAAAATAGAGGTAATTTAAATTGGGTAATTATGATGACAACAAAACCACTTTTGTGAAATGCAGAGTTTAAAATGCCAGAGTTTCCTAATGTTGAGCTCTCTCTGCCTTCATTCTGTGGATACTGCTGCGGGAGCTTATCTGCGTCTGCCCCAGATCAGGAGGTCAGGCATTAGGCTATGAGAAACAGCTTCTGAACAGAGGCGGTGACTTCTAGCTCTTGGGGGATGAGTGGTGGTCAGCCAGAGTTACCACATTCAGGTTCAGCTCCTTCAGAACTTCCTAACCTGCAGGTGGAATCTTTGCCTTCCCACCTTCTGGACCCCGCACGGGGAGGGTCTCGGGCTGCAGCCACGTGGTAGCATTAGGCAGCTGGAATCACAGAATAGGGATTTCAGGGTGGTGTTTCTTCTCTGACAGTGACTAGGTGAGTCACCTTCTACAGGCTGCTTATGGCAGCCTCTTCCTCCATCCTTGAAGCGGGGCCTTCTGAAGACTTCACCTGCTCTGTTATAAAGGGCTTTGAGTTCTGCAAGAGGCAGCCGTGAATGTATTAGCATCCTGCTTTCTGCATGAACATCCTGCTTTCTGGCACACGTCTAGGCCACCGCTTAAACAACCAGCGCCAATTCACAGTGAAAAAAGATCTGCTCAAAGCTGGTTTCAGAAGCAGGACGCGGGAGGCGTATAACATCGAGCCTGTCTCCCGACGGTGCCATCTGTTCTCATTAAGGCAGCCACAGCGCCGAAAGAGGGGCCTCCAGGTGCACACAAGGAAGCCTGCTTGCCTGTTATCCTCTCGCAGACTTTGCCTTTTGTTTTGTTTAGTTTTGTTTTTGTCTGGCAGGCTCAAAAAGACACTGTCCTACTTTCCGCAGAAACAATCACTCTCACATTTTAAGAAATTAAGTCTCTGGGAAAAAAAATTTCATTTGAGAGGGCTTGTAATGGCTCCTTGACCACATGCTGTGCTTGCCAATTTATAACAGAGAAATATTACAGAAGTTGGGAACCAAAGTTGGTGTGCACAGTCATTGCTTAAAGAGGGAAGGATGGTTCCTGGGGACAATGATCTTTCCCCGGCCCCCCAGCATTTATTCAATCTGGAGAGAATTTGTCTGCCAGCCTTCCACTCCTACATCCCGGGAAGAGCTGGGCACATTCATCGTCTTGTGTATTCGGAAAGTGATGATAATTCCTCTGAGAGCCAGCCGGGCTCGGAAAAGTGTGATCAAACTTCTGCTGGCAATCAGACCGCCTTTGGGGAGGAAAGTCTCTGTTTTGCAGGTATGTCTCTGCTGCCAGTCTGCCGGGAAGCCTACCCAGTCAACAATATGTTACCATGAAAATCTCCTTTCAGAGGTATGTTATATCACATTATAGGGAAAAACAGAGGAAATAACAAAAGCATTTGGCCCCCAATTTAAAAGGCTCTTTCCTTATATTTTTATAGACTTTGTTTTACAAGATTGGTCTGAGGCCTACAGCATGTCTTCAGGCCTCTTACATACTTGCAATACCCTCCTTCTCTCTTGGGGTTTCCTTCCTGCCTGCCCTCAGCATCCCTTACTGAGCTCCTACTCTGTCTCCCCGCACATGCCTGGGTTGTATATTACGTCCTGTCAGTCAATTTCTACTAAAATGTGAGCTGATGTTAGGGTATTCTTATGGGAAGATATTTGCATTTTAATAGGTGGCTTTGAATATAGAAAAGTTTCATCCTAAAGTTGCAAAGCCTCACTGGGGAAAAACAGGCAATTTTGGATAGAGTGAGGGATGAGGGGCTAAGAAGGGGGAATGTATTTGGGGTCAGAGACATCCCCAAGAATCTGTGTGTCGCCCGTGGAGCTTGCCTTTCTTTTCTCTCTCTTTTTTCCTTTGTCTCCAGATCTCAGAGTAAATGGCACCTCACACACTCTTGTGGGTCAGAAAATTTTTCATAGGCAGTTGGGAAATAAGACAACAGTTTTTCCAAGAGTACTGAAATGCAACAAGTCAACTGGTTTGTTGAGTTAAAAAAATTATCAGTTTGGTTGTTCTTGTTCATCTAGCTCAGCTGGTCATTTGGGTAGAAGCAATGGAGGACTGCACTACAGCATAGTGGAAGTGTTGGGTCTCAGCAGCGATCCCTAAACTTTTTGGCACCAGGGACTGGTTTCATGGAAGGCAATTTTTCCTCAGAAGGGTCGGGGGATGGTTTTGGGATGAAACCGTTCCACCTCAGATCATCAGGCATTAGGGTTAGATTCTCATAAGGAGCACGCAACCTACATCTCTCGCATGTGCAATTCACAACAGGGTGAGATTAGATTCCCCTATGAGAATCTAATGCAGCTGCTGATCTGACAGGAGGCGGAGCTCAGGCGGTAATGCCTCTCACTTCCTGCTGTGCGCCGGTTCCTAACCCATACGGGTCTGTGGACCAGGGTTTGGGGACCCCTGATTGACAGCACTAAGTTACTAGTTTCCGTGTTGATGGAATTGGTGGAAATTTTTCAAGCTCTGTGTGATGGAGCAGCACAGGGTAGAAGGAGTATCCCTGGGAGGGGCCTGGCTGCACCTGCCCCCTTGGTAAGGGCGACAGTTGATGCTAATTTATTTTTAAAACACAAAATGAAATTTGGCTTTGAAATTTGAGGAGGAGATACGCTAATGTAGCCTCTGAGAAGGAGCTAAAGACCAATAAAAGGTGGTTCTTTCTGTTTCCAAACCCGGAAGCAAATAAGGGCCGCAGTGGGAGCACAGAGCACAGTGACCTTGCTGCAGCACTGTCAGATTTAGCAAGAAGAAATACACGGTGCCCAGGGAAGTTTCAACTTCTGATGAACACTGAAAACTCTTTTAGTATGTCTTATGTGATTTTTGGATCATATTTATAGAAAAAATTATTTATCTGAATTCAAGCTGGGTGTCCTATAATTTGTATGGCAATCTGGTACCATACTGCCTCTTTGTAATTCCTTGTATACATTCCTAAAGAATAATTTTTTTAAAAAGGTAAACTTATAACTCCTGTATGAATATAAAATGAACATGTGTCAAAGATTTTTCTAGTTCACTGATTAATGAGTGAATCAGTAAGATGTCACAACTGGTTAGAAGAATTCAGAACACACACACACACACACACACACACACACACACACACACCCCAGTCAGGAAATGCTGAACTCAATTTGTTAATAGTTGCAAAACTAGCCATATTCCCAGGGCAATAATCAATTGCATGTCACTGGGCAAAATTAATTTGCGTTTCTATAGACGAGAATCATTTGTATTACTCTCAGTTTTCTACAACTTGCAGTAGTTGTAAAATAGGCCAAAGACAATGAATGCTACAGAATAAACAGGAAGGATTTGTCAGGACGTCCAGGATTCAAGTTTGCCTACTTCAAAGGCTTTCACAATGGAAACACTTGACAGTGTCACGCTCTTTCCTGTCTCTGGGGCTTTGCACTTGATGGTTCCTCCACTTTTTTAGTTGTCTTGTACTTATCCTTGATACTGCGAGAGACCAGAATATGCCACCCCAAAATATGCCTTTTGACATGAGGATTGGTGAGCTGATGGCAAATAAGAAACACATGGAGGAAAGCTCCCTGCCCTTTCCCTATTTGCCTAAAATCAGGACATAAATTTATGAAGACAAAAGACATCCCACTTCTTCTTGTTCCGTGGGCAAACAGAGGTTAACCACCTAAGACAACTTTGGATCCTTACATGCCGGAGAAAGCACCAGAGGAACGTAGACTAACAAGCTTCACTAACTAGCCTTTGTCTGCCAATTATTTGCCTTCCCACAAGTTGCTGCCCCTAAAGACTCAGAATTCTTTTCCTTTGTGTCAGAAATCTAAAAATGTACTGTCACTTGTTGAAGATGCTATATAAATTGGTATTCAAAGCCACCTCTTTGAAAGTTTCTTATTCTCTGGGTTTCTCCCATGTATGTATGAAATATACATTAATCAAACAAACATCTGTTTGTTTTTCTCTTGTCAACCTTTTTTTTTTTGTTTGTTTGTTACAGCAGCCTGCTCTAAGAACTTATAAGCATGAAGGAAAAAAAAATATCTTCAAACATCATTACCTCTGGAAAGTTCTTCCTGACCCACAAACTAGGTTGGGTTCATGTGCTATAAGCTCTCACAGGACCATGTTTCTTTCATTAGGGCATTTGTGTAGGTTTATAATTCATCCTCTTTACTGAGGTCTCTAAGTCCTTGCATGATCAGACCCCTGCACCCATCAGCTTGCCTTTCAATAACTGTGTTCTCCCCTTTCCCTTCCGTTTCTTGACCATAACATGTTCCCTGCCTTAAGGACTTTGCACCTGCTATTCCTCGTGCCTGGAATATTTTTTCTCTTGACTCTTGCAAGGCATGTTTCTTTTCATCTGTAAGGTCTCAGTTTGAATGTCAGAGAAGGCTCTCCTGATGACATTACCTAAAGATGCTCCCTTCTCCACCCTCACTTTCTATTCTAGTGGTTCCTTAGCCTTAGCACAGATCAGGATCACCTGGCAGGCTTGTTAAAACACAGGTTGCTGGGGCCCATGGCCAGAGTTTTTGATTTACCAGGTTTGGAAGTGGCATGAAGGTCTGTGTTTTAACAAGTTCTCAAGTGACGCTGATGCTGCCGGGATGGGCATCACTCTTGGAGAAACACGGCTCTGAGTATTTTCTTTCAACACCTGACATTCTGTTTGTTTTCCCTTTTTGCTGATTTGCTTTCTGTCTCCCATGTAACTGAAAGTTCCACACAAGGAGAGAGAGTGATGCTCCTATTCTCTGATTCATCTACAATACTACGGACAGTGCCTTATATAAAAGAAGTTTAATGAATATTTGATGAATGAATGAACCATTTTCTAATTTTTTGTTCCGTTTTGTCATAAAGGGTTTGCTTACCAAATTACTGTTGAACTCAGGTGCTTGAACCAAGTTATACAGATTGGCTTTCATCACTAAGATACGTTTGTGGAAGGGAGTTGTCTTAATTTAATAAAGCACACCAATATCTGACCAGTAACTTGAATAAAGACCAGTGCCTACTGTGGCCTGCACTTTTCATTAGCACGCCCTCCAACTTAGGGCCAGTGTCATTAACTAACAGTTGGTTAGATGACATCAGGGCTTTAGGTGCTATTGGCAGGTCCCAGGCAGACATGAGTTTTGCCAAGACTTGCAGTTACGATGAGCATTCAGAAGACATAGATGGCAGGTGGAGTGGGGGAAGGGCTTGTGCTTTGGCTTCAAGCATGCCTCTTGGATGAATCAGCTTGGGTAAAGGAAGAGAGAGAGAGGAGGCAGGGATGATCCTTCCTCCCTGCTAGGTTATAGGCAGTGCTCTCACATCTGTGGTTTTGGCAGGTCCTAACTCCGGGGCCTCCTGATGCCCATATTCTGTTCCAAAGACCCCGGTCCAGGCTCTAGGGCACACCCTCAGGCTCTCCTACCCATTCACCCTCTAGATTCTGTTTTTTTCCCATTTCTACTCTCTTCTGTGCCATTCCTCTAGGCTTTTACCTTGCATTGGAAACGGATCCTTGGTGCCACAAAGAAAAATTAGCACTGAGACAAAGGATCTCCCAGCAAGGCAATTTTGACTTCCTGTAGGAAGGGTACCCTTGCCAGCCACCTTGCCAAGAGAGTACAACAAATAAAAGAAAAGCAGACCATATTTATCCCTTAGGCATTTGGGGTTATCCTTACTGCTGTGTCTGATCTCAGTTGGTTGGGGCCAGGCCTCACAATCTAAACTAAAACGTGATTGGCTAATAACGTAAAACTTTTCTAAACAGGTAAAACAGTGAAGAAATCCAAACAAGGAAGGGTCATAGGCTGTGAGCTGGGACATGCCTATGAGCACATTTAGCACAGATATCTTGGTTAAAGTATAAGGATATAGAATGTTCTACGTGCCTATAAGCATGTCTAAGAGCTACATAGGATAGGGCTTAACAAAGAATTATTAGCAAAAAGCAAGAAGTCTTTGATGAAAGTCTTTAAAACAAACTATTATTTCTAACACTTATGAAACTTTGAAGAGGACGTTTTCTACTTTCCATGCCTTGCCATGTGACAGGCTTATGTGGTAAACTAATGAGTCCTAATGACAGCCACAGCCACACACACACACACACACACACACACACACACACACACACACACACAGATATAAGGCTGGGTGCTGTGGCTCATACCTGTAATCCCAGCACTTTGTGAGGCCAAAATCGGTGGATTGCTTGAGCTCAGGAGTTTGATACCATCCAGGGCAACATGGTAAAACCCCATCTCTTCAAAAAAGTACAAAAATTAGCCAGGCATGTCAGTGCTCACCTATAGTCCCAGCTACTCAGGGGTCTGAGGCAGGTGGATTGCTTGAGTCCAGGAGGTCGAGGCTGTAGTGAGCCATGTTCGTGGCCCTGCACTCCAGCCTGGGTGACAAAGTGAGACCCTGTCTCAAAAAAAATCTATATATCCAGATATATATATATATCTCCTTGGTGTTTATGTGTGTGTGTGTGTGTGTATAGTTAGAGACAATATGGCATAGTGCCTAAAAGCACATACTCTGAAGCCAATCCTAGGTTTGAATCCTTTTTTCTGCTAAATACTGTGTAGTCCTTGAGAAAGTTACTTACCCATTCTGTTCTTCACATTGTGGGGTTAACAACAGCACTAAATCACAGGGTTGTTGTAGCTACAAAAGAGATACTAACTGTGAAGAGTTTAGTTCCTGGTGCCTTGTAGCTACAAGGATAACAGTCCTAATAGCCCCTATGGAAACAGCTTTCCACTTTAACAAGGGATTTTGGTAGACATGCGCTGAGTACAACACTCTTGGCAGATCAGATATTTAGGGACATTCAGATGACAGTATGTGAGCAGATGCCTATTCTATCTGGGTGTTAGGGGACAGAGCACTAGGTGTCTTGGCCACTGTCTCTAGTCTTAAAAAAGCAAGTCCTGCTCAGACCCTGGCAACGGAGGATAAGACAATAATAGCAATGTTGTATTCAGGAGCGTTGCTTTAAATAATCCTCCTCCCTAATAGCTTTGCCCCTGGCGTGTGACAGGTGTTTACATTATTAAGTAAAAGCATTTAAACAGCGACCTCCTTGGTATAAGGGTGAAGGAGATTAAAATCCAAGCAGTGCTCTAGCTATTTAAATCAATGAGACTTGTCAGACCTGTAATACATGAGCTACTTAGAGGGCGCAGGCACCTATTGTTTTTGAGCTTTGTCTAATATCTCAATATGCTCCTTCCCTCAAAGTCTGGCCAGGCCCTGGGATGCTCATTAAAGGCTGGTCTGACCACGGCCTCTTTCCCTGTGGAAGCAGCATTAATTAATAGTTGGCTAGATGTGTGCCAAATAGTTATGCTATTAGGGAGGATCAGAGCTTGAGTTGATTCCTGCTTAGAGAAATGATCTTTCACAGAATTCCAGTGGTTAAGTTCCTTAGCTAACCGGAAGCAGGGACCATAAATATTGCCCCCCTCTTCCACTAGGGGGCGCTAAACCAGGATGCTTGGCTTTGCCCACAGCCATCCGTTCTTAAGTTGCCTTTTCCCAGTCTTTAGTTATGACATTGACAACTTCAGGTCCACCAGCAGTATTGAGGAACCAAGTTTCTGAAACTTAAGTCTCTCTCTTTTTTAAAGCTTCGTGCTCTCGTCACGAACAAGAAATTTCTCTCTTAATAAGCAAACTTAGATTCCCTTCCTTTTTCGGAAGGGAAGTCTCCATGTAAGAAGAGCAGCTGGACCACAAAGATGGAAAATGTGGCACATATACACCATGGAATACTATGCAGCCATAAAAAGGATGAGTTCATGACCTTCGCAGGGACATGGATGAACCTGGAAACCATCATTCTCAGCAAACTGACACAAGAACAGAAAACTGAACACTGCACGTTCTCACTCATAAGCAGATGTTGGACAATGAGAACACATGGACACAGGGAGGGGAACGTCACACACTGGGGTCTGCGGGGGGGCTAGGGCAGGGACAGTAGGGGGTGGGGAGGTTGGGAAGGGATAACATTGGGAGAAATGCCTGATGTAGGTGACGAGGGGATGGATGCAGCAAACCACCATGGCATGTGTGTGTGTGCCTATGCAACAATCCTACAAGATCTGCACATGTACCCAAGAACTTAAAGTACAATTAAAAAAAAAAGATTCAACTCTTATTCCTCAAGATTAATCTTCCCCTTGGAATCTCTAGCTAATTTCTGCAGGTCCCAGAAAGCTGGCTTCAGAGGGTGCTAATTCATTATGAATTCTCCAGTTCTAAGCTGGGGGACACTTGAAACTTCTTTTAATTCCTTAGATTCACAGCTGAGCCAGGCTGGCCACAAAAGGAACTACATGCAGGTAGGGTTACAAGGCAAAGTTTACTTTTCTTCAGTTTATGGCCCCATATGTTGGCCTGTCTGACTCGTGGAATGTTGCCAGGTGGCGGGTTCCTGATGCCAAGAGACTGCTTAAGCCTCATCTGTGGAAGTGCTGGTTCAGCAGCAGGTGAGGCACCTTCTTTCTGGGTGGTCTCAAGGTCTCTTTCCCTGGCGATTGACTTTGGGAAGTTCTTTCTGTCACAGGAAAGCCCTACTTCTACCCATAGCAGTGGGGTGAGGCCACAGCCTCTAGTCTCTACAGGACTTCTTTGTCAAAATGCAACATCAAAGGGTTCACAAGGAAAAGAGATCCATGTAAATAATTCCTGGCTGCTCACAGTGTCAGGACTGGCCGCACAGGTATCACCTGGGAGCCTATTAGAAATGCAGAATCTCAGGCCCCCAGTCCTGCTGAAACAGAATCTACATTTCAACCAGCTGCCCAGGTAGTTTGTGTGCATGCTGCAGCTTGGGGAATAGTGATGGAGCAGAGAGACAGCCTTTTGTAGACACTGTCTCTCTCCACCACAAGAAGAAACTGCATTACGGCTGGTTCAAGGAAAAGTCCTGTGATCTCCCTGTCCTTTGGAGTTGAGGAGTTAACCTCGGCTCTGTGGGGTTTTTGTGGAGGATGGCAGCATTGTTGGAGATGCTTGAATTTCTGAAAATGTTTGAAGGGAGAAGGAATGTAACAAACCCTCTCCTCAGAGCAAAGCGATGAGACCGCATCGGGGGTTGGAGACCACTGCACAAGTCACTTTGCTTACTTCTGTAATTGTGGTCAGTACCTCTACCGTCCTCCCACAGCAGTGTGCAGGCCTCTAGGAGGCCTGGAGCAAGATCAGCACCCAGGCAGAGGCCTCTTAGAAGAAAAAAACCCTATCAAACTGCAGGGGACTCTCAGACAATGCAACATTCATTCAGGCCAAGCAATTCTGTCAAAAGTTCATTCAATGAAAATAGTACCAAGTGGGTACTTGACTGCTGTGTCAGTTTAGTCTCCACAGCAACTCTGTAGCCATAGGTAAATACAGTCTCAGGCGTGGAAGGAAATCAGGTATTTATTCACAGAGGTGGTAGATATCCTTCTGTGACCCAAGGCAAGTTACTTACCTTCCCCATCCAGTATCTTCTCCATTTTAGAATGGGTTATCGGAAGGTACTGTTCTTCTGGGTGTGTTGTAAATACTAAGCTTAATATTCACTCTCATCTGAAGGCTCTAGAAGAAGAAAAGAATATTCATTCTAGCCGGGGCACAGTAGCTCACACCTGTAATCCCAGCACTTTGGGAGGCCCAGGCAAGGGGATTGCTTGAACCCAGGAGTTTGAGACCAGCCTAGGCAACATAGTGAGTCCCCATCCCTGCAGAAAAGAAAAACAAAATTAGCTGAGTGTGGCGGTGCATGGCTGTAGTTCCAGCTACTTAGGAGGATGAAGTGGGAGGATCACTTGAGCCCAGGAGGTCAAGGCTGCAGTGAGCCATGATGGTGCCATTACACTCCAGCCTGGGTGACAGAGCAAGGCTCTGTTTCAAAAAAACACCAAAACAGTACTCTGTAATGCTATTACTCACACTTAAAGTCTTCTCTATAGTCTCTGTAGTAGATAAGAATGATATTTCAGGAGTGTAAGGAATCTTGATGTCACCTTGTCACCTTATGGAGAGGGGATGAGAAAGAAGATGAAAAAGGCTTGTTTTCATTTTGCCAGAGTCATGGATTCCAATTCCAGGTCTGTTCTTGTGTCACCGTACTCCCAAACAACTGCAACTTCCAGAGCCCAGGAGGAATTCTGGATGAAATATCAGCCAGGAGAAGGACTGTGACTGCTGTAGGTCACTGGGGCCATAAAGTTAGTTAATGGGGAAGACAGACGAATGAGTGTATTGTGGCAACATAGCAGAAGGTCTGAGGCATAAATAGTGTTGGAAAATAATAAGACGGTTGGTGTTTGAGGATCAACATTGCAGGAGAATTGCGCAGCAAAAGATCAAGTTGGGTTTTTGAAATGTGGGGGGGGGGTGTCGGGATGCACACTCACTCTGCCCCTCTCCTCTTTAAAGCCACCCTCCACATCCCGCGACCTGGTGGGATGCCAGTGAGCATGAGATCCCATCACAGAGAGGATTTTCAAGAGTCACTAACAAGCTTGTAAAGAACAGGTACTTTCTAAGGAATGTTCACTCTTGCAGCTGCATTCCTGGGGCTTAAATAGCACACTGTTATCCACTGACAAATGATTTCGGGTAGGGAGATCTTGTGAACTTGTACAAATGGCAGACACATTTGAATTTTTTTTTTTTTTTTTAATTATGAAAGCTAACTGCTGAAAGCAAATGTGAATAAAAATTTACCTACCTCTGTTTTATCTCTGGGTGAAGATAAAAATACGGGGTGTTTTAATTTGGCAGTGATCTGGGCACCTTCCCCTGGCCTGTTTTCCTTTTGCGAAGAGCTCCCACTTTCGGGACTGCCTTTCCTTTGATCTTATATTCTCTCTGTGTTCAGGTACCCCTTAGTGCCTACCTGAATCGCGTGTAACAAATCATCTTAATTACTTCAGGCCTCGCTTCCTCCTCCAGTTCTCATTTTCTGAAATTCCTGTGATGGTTACCAAATAAATCAGTGTGGGGCTCCAGCCCTTGGAAACAGCACGGAGGCACCAGCAGCCAGAGGAATTTCAAAGTTAGTTAAAAGGCACAGGAGGAGTGAGGGAATTGAATGAGAACCCCCCACCCCCACCCCGTTTTTCAGCCTGGAGAGTAAATGCTGACTGTACTCCAATTCCATGTGCTTTGCAGGGCGCAGCCCTCACACCTTTCCCCGCAGATGAGAGAATAATTAATGCCATGACTCCTTGGCGTGGTAGCCAGAGCCCTGCTGTCACCAGCAGAGCCCAAAACGCGGTAGGAACACGCACCGTATTTCAAAGCCCAGGCAGGCAGAGAAGGGGGAAGGAACTGGTGACGTGCTTTGTCCTGTGGGAGCTCCCCGGCGCTGCCCGTAGGAGGCCCAAGCGAGGCGGAGAGAGGGTCGTGGGGAAGCGGGCCGCTCCCAGGACTCGTCACCGGGTTGGATCTGGCCCCTTTGAGTGGCTCCAGTTCCAGGAAGGCCGGCTGGCGTGGGGCTGTCTTTTTTTTTTTTTTTTTTTTTTTTTTTTTTTTTTTTTTTTTTTTTTGGGACTGAATTTCGTTCCGTTGCCAGGCTGGAGCGGGCGCGATCTCGGCTTGCTGCAACCTCCGTCTCCCCGGTTCAAGCGATTCTCCTGCCTCAGTCTCCCGAGTAGCTGGAACTACAGGCGCGTGCCACCACGCCCGGCTAAGTTTTCGTATTTTAGTAGAGACGGGTTTCACCGTGTTAGCCAGGATGGTCTCGATCTCCTGACCTCGTGATCCGCCCGCCTCGGCCTCCCAAAGTGCTGGGATTGCAGGCGTGAGCCACCGCGCCCGGCCCGGGGCTGTCCTTCAAGCGGCCGTTTGGAAGAAGCTCCTCGGGCGGGGGGGCGGGGGGGGCGCGGGGGCGGGCCGGGCTGTGATCCTGCACGCGGGCGGCCGAGGGGAGGCCAGGAGGGACCCGAAGCTGACACTGCGGAAAGAAAACGCCAGCCGCGCAGCCGCATCAGCACCGGCCTGACAGGGGCGTCCCCTCCTAGGGGGAGCTCCGAAACACCCATTCCGGAGGCCTTTGCCCGGGCCGGTCATGCCCGGGCGAGTGAGCTGCCGGGACGTGCGCGGCTCCGTCTGGCGGGGAGGCCGATTGCCCGGACGTCCCCGGCTGCTCTGCGCGCCGTGACGCTGAGAGGTCCCGTGAGAAGCTCCTTGGGCGGGATCGGTCCACCGGCCGGCGCGGCATGGGAGAGGTTTCGGCCTCTGCCAAGGGAAGGTGCTGTGAGCGCACCGCCGTGAACATCACGCCGCACATCCTACAGCCCCTCAGCTGCTGCGAGGGCCTGCTGGGTCCCACTGACATTTCAAAATCAAAATTTTCACCATCCTCGTTGGGTGATGGTTTGTAGAATGTTTTTGAGGAAGTCTTGTTTGAAATGGACAGACTCAAGTCATCTGATACACTCTTGGAGAACATGGGGATAAAATAGGTTGGGTGTAACCAGAAGGTGTCACTCCTCCACCCCTCTCCCAAGAGGGCTTCCAGGGACACCCAAGTGACCAGGTTGTGGGTTCTCCTGTGATAGTTCTCTGTTCTTTACTTGGTTGTAGTCAGAAAACATGGTCTGTGTTAGGCACCCTAGGGGACAAAGGGAATTAGACCCGGGCCTGACTCCAGGCTGCCCCTCTTCTCTGCTATTCCTCCTATTGTAGGTTACAGGTGTCTGGGTCAGAATCTTAGGAAGCGGGGTCTGCCTATCAGAATTAAAAACAACAAACAAACAACTCCCCAGGTGTTTCTAGTGTATAGCTGTTTTTTGTTGGGAATTACTACATTAAATTACCTCAAAGATTCTTGTCATTTCAGATATTTTCTGGTTTCCTAATTGTTTTTCTAAAATTTTAATTTTTTTATTTTAATTTCTTTGTAGAGGGGAGGCCTCCCTATGCTGCCCAGGCTAGTCTCGAACTCCTGGGCTCAAGCGATCCTCCCACCTCAGCCTCCCAAAGTGTTGGGATTATAGGCCTGAGCCACTGTGCCTAGCTTCCCCTAATTCTTGAGCTCTTCTAGGTCCACTAGATTCTCTTTCACCAGCATGAGGTAGGATCATTTTAGTTAGGATCAAATTATTATCTTCAATCCCAAGTGACACTGTTCTTTTGTGACCACTAAACCCCCAAAAGATTTTATTTTTCTGATTTCAAAGCTTCCCTTCCTAACTCATTCTGCAAATTTTATTGAACCTTTACTATATGCCAGAGGCCCGAGTCTAGGCACTGGGGAGAAATACAGTGGTGCAGACAAGGGAGTTTTTCTCATGGAGCTTACATTCTAGAGTCAGATCCAGATCAGTATGAATTTCCTATTTATTTTGTTTGAATCTCTTTCCTAAACTGTCAACTGTATTCTTCTGGTTACTCATTCCTACTTCATCCTAGAGCAGAAACATAAATTAAGTCCACTTTTATACTTGGTGTTATGCACTGGATATTTTTGTCCCTCTCAAATTTATATGCTGAAATCTAATCCCTAATGCGATGGATTGGAGGTGAGGCCTTTGGGAGGTAATCAGGTCATGAGGAAAGAACCCTCAAGAATGGGACTAGTGCCTCATACAAAGAGGCAGGAGGCCTAGTTCCTCTGCTTGCCACCTTGGGAGAATACAACATAAAATTGGCAGTTTGCGATCTGGAAGAGAGTCTTTGCCAGCACCTCACCATGCTGGCGCCCTGATCTCTGACTTTCAGCCTCCAGAATGGTGGGAAATTTCTGTTGTTTGTAAGCCACCCAGGCTACACTACTTTGTTACAGCAGCTGGGACTAAGACCCTTATCTTTCACCTGTAGGAAAATGCTAAATCAGATAATGGCAACCACTGTGAACTGTAGTATCTCAAGGGTATTATGGGGTCTCCATGGCAGGTGAGAGAAATATGTTTTCATAACTAAAAATGCTGAGCACTCTAACCATTTGGTTGTATATGTTTTACTCTGTGTATTTAAAAGTTAAGTCTCATTTTCTACTTGTAGTTGACATCTGTTGTTATCATTTTCTGTTCTGTTATAGGCTGGGAGGAGACATTCCCTATTCTTCTGTTTCTGTGTGTATGGACTTTTTCAGAACAACACTCCCATCTCCTTGGTTCCCTGTATCCCACTTTTCTTTTCCCCTCAAGGGAGGAAGAGTGAGCTAGCTGATGAGTGAGTTTGGGTACAGTAGCTGACTCTCAGTCCCTTTCTGTTTTCTCTTAGTGACCTACCAGTGTGCAGACAGCCTTCTATGCTCCTCAATGCTGTACATCACAGGAGCAGACCCCCATGGGAGACTGCATGTCTGTGATCGGGCAGGTCCATCTAATTTGGGAATTAGCAAGCTCATTTGGTTGGCAGACCTAAAGCCATGAGTAAGGCTGACATTTTAATGCTTCTCTACTTGGCTCCTGGATCTTTCTCTCAACTGGCTCCAAACCGGAATGGGACATTGAGCTTCCTCAAACCCCTCTAGAGAATTGAGATAAGTCATAGTCAACTCATAGTTAATGAATCACAATGATGTTTTCATCATTAGGCAACTCTTAATTTTATCTGTGGGACCTAAAGGAGGGTGTAGGGATTAGAACCATTGTGGCCATCCCGTTATGACACAAAGCCAAGAGATGTAGAAAAATGGTCCTGATGACATTGGTTGAACTCAGGATTCAGCCACATCTGAAAGTTATTCTACCCCTGGACTTTTCATCTTATGGGAAACAATAAGTTCCCTTTGTGTTTAAGCTCGTTTGGGTCAGTTTCCTACTGCTTGCAATGGTAAATGGGTCATTCTTTATGCTATTTTCACATTGTTAGTTTTAATAGATTTTAGACCACACAGATCACCTCAATAACTCACTTTAGATCGCAGGAGCTAGAGATGATTTTAGAAAGTATTAATTCATTTCAGGAGGACACTTAGGTTTTAATGTTGAGATGTTAATTATTTTAGGCACCTTCTGTTACCTATTTACTTTGTCTATTTATTTGTTAATTTTTTGTAAACAAATCTGATGGGATACTTAACTCTAGTAAGTCTTTAATCAAACTTTAAAAATGCAATCAGTTTATTTTTTCCTTTTGATTAACTGCAGAAGAGCAACTCTTGTTCTTTAACGTCATAATGATCATTAAAAATATCCTCAAGGAAACAACAAACTCTTGAGGAAAGTTATTTTAGCTACACCCGAACATAAATGATGGGAAACTTTTTACTGGGAATTCTGGTGGAGGTGAATTACCAGGAGGGTGCTGAGGTGTGGATGGGCAATGAGAAGAGAGAAGGGCCTTCTGGGACTGGGGAAGAAAATCAGTGGAGGCAAGAGTGAGGCACATTCATAGCTGCTTAGGGGGAATTGGCTAGTTGTCCAAAAACAAAACAAAACAAAAAAATGTGAGTTCTCCCTTTCCTTTTCTACAGAATTGCTGCTGGGAGGTGGCTGTTTATTTAGCGACTGTATTTTTCAACACTCTGCAGCTAGATATGGTCACGTGACTTGTCCTTACCAATGAAACGTGAGTGAAAGTGATGTATGTTACTTCTATGCCAAGGGTTTTAAAAATTAGCCCACTTTCCTGGTACCTTTCCCACTTTCATCCCTACATCCTCCTCCTAGTGGTTAGTAGGGGGATAAACTCAAAGAAGCTTGGGTTCCTGAATCACCGATTGAGAGAAAACTTGCTTTGATTTTTCTTTTTTCCTTTTAAGAGACAGGATCTTGCTCTGTCACCCACGGTTGGAATGCCATGGAGTGACTATAGCTTACTGCAGCCTCGTACTCCTGGGCTCAAGCGAGCCTTCTGTCTAGGCCTCCCAAAGGTGCTAGGATTACAGTGAGGCATCATGCCCAGACTGGAAGGGAAATAAACTTCTTTTGTGTTTGGCCACTGTATTAGGCTGTTCTTGCATTGCCATAAAGAAATACCCGAGACTGGGTAATTTTTAAGAAAAGAGATTGAATTGGCTCATGGTTCTGCAGGCTGCACAGGAAGCATGACACTGGCATCTGCTCCTGCGGAGGCGTCAGGAAGCTTTTACTTGTGGCAAAACGTGAAGCAGGAGTAGGCACTTCACATAGAGAAAGCAGGAGCAAGCCAGAAGGAGAGAGAGATTGGCAGGGGGAGATGCCATACACTTTGACACAACCAGATCTCTCGAGAACACACTCACTATTGCATGGACAGCACTAAGCCATTGAGGGATCCACCCCATGATCCAAACACCTCCCACCAGGCCCGACCGCTAGCTCTGGGGATTACAATTCAACATGAGATTTGGACAGGGATAAATATCCAAACAATATCAGCCAGTGTGCATTTACAGATATATTTGATACAAAAAGATCTCAGTGATTCTCTACGTGTGGTTTCCAGACCAGGAACATCAGCCTCACTGGAGACTTGTTAGACATGTAAATTCTCAGGCCCCACTCTTGACCTACTGAATCAGGATCTCAGATCCAGAGACCTGTGCTTCCGACAAGCCTTCCAGGTGGTCCTAATGCACACTCAAGTTTGAGGACCGCTGCCTTTTGCCTTCCCTAGCAGCTTCCTCGCCGCTCTAACTGATCAGTAGACATGGGTTGTTTCTCTCCTCAGCTTTGCCTTTTCTTGGTTGAACTCTCAAAGTGTCTTAAGTTTCTGAGCTTCATTAGCAATGGTGCTGAAAGTTAAGGATAATGTTGAAAAATCTTGTGCATGTGGGAAGACATTTGGTGAATTGAAGTTCTACTGAATTTTGAGAAACAAAAACATCTTGAAAGCTTCAGATAGCTTAAAAACAACTTTTGTTCAGTTCTAAATATTAGCACTTTTTATAAAAGGGCATATATCCTACCTAGAACAGAGGTTACAACCCAGATGCCACCTGGGTAATCTAATCCAAGGAATTGGGTCGAGCGGAGGGCAGCGACCAGTATGAAGCAACAGCTGCTTATGAAGAACGTAGGCCCAGTGACTTCAGGTCTAAACATTAGTAAAGAGAACTGCAAATCTACATTTTCATTTTAGATCTTCTGGTTTGTAAATGTTAACTCACGTTAAAAAAATCCAATAAACAAAACCAAAAATTTTGTGTGGGTCGAACATGCCTGAGAGTTTAATTTGGCCCCTGGGCTGCCAGTTTTACAACCTTTGTCTGGAAGTACCAGGGAAGCAGTCAGGCTGGCTAATGTCTCCTCTTACTCATTAGGAGGCAAAATAACTTTTACACAAATGATGAGCTTTAAAAGAGAGACGAATAAGAGCTGTACAAAGTAGTTGCCAAGGTAACATCTTGCTGATCAGAAAGGGGCGACAATTGGGTTTTATGTAGACGCAGTGGGAGAATGAAACATAATCTTTCTCTGTCTTCTTTCTGCTTAAGATCAGTGTGGAAATGGATGTGGACGCAGTGCTGCTGCCTGAGATTAGCAGGAAGCAATTCTTTTCCCATTTGGAGAGACCCCAGTGAGACCTGATCAACTAGCAACATGCGGAAGTCACACCATTAAATCTTCCAATTTGCTAGCAGCAAATCAATGAACTCTGATAGCTGCTGCCCTAAGCTAGCATCCAGGGAACTGTGGATAAGCTATTTGATACCTGAATTTTAGTGAAGGAAAGTTAAATTTTTTCTTAAAGCAGGACAGGAGTGGGGTTGTGCAGGAAGATTATATTAAGCAGTGAGAGAAGGCAGCTGGAGTTTTGTAAAAAGAGAACTGGTTGTTTTAAATTGTATCTTTACTCAAATTTATTGAAGAGTTATTGGTAATTAGTGTTTTGTTGTTGTGTGTTTATAGCAACTAATTAATAAGAAAGGCTTTTGTTTTTATTTCATTAATTGGAGCTGAACTTTATTTTTTATTATAAATATAAGGCATTATTCTAGGGCCTGGCAAACATAGGCAGCCCCCCTTTTTTCTGAGCAAGATTATATCTTGGTGTGTTTTCACCACCATGAGATGAAGATTCGAGAACACTAAGAGACAGATACTTGCCTGAGGAGTTTTATTTTCCCTTTAATTCTTATCAGATCCAGATATCACCTATATTGCCTCGACTTGCTGACTGAAGGTGGGTTTCTTCGATTTTTTGAAGGGTTCTGGGCACTGTAGGTGCTTACTTTGTGATGGGAGCAAATAACAGGGTGTTGCCCATGACATGGTCAAGCCTCTTCTTCAGCTAACCGCCTGTCCTGTACATCTTTATTTATAGAGATATACCTCATCCCTTTTAATAACTGCAGAATCTTGTACATTTAGAGATCTCCAATACTGGTTGTTATTTATGGTGTATTTTTTTATTATGATAATGTTGCAATAAATATCCTAGCAACCTATTTTTGCTTACATGTAGCATATTTTTGAAGGACACAAATTCCTTCACATGAAATTGAAGGGTCAAAGTATAAATGGATTAAAATTTCAATATTAGTTAATCGTCCTACAATGGAATTACAACAATTTATACTTCCACCAATAATTCATGAAAGTCTGCCTTACTATATAACATTTCTAATCTTTCTTAATCTGATATGGAGAAACATGTTTTATTGTTCTAATTTTTTTTTCATTAAAAGAAAGACTTTGAATACCCTTACCCCTTTATATGTTTCAAAAACATTTGTAGGCCAGGCGTGGTGGCTCACTCTTGTAATTCTAGCACTTTGGGAAGTGAGAGCATTGCTCAAGCCTAGAAGTTTGAGACCAACCCGGGCAACGTAGGGAGACCCTATCTCTACAAAAAAATAAAAAAATTAACTGGGCATGGTGGTGTGTGCATGTGGTGCTTGCTGCTCAGGAGGCTGAAGATGGAGGGACTGCTTGAGCCTGGGAAATTGAGGTTGCAGTGAGCTGTGATGTCACCCCTCCACTCCAGCCTGGGCAACAGAGTGACACCCTGTCTCAAAACAAAACAAAACTTTTTTTTTTT
>NW_016107805.1:1134359-1161863 GCF_001604975.1 Cebus imitator | reverse complement strand
TGGAGTCTCACCGTGCCGCTTAGGCTGGAGTGCAGTGGCATGATCTCGGCTCACTGCAACCTCCGCCTCTCAGGTTCAAGCAATTCTCCCGCCTCAGCCTCCCTAGTAGCTAGGATTACAGGCACCTGCCATCATGCCCAGCTAATTTTTATATTTCTGTAGAGACGGGTTTCACCATGTTGCCCAGGCTAATCTTGAATTCCTGACCTCAGGTGACCCACCTTTCTCGGCCTCCCGAAGTGCTGGGATTACAGGTGTGAGCCACTGTGCCTGGCCCAATTTAGACTTTTAAAACCAACTTTTGAAGGTTGGTTTCTTAAAAAAATAAATGATTGGATCATGTTCTAACTACTCATAGTCTCAGCCTGACCCAGTTGCAAAAGGCCTAGCCAGAGGCTTTCTGCTCAGTGAAAGTTCCATGAATCTCAGGAATGGAGGATAGTCTGGAAAGACCTAACCTGCAGATGCAAATCTATTAAGAAAGACAAAGTGTTAGGCTTATGTGGAGCTAAATAGTTGCATGTTTAATGCAATGGCATGGGTACAGGTAGTGGTGATTGGAGTTGGAGGGGTGATTGTGTGGGGGGTGAGGAAGTCAGGGCTGAGACCTAGGTGGGGTCAATAAGAGTGATGTGTATTTAGGCATCTGAGGGCTAGAAAGCCTATGACAGGGTTTATTTTCATTTTCTTTTAAGGATGGCCATGCTGCCTTGCTGCTTCTTGCTGGTATACACAGAACACTTGGAATCCTGAGAATCCCCTATGATGCTGGTGCCTTTTGAGGCCAGTTCTTTGCTTGTGGTCAGAGGATGCTTGCCCAGGCCCTACCAGACTCTCTTGAGGATGAGAGGCAAATTTTCTTTCCAATGTTCTGTGTGGGCCCCACATGGCATTTTCTTTCATTTTGGATTCTGTCCTGGCCTAAAGCTCCCCGTGAAAGCTTATAGCCATTGAAGTTAACCCAAATTTTCTCCTTTGGTATTTATAAAAAGAAACACTGAAAAACCTTGAAATTAACTAACAATTAAAAAAAACATGGATCTATTAATTCTTTCCTGGAGATGATTCTTTCTTCTCAAATAGGCTGCTTTACAGACTGGAAATCACCCGAATCCTCAAAGCCTAATATTTTTCACATGTGATTCCAGCAAATGGCTGTTTGCATGATACCTTGGTGGGGACTCACTTAAGAGCTAGATTTGTTAGTGTATTTACCGACATTTTCACATGATGTTTTGAGCTGCCTGAATAATTGTAATATTTATCAAAGAAAAATCAAAGTGATGAAAGGTACCTACAATTATTCATATCTCAACATCGCAAGCCTTAATTTCCTGCCTGAAGTGTGGTAAATTACTCATTTTTAAAGTCATCTGTAGCCACTGAGAGTTTATGGTGATGTATATAGATGTTTTGTAGATTCCAAAAAAAATCAATGACTATGAATATCACAGACTGTCAAAATAGCTGGTGTGATTATAAAATAATGAGATCAACTAAAGACCGCAGCTCTCAGACATCCAAATTGTAAGAGGAAAATGAAGACGAGAGAGGGGGAAGTGAATTGCTTAATGTCTCGTGGGTACCAAATAATAGAGTCTGTATCTGCCCCTGCCATGCCAAAGATTTTGCACTGTTACCTACACACACATCCATTCCCTTTCTTGCAGGCTTTGTCAGGCCAGGAGATGGTTTTGCAGCAGCAGAAGACTATAAACCAGGCTTTGGGAGATAGGATCTCTGGTATGTTCTGGCTATCCACACTCTGAAAGAGGACCGTGACAGGTATTGGCATTCTTGGTGGCTGTTTCTAGGATAGCCAACCTATGGCAGACTGGGAAGCCTTTATAATGTGAATAAACAGAAAAAAGTTTACTTGATCAAAAAAGATTCTTTCTCCTGGTGGAAACTGCAATTATTAGAAAAACTCTTTAAGTGTCCATTAAAGTAAGGACACATTTTAACAGGTTAAGTACTCTTCTAACTGGGATGAATAGTGCATTGACAGGAAAATCAACACACAAGTTCTTATATCCTCCTTCCCTTATATCTGGTCACAGGAACTCATGTGAATTTTTTATGCCTCTAAGTTCTGATATTATGGAAAAACCTTCTAAAACTGGATAAATATCATTTTCCAAGGCTTAGATCAAATATCACATCTTTCTCTGATTTTCTTGATCTTTCCTGCCAAAAAGAAATAGCACCGTATATACATTAGTAAATCCACTTGTAATTAACATAAAATTTCTCATTCTGCAGAGAATTTGAGTATCCTACCAATATACCTGCAAAAGAATGACAGATGATTTGGAGTCAAGGGAAAACAAGGGCAATAAAATAGATGATTGCCACCTACTGTCACACAGTTTCTAGAAGAGGACTGCACATTTGGTTCTAAGTTTCTGGAAGATAAAGCAAAAATAGAAACACAACTAATTATAAAATTTTCGTGTATCCATAAAATAAAAACAAATGAACTGTTCTGAGAAAACTCTTTCTGAGTCTGAGCCCTAAGAGGAGCTTCTCTGTGAAGTCTTTAGAATATGAGCAGGCTGTGATGCAGGGGAGGAAAACCTCGGCATTCCTATATTGGGTTTAGACCTAATTTCATTCAGTAGTTTTTAAATGTTACTCCATGTAGACAGATGATGAGATGTCAAAGCACAGCTGAGTGAAAGCAGTTTCTTTCAAAACTAAAGGCTGTAAAAACAAGGCTGTGGGTCATGTTGTTATAGTTCTTCATAGATTTTTTAAACTGAATTTCACATCTGTGTACATGAAGAATAAATTGTAGAATATCTTAAGAAATGGATGGGCTGCTTATCTTTTAGAACCTCCATAAATTATTTATTGTAAGTATGTTTGATAAGGATTGTACAGCTGAGAGTTCAAGGTTGCATTTTCTTTCTCCAGCAAGAACCAAAAGTGCAGATAACATGCAGCCAATTAAGGACAAATCTGTATGGTTTGTCAATCAATCTGTCAGAATGTCCCTGAATTGTTGCACTTATCACTTGGTATTATAGACATCTGTGTCCCTGGCATAACTGCATCCTCGTCAAGGGCAGGAATTGCTTCTTTTCCATTTTTGCACTCTTAGCATCCAGCATTAGGTTTGAGACCTAGCATCTATATAAGAGACTCTGTTGAATGGAATCAATTGAAAGGCTTCCCATTATCATCTAGCACTACTTGGCAAAGATAAGAGCCCTGAGGAATCAAGGGCAGGAAACAGGCTAGCTAAGCTTTGAAGGAAATGAAAAGGAAAACAGGCAGAAAAGATGGGAACATGGAGGACAGTCTGGGAAAGCAAGCTCAGGGTTGGGGGGGCGGTGTTCCAGTGAAGAGGTGATGAATGGGACCTCACATATGAAGCAGATAACATTGGTGCATTGGTTGATTAAAATGAGCAGCATGGAACAGATCTAATGAAACATCCCTTTCCTGTGGGGCCAGCTATTGCCTATGGTTAGTCCTTTTCCCATCCTTATTTCCTCTCCTCTGAATTGCAAGCTACTGTAAACATGAGAAGAGTATTCCTAGCTCCCATGGTTGCTGGGCTTCAGTTAGCATTTGCCAGTGGGAGCGAGCACTTATGGGAGACTGGAAAGTGGTAGAAAGGGAAGGCCATTTATCTAGCAGTGACAGTGGAAGCAGTGGGTGGTACCATGAGGCGTTGGGGCTCCAAGAGCATTGGTGGTAGCTCCAGCATCATCAGCAGGAGCTTGGTCTCCTGGGTTCCTGCTCAGCAGCTGTGTTCAGTAGCTTCTGAGATGGTTTCCTCTGATCCTCACCTCTTGGTATTCATGGCCTTGTGTAATCCCCTTTTCTTGAGTAACTTGCTGCCAACCAACAGAATATGACAATGTTGAGGGGTGCCACCTCTCTGACTAGGTTGCAAATGATTGTGACTTATGTCTTGCTGGCAGACTGTCTCTATTTGCCTTTTGGTTTGTGTGCTCTGAGGAAGACAACTCCCATGTTCGTGAGACCCGCATGGCAAGGAATTGAGGGCAGATTCTGTCCAATAGCCATTGAAGAACTGAGGTCCAACAGCCTGCAAGGAGCTGAACCCTGCCAATAACTACATGAGCTTGAAAGGGTTTCCTTCCCTATTTGAGCCTTCAGATGAGTGTAGCCTGACTGACACCTTGATTGAAGCCTATGAGGGATCCTGAAGCAGAGGAAGGACCCAGCTGGCTCACACCTAGATTTCTGATGCATAGAAACTGCGATAGCATGTGTTATTTTAAGCCAGTTTTGAGATGATTTGTTTCAGTAGCAATAGATAACAAATACGACAGCAGAGCTCTGTTCCAACAGCAGTAGCAAATGTGTACTTGCCGGCTCTGGATCACTCCACATTTATCTTTTTTAAAATATATATATATATATTTTATTGCGTTTTAGGTTTTGGGGTACATGTGAAGAACATGCAAGATTGTTGCATAGGAACATACGTGGCAATGTGGCTTGCTGTCTTCCTCTCCATCACTCATTTACCTTTTTACTCTTACAGCTATGGGACAATAGCAGCAGCATCCTACGGTTGCTGATATCTAGGTAATGCCATCTTCCACTTAACCTGTGTTTCCAAAACGTTTGTCACCATTTTCCTATTTTAAACTCCCTCTGTAATATCAGAAGCATGACTAATATATGCACACAACTATTTTTCCTGATAGGGAGATAAAGGAAGCATTGCTGTATTCTAAATGCAGCTCTGTCTTTTTAGATGTTTAAGAAAACAAAATGCACCTGTTTTCAAGCGAGTAAGTGTTTGCCTCTCTGTAGGTCTTAGTTTTTGGGAGAAGGTCAACTTCAAAAGATAGAGTCATCTGCACCTTCTTTCTTTAGTGTGCTTGGCTGTCTATTCCTGCCCACCCACAGGCAGCAAAGGCAATGCATGAAATATTCTGAAGGACACACAGTAGCTGCTTCTGTTTTCATGTGGGAGTCTGAGGAAGTATAAATGCTGTATGCTCCCTGCAACAGAATAAAATATTATGGTGTGTGTATAAGGGCAAACTCCTAACTCAGCAGGTGAACAGCCATATCGACTTCATTCCCCCTGGAGACTGAAATTAGAAAGAAACCTACATATCAGGCCACAGCAGCCCTTGATGAAGCTCAAAAGAGAGGTGGCAAACTCACAGCTACACAGCTAAAAACCAAGTCAGAGGCAGCAAAAGCTGTAGCTTGAGAACAAAGGGAAAGAAAAAGACTAGTCAAAGAGGCCATATCTACCCACCCACAGAAAACCCAGAGAAGAAAATGAGTTACATTTCTCCCACTGGAAGGCTTGGGGGAGGAGACATTCAGGAAAGCCACAGGGGCAGAAAATTAGATAGTTTATCTGATAAAGGAAAAATGAACTAAAGTGTGCTTTTGATAGATGGCTGGAAGTGAGCACAAAGGCAAAACACCGACGTACACTTGGCATCTGAAGAATGCCTTTTATCCAAAGATCTTAGAGCAGTTTGAGTCTATTAATTGACTTGTGAGACAGTTAAATTATTATTTGTTCATTTTTATGTGGCATTTTATTCTAAAATTTGCTAAGCATTTTACTACTTAAGTACACTGGTTATTCCCTACCCAACTCTTTAGATGCAGTATTGCCATTACTGTGTGACACGTGTGGACACTGACCCTCAGAGATGTCAGGAGACAGAGAGAATCAGGTGAGGCTGGAAGATCAGCAGTGACTGTGCTAACACTGAATAAGGAATGCAGGACTCTATGGAGACAACTCAGTCTTTTCTATGGCGACTTCTTCATGGCTTCTGTGGTAGGTAGAATAATCGTCCTCCAAAGACATCCACGTCCTAAATTGTAGAACCTGTGGATATGTTATCTAATATGGTGGAAAGGATTTTGCAGATATATAAGAATTTTGAGAGGGGAAAATTCGCCTGGGCTATTTGGGTGGACCCAATGTGGTCACAAAGATCTTTGTAAGGGAGAGAGAGAAATATGAGAGTTAGAGAACGAGATGTGATGATGAGCAAGGATTGCAATGACGTGGGACCATATACCAAGGAATGTGGAAAGGGCAATGGAACATCTTCTTCATCTGAAGCTGGAAAGGGTAAGATTGCATCTTATCCTCTAGAGTCACCTGACAGCCCATCTTAGACTTTTGATTGTGACTGCAGGATCACAACTTTGTGCTGTTTTAATCCACTAAGTTTGTGGTAATTTGTTATAGCAGCTACAGGAAGCTAACACAGCATCTTTGAGGAGTAAAGGGCTGCACCGCAAACCCGATATTTCATTTTTTTGAGTTATTTGGGTAACACAATTTTAGAGGATATTTTTCAAGAACTATCTGGATGTGCATTAATAACAATTATGGGTTTAGTGGCTTGAAGGAAGAATACAGTGGCAGTAGCAACAGTAATAGTAATTGGTAATAGTTATTAAGGTTTATGTGTGCCAAGTGCTGGGTAGGGGTGTGGATGTACCTTCCCTCTCATTTTCTAAAACAGTTCTATGAGACAATTATCTTCATTTTACAGAGGAGAAAACTGAGCCTGAGAGAGCCATGTGATTAGTGGTGGAGCTGGCGTTTGCACACAAATATATATGACTCTTGACTACGACTTGAAATGGTTTTTCTACATACTTAATTCATTGATGGGAGAGAACAAGTCATGTGTGAAAGCAGGGACATGAGTCAGTGATGAAAGTTGAGACAGGCCTCCTGTGGCACTAGGGGTGTGTATTGACTCCGTCCCCACCGCGACAGAGATGAGGGATGCTGTCTCCTTTCCATCTTTTCTCTTCTACCCATGCCAGCCAGCCGCTTTATAAAGTGCCCACTATCAGTGTGCAGCGCTTTCCCCCACTCTTTCTGGCCAAGTGTGACACTTCCCTTGAAAGAAAGCACACAGTTTCACACTGCATGATGAGCGTCTTTCCTGCCAGAAGCAACAAGGATGCAGAGGCTGTGGGGCTACTTTAGCTGCCGTAAGTGAGAAGGAGTTTGGATGAGTGGGATCAGGAGCATGTAAGATGAGAAGACCAAAATCTTAAAGAGATGCTGCCGGAACCAGCATAACCAAATATGGTATCAGGACTGAAATCATTCAAAATATGACGAGTGCCATTGTAAAATGTAATGCTGTCTGCTTCAGGGTGGTTGTGTGAATGGAGTTAGTAAATGCAGAGTGCTTTGAATGGTGCTGTAGAAGTGTAGCTGTTACTCCGCTGCAGCCACCCTGCAACTACTCCTGCTGCTACCAGCGCTGCTGTTATTGTCACCACTGCCGTGATTACTACCACTATCACGATTACTCTCACTATTGCCGTTGACTACCTCTGCTACCATTGCTGCTACTGTACTGTTACTATGACAATTATTACCGTTACTACCATTACTCTCAATCTGCAAGCATAGAAAGTGCTTCCATTACAATAAATATGCCAACAGACTTCTGTACCTTCAACAAGGGTGGCTAGAGCACATCCTCAGGTCATCCTGGGATTGCCTGGCGATAGTTCCCGATCTGATTCTTTTCTTTGGGCTGTTGGCATCCTTTTACTCCTGCTCAGGTTTGGACAAAGTGGCTGTCATTGCCCCAAGTGCTCTGAGGTAGCAACTGTGCCTGCTTCACTAATCCTTGCCAGTGACAAATGCTCCTCAAATCTGTTTCCCAATGGCCATTTGAAGTGGACAAACAACTCCACAGCCAGGAAATATCATGCTTTAAATAGAAGGCACTGTGTCAAATGCCACCAGCAACTCAGCCTTGGAGCTGCTGATCTCAGACCAATTCAGATGGCTTGGAGATTATCACAAGAACTAAGCTTCAACAAGTGCTTATTGTGCCTTATCAAGTGCTGTCCCAGGTACTTAACACAGATTTAATTATTTGACTCTCCAAAAAGTCTTCAAAGTAGTTATTGCTATGAATCACATTTTACAAATGAGAAAACTGAGACAGAGGGAAGTTAAAACATTTCTGCAAGATTATACAGCAAATGGGAAAGCTAGCATTTGAACTCCTTCAGTCTAACCCCAGAGATGCAGCTACTGGCCAATGTAAACCAACACACTGGCTTCAGAATACACAGCTACACAGCATTTTAGTCAAAGAAGATCAAGGCCTAGCAAAGACAGCTGCCCATAGTAGGTGCTCAATAAATGCTAGACCAGTGAATGAACAAATAAACAATGAATGGAAGAATGAGAGTAACATGGCGTTTGTGTGAGTGAAGAAAGGAGAAGGCAGTATGAGCATTCTAAACCAAGCAATCAACTCAGTTATTGTCAGGAACAGAATGAGAAGGAATTGATAAGGAATTATGTGTAGGTACCTGGTTTGCTGGAGGATCTAGGGAATTGTCTCTTAGGATTTTCCAGGGCCTTGGGGAGGCAGTTCAGCGGAGGGAGGTGGGAGAACTTCTAGAACACTGGCCAACCCCTGGGACATGAACTGGTATTGGTCAGTGGCTTGTTCGGAACTGGGCAACACAGCAGGGGGTGAGTGGCTGGTAAGTGAGTGAAACTTCATCTGTATTTACAGCCACTCCCCATCACTTACATTACTGCCTAAGCTCCGCCTCCTTTCAGATCAGTGGTGGCATTAGATTCTAATAGGAGTGAGAGCTTCTGTGAACTGCGCATGTGAAGGATCTAGGTTGTGTGCTTCTCATGAGAATCTAATGCCTGATGATCTGAGGTGGAGCTGAGGTGGTGATGCTAGTACTGGGGAGTGGCTGCAAATACATTAGCAGAGAGGGTTGACTGCACAGAGACCATAATAAATCAATTGCTTGCAGACTCATATCAAAACCCTATCAGTGAGTGGTAAATGATAGTTAAGCTGCATCTGGTGGCAGGCTTTACAGTGGCAAGTGAGTTGAAAAAAAATGCACAATAAATGTAATGTGCTTGAATCATCTCAAATCCACTATCCCCCTTTACCCCATTCCTGTGGAAAAATTGTCTTCCACGAAATTGATTCCTGGTGCCAAAAAGTTGGGGACTGCTGCCTGAGACCTTTCTGGCGTACCTCATGATATGGTTCCAGTCTCTATAACTAGTCAGCAACTTTCTCTGATGCAGACTAATTTGTTTGCTTCTTTTAGTTATTAGAAATTGTGCATCATAGGATTTTCGTGCTGGAAGTACCTTTAAAAGTCAAGCCCTCTCATTTCATTGGTTAGAATACTGAGTCCCAAAGGGGTTAAGGGATTTGACAAGGCCACAACAATAGTGATTTCCAGCCCCCAACGCACACTTTTCATTATGATTCATTCATTTGTTCACCTTGATCTGGTGACAGTCTCTTGTGTTGGCTTGAATGTCTTGGTATTTCAGATAAAAAGCCTGGCTTAAGTTTTTGATTGCAGCCATTCTAACAGGCATGTTGTGAAAAAAGACAAGAGATGAATGTTGATGAGGTTGTGGACGAAAGGGAGCCCCTGTACCCTGTTGGTGGGGATGGAAAAGGTGCAGCTGCCATAGGAAACAGTATGGAGTTTGTTCAAAAAATTAAAAATAGAACTGCCACATGATCTAGCAATTCCTTTGCTGGGTCTATACCGGAAGGAAATGGCATCAGTATGTTGAAGAGGTATCCGCACTCCAGTGTTTGTTGCAGCATGATTCACAATAGCCAAGATATGCGATCACTCTAAATGTCCATCAGTGGACGAATGAACAAGGAAAATGTGATATCTGTACAAACTGGAATATGATTAAGCCTTAAAAAGAAGAAAATTCTGTCATTTGCAACGACGTGAATGAAGCTGGAGAACATGATGTTACATGTAACAAGCCAGTCACAGAAAGACAAACACTGCATGATCTCACTCATATGTGATATCTAAATAAAAAACCTACCTCCCAGAAGCAGAGAATAGAATGGTTGTTGCCAGGGGCTGAGGGGGTGGGCGGAAATAGGAAGATGTTCGTCAAAGGGTGCGAAGATTCAGCAGTTAGGATGAAAAATTTCTGGAGACTCGTGTACAACATGGTGACTGCAGTTAATAGTAATGCATTGTGTGTACTGAAAACTGCTAAGGGAGTAGATCTTAGACATTCTCACCACAAAAAACAATACAAATGTGAGGTGATGGATATGTTAATTAGCTTGATTGTGGTGCAACGTAAACATATATCAAAACGTAGTGTTGTATGCCTCAAATACGTACAATTTTTATTTGTCAATTATACTTTAATGAAGTAGGGAAAGAAAAAAAGGAGAGAGAGAAAGAGAGAAATCTAAAATTAAAAAAAAAAAAAGGAAAAAATGTTGGCTTGGGCCAGGTCCATAGGCACACTTTGTCTTCCATAACTCTGGATACGACAATGATCCAATTAGCTAATTAATCTGCACTGTATTCCTTTGCTGCAAGGTCATACAACTTTCACCTTTAAGATGGACAGACTAAGGTAACTTGCATTTTCCTTCATTTAATATCTAAAACCTCTTTATAGGAGAAAGCATCCCCAAATAATTCTGTTTGTACTCATATTAATATCACTTAATTAAAAACATTTTTCAGCATTGTAACAAATAGAACAACTACCTTAGCTATAATATATTTCTGCTTGCAGCAAAATTTTGCCTGTTTACACAGTCAACAAATGTGAGCCCTATAAGGTTGTAATAAATTATTTAGAGGATATTTACTTTTAATTATTATTTTCTCAATAAATTCTAAAATTCAATACAAAAGGAGCTAAGATGACTTAATTACATACAAATGTTTCACATTGGACTCATTATGGCTTTCTGGGAGTTACTTTATTAAAAATTTCCTTTACCTTTAATAAGGGAGAAAGAAAGAGACCATTATGTCATTTAGTTTCTCATTCTGTCCTGCCCAGCATATAACTTCTTCATAATTGTACTTTCCATAGATCCTCCTGAATAGAAAATATCAAATCTTCTCTTCAAATCTCCACTGTAATTATCACTCTTATCCGACATAAAACAGTGATTAAAGTAACCCATCTCTAGAATTAATTTGATATATAACAATAAAAACTTCTTGTTAAATTCCAATGTCATCTGGGTGGTTCAGATATATACACAACCTGTTATTGATTTTCCCTACTTTGATAATACGGCACTACTTATTTTTAGGTTTCTCTAACTCAAAAGGAAAAAAAATGCTGTTTTTTCTTACTCTCACTGAACACTTTTATTTATAAGTGACCATTTGGTAGAAATCACATAGATTGTGCAGTATTTTAATCCAAGTGAGCAGTCTGGTTCTAATACCTTTTGCTTGTGGATGAGGGTGCCCATTTTTGTTACTTCAATGGCCTATAATTCAGCCTGATCCTAAGACTTAAGCTATTCATCTTTCATCCTGCATTTATCTCTTCCATTATGCCATTGTTTTATTCTTGTGGGATTTATATGAATTAGCACAGAAAATGGAACTCAAATATTAAGATTTAAGCCTCTTTCTTTGTAGAGTCCAAGGCAGAGAAAAATTTAGCTCCAGGGATCTCATCCTTTTATTTGTGACCTTATTAAGGAGCTGCTATTTTTCCATTTTATAGATGGAAATATTAAGGCAGAGCCAACTTGGGGGACTTGCTTCAGGTTATACAGTCAGCCTAGGTTGCAGTCAAGAGGAACAAGACATAAAAATAAAAGTTTGTTAAATAAATAAACTCATTGCCCCAAACAGCATTAGCGGAAATTGCTAGTACAAAAGAGCTTAAGGAGAGTTTAAGTAAAATAGTGGTTGATGGCACCTTAATAGGAACTTAAGGACATTTAGGAGTTGCTTCTGAGCTTGTGAGGCTTTGATTATGACGACAGTTGCAACTATTTCCTACAAAACGCCTCTTGGTACTATTGTCAGTTGGTCTAAGTGACTATGGCAATTCTTAATTTATTATGTTTCCCCAAACCCCTTTTGGTGTTTTATCTAGTGGAGCATTCATCTGAGACAAACAGCTTATGTACTCTTTCTAGCCAAGCAGAAACCAGAATGAATGAGAAAATCGCATAAGAAAATCTGTTTTCCTGATTTCCCGCATGAAACTGGCTTGGAGAGTCACTGCTCCCCTGACAGGAGCCTTCTGCAGGCTCCACCAGTACTTGTCAACCGCCTGGCTTGTTGTGGGGGTGATGGCAGCTGCTACTGCTGCTTTTTCAAAATAAAAACTGCAAATAAGTATATTTAGAAAGTGTGTCCATCCTAGTTCATCTTCCCAGCTGTTTTCCTGGTGGAATTAGATTAGCAGAGTAAGTGAAATCTTTTCTGAACTTCTTCAAACTTCGGTCTTGCCTAGTCAATGGCTTCATTCATTTATTTCCATTTACCTACATTCTTATTTATATGTTTTTCTTATTTTTATGAACCTTTACTATATGCCAAGTACTGTGCAACAGGCTTGACAGATAATATCTCATTTAATCTCAAAATAGCCTTACAAAGTGGGTGTCACCACCCATATATGTCAATACCAGGTTTAAGTGACTCACCAAGGTCACTCAGCAGGGTGTTATACTCTAGTTTGGCTGATTCCATGACCTATGTGCCAGGATACTCCATGGCCCCTGCTAAGGACTTTATTAAATAGTCTATAGTCTTGCAGAATCAAACCTATTCTCTGGTTCTTAAAAGTGGACCACTTGAAGGCAGGTCCTTGAAGATCCACGGGCACTGATAGTTTTTGCTTACTAGAAATTGGTGATAATGACTCAGATTTTCTGTGAGTTCAATTCTCATAAGCCCAACTTGGGTTCAGTAAGTATTGATCTGGCCCTCGACCTTGTGGTTTGTGTGTGTGCGTGTGTGTGTGAGTGTGCGCATGTGTGTGTGTGTGCACACCTGTGTTCTCTGGCTTGGAGAATCAGCAATTACTGATGATCAGGATTTCCTTTATCTCTCTTAGGAAGACTTCTTAGTTTTCATTTATTTGGGGGAACAAATTGTGTACAGTACTTCTCCCAGAGATTTCTTTATAATTCAACAAAGGAAATGTTTTAGAAGAAAACAAAGGGAAAAATAATCTACATCAATCCCCAAACACCCATATACATGAAGAAAATGTGCAACATAGCTGGAGATGCATTATCAGAACACAGACTGATTATTTGAAGCAAGGTGGTCTATTAGTTTCTGTTAGCCTTGTTGGGACTTATTTATGAGCTTCTAATTCTAGATATGAACCTCATGATCACCCCCTTTGGCCCTGGTTAGGCCTTCTCTCATCTCTACAGTCACTCTGATTCCTGGGCAAGTCTCTCATAATGCACAAGGCATTTCTTACTGTGGTTCCATGACTCCTCTCTGGAATATGGGCTATCTGATCTATTTGCAGTCTGAGTGACACTTAACTTCTTCACTCACTGGCATAAGGAGTGGCTGAGCTTGCTTTCTCTTGAGGTTCTGGTGTCCCAACAGTTGAAGGATCATCCTGGGAGACTTTTTATCCCAGTCCAGCTTCCTGCCATGGTTGGCAAAAGCCTGCTTTTCTTCTAGCTTCAAGCCTTTGCATCACCTGTTAGATTTCTTACTACGTTTTTCCTTCAGTCATAAAAGGTATTTCTTGTGCTTATTTGTAGGACTAGAGTTTTAAAAGAATTCTGTCCTGGTACCACATCCCTAGTTACTCTATGGGACTTACTCCAGTAGAAAAATATCTCACACATACAGTGGCAGTAGTAAACATACAAGAGAAAGCACATTCATTTTCTGTATGCATTTCTTCTATTTTATAAGATATAAGAACCTTGAATGACAATGGCCTTTTGGGGAAACATACTTTATTCCCTGATCTGGGCCTGCCGCAGTCATAAACATCTCATACATATGGATATCAGGTACGATACTTCAGGTTGCAAGTAACAGAGATCAACTCTGACTCTAAAGCAGGTACAGTGGAGGCTGGGAGATCATGTCTAGAAAATGAACATGAACCAGAGAGTCAAGAAACACAAGAATCTGGCCATACCACTGCTGTTGTCATGCCGATGCCATGAAAGTATTTAACAAGCCCTTTGTCTTTGCTTCACCTTCTGCAAATTCAGATGAGTGAGTTCATCTGACAAGCAGGCCTCAATACGTGTCAGCCTTGCCTATCAGGGCATGAAGACAGGAAGGATCAAGACTCTTTGGCTTTCTCTGTGGGAGCCTGTGGGAAGCCTGTATGCCCGGTGGGGGGGTTATGTGTTCCTCAAAACCATTATAGATGTGGTGGCTCACATCTATAATCCCAGGACTTTGGGAAGCTGAGGTGGAACTCCTGGCTCACTTGGGCCCAGGAACTCAAGACCAGCCTGCGCAACATAGTGAGACCCTGTCTTAAAAAAAAAAAAAAAAAAAAAAAATTAGCCAGGTGTATTAGTGCTTGCCTGTGGTCCCAGATACTCAGGAAAGTGGAAAGATTGCTCGAGCCTGGGAGGCCACAGTGAGTTGTGCTTGTGCCACTGCACTTCAGCCTGGGTGACAGAGCTAGAGCCTATCTCAAAACAAATAAACAGACAAACAAGAAAGGGGGCAGGCTGGCTGCTAGGCTGCCATAAAAATATCCAATGGCCAGTTCAATGAATTTTCCTCAGTATTAAAAAAAAATCTCAATTAGTATTCTTAACACTATTCTCAATCTAGCCCACCCTTTTGTTCTTTTCAAAATATGCACCTTTTAGGTTAGCAATTGCTTTAATACTGTTAACATTTTATACCGAGACCATGGAGTTGCTGCTAAAGTGTATAGTCAGAATTGAATTCAGAAGATTGATGTTCTCTTCAGGCTGCGGACCATCTGATTACTGGATCTCCTCTGGGCAATGAAGCTGCCTCCTTTTTCTCCTCTCTCGACCGTCAAGCTTGCACCACAGTAATAATATTTAATAAGAGCAGCAGTAAAACTATGTCATTGCTTCTCTGATGGTCAGAGTGGAACGCAGCTCCAAATAAAACAGGAGTGATTGTCATACAGATAATACAGTTGTTTTAGTTCTTTCACCTTGAGAAAGGATGCGGTAGCTTGAATGCTGATTGATGCTTGTCTCTCATAGCCTACCGAAATAATACATTAGGTGTTTGGGTGAAAGTGTGAGATGCACTTGATCATGTATTAAACATTTCGCAAGCTATTTGCTACTGTATATTCTGACTAGATCTTGAAAAACAGCCTTGCTATTTCAAGATAAAAGAAATAAAGCTTTTGTGGTATTGGCTGCTCTACCTAAGTCAGGAGACTCTTTTTCTGAGAATATTTAAGCCTTTTGCCACATTCATCTGTCTTTTTCTCACACTATCCCAGAATAACTGAAGATATGTAATACAGGGAAACCTCATTAAAAAAAAAACTTCTGCATACAGAAATCTGAATTTACAAAACAGAAAAATTGTGGAGAGATTATTTATATTAAAAAAGATTTTTTCTTTTGCTTCACAAAAGTGTTCACGTTAGGCTTTCTTTAAATAGCAAAGTCCCTTACTGGATTAAAATATGACTGAATTTCTGTTTCAGAAACACATCTATTTAAACAAGCCATGTTTTACGTCATCCAATTTTATAACTGAAGAACTGAGAATAATTCTGAAAAAAGTCACAGAAACGTTGTGTGGCTCTGGGAAGATAATTCAGGGCTAACGATCACTCCTATACTCTCCTAGAAAGAGAATAGCTTCCATGGAAATAAACTGAGACCCTTCCTTCCTAGAACCTGGAAGATTCCTCCATGAAGTCATATCATAGTCATAAGGTCATTCAACTATTAATGATGACATTTCCAACTATGTGCGGATAAACTTTTATGTTGATGGTTCAAATTTTCTGCTTTGGAAAAAGGAATTTTAGTGATTCTACTTCTAAAAATAAAACATATGCAAAGAAAAGTCTGTCATTAGATTCCCTAGTTTGTAATTTGGGGAAGATATTTCACTTCAACCTTTCTGGGCCTTAGTTTCTTCACTTATGAAATGAAGGTTTTGAACTAGGTCATATCTGAGACATTTTATAGCTCCCAAACTTTTCTCCCTTTCTTTCTTTCTTTCTTTCTTTCTTTCTTTCTTTCTTTCTTTCTTTTTTTTTTTCTTTCTTTCTTTCTTTCTTTCTTTCTTTCTTTCTTTCTTTCTTTCTTTCGTTCTTTCTTTTTCCTTCCTTCCTTCCTTCCTTCCTTCCTTCCTTCCTTCCTTCCTTCCTTCCTTCTCTCTTTCTTGCCTTCTTTCTTTAAATAAGAGTAACATAAATCCTGCAATTCTGAAAGTCTATCCCCTTTCCTTTGCTTAATTCAAATCTTACATTAAATCACAGACTGATCTCATCTATGCTTTATCTTTTCATTTTATAAATGCACTTGGTGTTTGTAAAGGTTATGCCAAGACTTGAAGCTGGAAGAACAGTGCAAAATAATGTTAGGTATGCCTGGATACTGTTCCCCTTCTTTTTTTTAAAAAAAATTAATAAGGAACAAAATCTTAGATTGTTACACAGCAGACGTGCAATAAAGAATAAAAATGTGGAAGGGATCCAAGATGGCCAAATAGGAACAGCTCTGGAGCGCAGTTCCCAGCAAGAACAATGCAGAGGGTGAGTGATCACTGCATTTCCAAACGAGTTTTTACTTCCCACAGACCAGGAGATTCCTGGGCTGAAAAGCACCATGAGTTTCCAGCATGGCTGTTTGAGCTGGCACTGTGTGTCTCTGCACAAAAACCACACAAATCTGTGCAGCCATTTCAACTGGCACCTGGAATGCCTAGGTTACAGAGCCACCCATTCAACTGAAAAGAAGGGGGCTGAAACAGGAAGCCAGGTGAACTCACTCAGTGGGTCCCACCCCCACAGGGATGAGCAATCTGAAATGTTCTGGACTGAGAGTATGGGAGCAAGTGCAGCTGGACTGGGGGTCCAAAACTGCAAGGAAATTCACACAACAGCTGGGCAGAGCCCACGGCAGCTCAGCAATGCCTCTGCTGGCAGACTGTGACTAAACTACCTCCTTGGGGGCAGGGCATCTCTGAAAAAAGGCAGCAGCACATCAGGAACTTAAAAGTAAATCCCTACCTTCCCAGGACAGAGCACCTGGGAAAAAAGGTGGTTATGAGTTCTGCTGCAGCAGACTTAAACATACCTGCCCAGCATCTCTGAACAGAAAAATGGAGCTCACAGCTCAGCACTTGAGCTCCTATAAGGGACAGCCTGTCTCCTCAAGCAGCTCCCCAGCCCATGTACATCCAAAGAGACACCTTATAAAGGAGAGCTCAGGCTGACATCTGGCAGGTACCCTTCTGGGATGAGGATAACAGAAGAAGAAATCAGTAGCAATCCTTACTGTTCTGCAGTGCTGCAGGTGATCCCTAGGCAAGCAGGGTCTGGAGTGGACCTCCAGCAGTCCTACAGCAGAGGGGCCTTACTGTTAGAAGGAAAACTAAAAAACAGAAAGAAATAATGTCAACATCAACAATAAGGACATCCATTCGGAGGCCCCATGCAAAAGTCACCAACTACAAAGACCACAAGTAGATAAATCCACAAAGACAGGAAGATACCAGCACACAAAGGATGAAAACACCAAAAACCAGAATGCCTTTCCTCCTCCAAGGGATCACAACTCCTCACCAGCAAGGGAACAAGGCTGGATGGAGAATGAGTCTGATGAACTGACAGAAACAGGCTTCAGAAGGTGGGTAATAAGAAACTTCTCTTGAGCTAAAAGAACATGTTCTAACCCAATGCAAAGAAACTAAGAACCTTGAAAAAAGGTTAGATGAAATGCTAAGAAGAATAAACAGCTTAGAGAAGAATATAAATGACTTGATGGAGCTGAGAAACACACCACGAGAACTTGGGAAGGCATACACAAGTTTCAGTAGTTGAATTTACCAAGCAGAAGAAAGGATATCAGAGGTTGAAGATCAACTCAATGAAATAAAATGAGAAGGCAAGATTAAAGAAAAAAGAGTGAAAAGAAATGAACAAAGCACCAAAAAAATATGGGATTATGTGAAAAGACCTAATCTGTGTTTGATAGGTGTACCTGAATGTGACGGAGAGAATGAATCCAAGCTGGAAAACACTCTTCAGGATATCATCCAAGAGAACTTCCCCAACCTAGAAACTCAGGCCAACATTCAAGTCCAGGAAATACAGGGAACACCACAAAGATATTCCTCAAGAAGAGCAACCCCAAGGCACATAATCGTCAGATTCACCAGGGTTGAAATGAAGGAAAAAATGCTAAGGGCAGCCAGAGAGAAAAGTCAGGTTACCCACAAAGGGAAGCCCATCAGACTCACAGCAGATCATTTGGCAGAAACCCTACAAGCCAGAAGAGAGTGGGGGCCAATATTCAACATCCTTAAAGTAAAGAACTTTCAACCAAGAATTTCATATCCAGCTAAACTAAGCTTCATAAGCAAAGGAGAAATAAAATCCTTTACAAACAAGCAATTGCTGAGAGATTTCATCACTACCAGGCCTGCCTTACAAGAGCTCCTGAAAGAAGCACTAAACGTAGAAAGAAACAACCAGTACCAACCACTCCAAAATCATACCAAAGGGCAAAGACCATTAATACAATGAAGAAACTGCATCAACTAATAGGTAAAACAACCAGCTAGCATCAAAATGGCAGGGTCAAATTTACACATAACACTATTAACCTTAAATGTAAGTGGGCTAAATGCCCCAATCAAAAGACACAGACTGGCAAATTGGATAATAAGCCAAAACCCATGAGTGTGCTGTATTCAGGAAATCCATTTCACATGCAAGGACACACATAGGCTCAAAATAAAGGGATGGAGGAAGATTTACCAAGCAAATTGAGAGGAAAAAAAAAAAAAAAACGAAAGCAGGAGTTGCAATCCTCTCTGTGATAAAATGGACTTTACACCAACACGTAATGTTGATTTGTCACAAAAGAGACAAAGAAGGGCATTACATGATGGTAAAAGGATCAATGCAACAAGAAGAGCTAATGATCCTAAATATATACGCACCCAATACAGGAGCACCCAGATACATAAAGTAAGTTTTTAATCACCTACAAAGAGACTTAGACTCCCACACAATAACAGTGGGAGACAATAACATTCCACTGTCAGTAGTAGGCGAACGAGACAGAAAATTAACAATTATATCCAGGACTTGAACTCAGATCTGGACCAAGCAAACCTAATAGACATCTACAGAACTCTCCACCCCAAATCCACAGAGTATATGTTCTTCTCAGCACCACATCGACCTACTCTAAAATTGACCACATAATTGGTAGTAAATTGCTCCTCAGCAAATGCAAAATAACAAAAATCATAACAAACTGTCTCTCAGACCACAGTGCAATCAAATTAGAACTCAGGATTAAGAAACTAACTCAGAACCCCACAACTTCATGGAAACTGAACAACTAACTCTTTAATGTTGACTGAATAAACAATGAAATGAAGGCAGAAATAAAGATGTTCTTCAAAACCAATGAGAATGAATACACAATGTACCAGAATCTCTGGGACACATTTAAAGCAGTGTCTAGAGGGAAATTTATAGCAATGAATGCTCACATGAGAAGCAAGGAAAGATCTAAAATTGACACCCAATCATCAAAATTGAAAGAGCTAAAGGAGCAAGATAAAAAAAACTCAAAAGCAAGCAAAAGACAAAGAATAACTAAGATCAGAGCAGAACTGAGAGACCAAAAAACAAAACAAAACAAAACAAAACAAAACAAAAAGCTTCAAAAAAATCAATAAATACAGGAGCTGTTTTTTTGAAAACATCAACAAAACAGACACACCACTAGCCAGATTAATAAAAAATAAAGAGAGAATAATCAAATGGATGCAATAAAAAATAAAAAAGGGGATATCACCAATGATTCCACAGACATACAAACTACCATCAGAGATTACTACAAATAACTCTGCACATAAACCAGTAAACTTGGAAGAAATGGACAAATTCATGGACACTTGCACCCTCCCGAGCTTAAACCAGGAAGAAGTTGAAACCCTGAATAGACCAATAACAGGGATGAAGTTGAGGCAGCAGTTAATAGCCTACCAACCAAAAAAAGTCCAGGTTCAGATGGTTTCACAGCTGAATTCTACCAGACATACAAAGAGGAGGTACCACTCCTTCTGAAACTATTCCAAACAATCCAAAAAGCAGGAATCCTTCCCAAATCATTTTATGAGACCAACATCATCCTGATACCAAAACCTGGCAGAGACTTAACAAAAAAAGAAAACTTTGGGCCAATATCCATGATGAACATAGATGCAAAAATCTTCAATAAAATACTGGCAAATCGATTGCAACAGCACATCAAAAAGCTTATCCATCACGATCAAGTAGGCTTTATCCCAGGGATGCAAGGCTGGTTCACCATACAAGAGTCTATAAACATAATCCACCACATAAACAGAACCAAAGACAAAAACCACATGATTATCTCAATAGATTCAGAGAAGGCCTTCGACAAAATTCAACAGCCCTTTATGCTAAAAACTCTCAGTAGTAAACCAGGTATCGATGGAATGTATCTCAAAATAATAAAAGCTGTTTATTACAAACCAATATCATACTGAATGGGCAAAACCTGGAAACATTCTCTTTGATATCTGGCACTAGACAAGGATGCCCTCTCTCACCACTCCTATTCAAAATAATATTGGAAGTTCTAGCCAGAGTAATCAGGCAAGAAAAAGCAATAAAATGTATTCAATTGGGAAAGGAGGAAGTCAAATTGTCTCTGTTTGCAGACAACATGATTGCATATTTAGAAGACCCCATCATCTCAGCCCCAAATCTCCTTAAACTGATAAGCAGCTTCAACAAAATCAATGTGCAGAAATCACAAGCATTCCTATACACCAATAACAGACTAAAAGAGAGCCAAATCAAGAGTGAACTCCCATTCACAATTGCTACAAGGAGAGTAAAATACCTAGGAATATAACTAACAAAGGATGTAAAAGATCTCTTAAAGGAGAACTATGAATCATTTCTCAAGGAAATAAGAGAGGACACAAACAGATGGAAAAACATTCCATGCTCATGGTTGGGAAGAATGAATATTGTGAAAATGGCCATACCGCCCAAAGTAATATATAGATTCAATGCTATCCCCATCAATCTACCTATGACCATACTCACAGAACTGGAAAAATCCACCTTAAACTTCATATGGAATCAAAAGAGAGCCTGCATAGCCAAGACAATCCTAAGCAAAAAGAACATAGTTGTAAGCATCACGCTACCTGACTTCAAACTATACTACAAGGCTACAGTAATCAAAACAGCAGGTACTGTTACCAAAACAGAGATATAGACCAATGGAACAGTACAGAGGCCTTGGAGGCAACTCCACACATCTACAACCATCTGATCTTTGACAAACCTGACAAAAACAAGCAATGGGGAAAGGAGTTCCTGTTTAATAAATGGTGTTGGGATAACTGGCTAGCCATGTGCAGAAAACAGAAACTGGACTCCTTCCTGACATCTTACGCTGAAATTAACTCCAGATGGATTAAAGACTTAAACATAAGACCTAACACCATAAAAACCCTAGAAGAAAACCTAGGTAAAACCATTCAGGACATAGGCATAGGCAAGGACTTCATAACTGAAACACCAAAAGCACTGGCAACAAAAGCCAAAATAGACAAATGGGATCTAATTAAGTTCCAGAGCTTCTGCACAGCAAAAGAAACAATCATTAGCGTGAACTGGCAATGAACAGAATGGGAAAAAATTTTTGCAATTTACCCATCTGACAGAGGGCTAATATTCAGAGTTTATAAAGAACTAAAACAGATTTATAAGAAAAAAACCAAACAAACCCATTCAGAAGTGGGCAAAGGACATAAACAGATACTTTTCAAAAGAAGACATACATGAGGCCAACAAACATATGAAAAAATGCTCATCATCATTGGTCATCAGAGAAATGCAAATCAAAACCACATTGAGATAGCATTTCACACCAGTTAGAATGGCGATCATTGAAATATCTGGATACAACAGATGCTGGAGAGGATGTGGAGAAATAGGAACACTTTTACACTGTTGGTGGGAGTGTAAATTAGTTCAACCATTGTGGAAGGCAGTGTGGTGATTCCTCAAAGACCTAGAAATAGAAATTCCATTTGACCCAGCAATCCCATTACTGGGTATATACCCAAAGGATTATAAATCATTCTATTATAAAGACACGTGCACAGGAATGTTCACTGTGGCACTGTTTACAATAGCAAAGACCTGGAACCAACCCAAATGCCCATCGACGATAGACTGGACAAGGAAAATGTGGCACATATACACCATGGAATACTATGCAGCCATAAAAAACCATGAGTTGGTGTCCTTTGTAGGAACATGGATAAACCTGGAAACCATCATTCTCAGCAAACTGACACAAGAACAGAAAATCAAACACCACATGTTCTCACTCATAGGCAGGTGTTGAATAATGAGAACACATGGACACAGGGAGGGGAGCATGACACACTGGGGTCTGTTGGGGTGAAACAGTGGAGGGACAGAAGGGGGTGGGGAGTTGGGCAGAGATAGCATGGGGAGAAATGTCAGATATAGGTAACAGGGGGATGGAGGCAGCAAACCACCTTGCCATATATGTACCTATGTACATGTACCCCAGAAGCTAAAGTACAATAATACATACGTATATATATATATATTTCTAAAAAGATCTTACATAGTCAAGATCAAGATCTTTTTAGAAAAGATATTGATTATATATATCTATATCTATATCTATTTATCTATCTATCTATCTAAAGAATAAAAATGCGAGGGAGGAAAACTCACAAAACCAATGAACAAAAATTCCCCTGTGGTGAAGGTCTTAAAGCAGGTGTGGTGGTTTATCATTTTACAAAATGAGCTCTGGGTCTGGTGGGTAAAAGCAAGATCCTCTGGTTAAGTGGGACAATGAAACATAGATGAGGAAGCAATATCTGTGCTAAAGACTGAATGTTTATATTCCCCATAGTTCATATGTTAAAATCTAATCTCCAATGTGGTGGTATTTGGAGGTAGGGCCTTTGGGAGTGATTAGGTCATGAGGATGGAGTGCTCAGGAATGAGATTAGTGCTTTACGTAAGAGACCCCAGGGAGTTCCCTTGTTCTTTCTGCCATGTGAGGACACAGACAGAAGATGACTATCAGTCTATTAACCAGGTAGCAGGCCCTCACCAGACATCAAATCTGTTAGTGCCTTGATATTGAATCTCCCAGTCACCAGAACTGTAAGCAATAAATTTATGTTGTTAATAAGCCAACCAATTGATGGTATTCTCTTATTGTAGCCCAAACTGAGAATGGCCTTTAGAGAATTATTGTTCATAAAGCCATGTGATGATCAGCTCTGAATCCTGAAAATGTCTTTTAACCAAGTAGAGATGAATATAGGACTTTCCACATAGGCTTGTGCAGTGACTTCTGATGCTCACTCCCCAGACTGTGAGGCCAGACCTCACAGGTGAAGGACGTAGTCCTCCAGGAGACTGCCCTCACTGCAGTCACCAGCCATCGGCTTGGGAGTTACCAGGTCAAGCTTATCATTTCTGACCAACTGGCTATAAGTATGGGGCTTCCTATTACCCCTTGATTTTCAATAATTCACTAGAATAACCCATAGAACTCAGATTACAGTTTTATTAGAGCAAAAGTCTGTAAGTCAGAATTAGCCAAAAGAGTAGATGCATAGTGTGAGGTCAGGGAGTGCCCCCTAAAAAAGAACGTCCCCAAACCTAAATCCATGGAGTCAGGGTACATCACTCTCTTGACACATAAATGCATAACAATACGCATAGAATACTGCCAATCAGGGAGCTCACCTAAACATCTGTGTCCAGAGTTTTTGTTGGGGCTTCATCACATAGGCATGATTGATTGAATTATTGGTCAAAATACTGAACACCATATCCAGCCGTCTTCCTTAGAGGTCAGGCTGATATCACACGGCTCAAAGCCTCAATTCTCTAATTGCATGGTTGGTCTTTCTGGCATGACCAGCCCCCATCCTGAATAATCTCATTAGCTTAAGCTATTATAGGGGCCAGAAGTCACCTCTTTAGCCTAAACCTTCAGGGCCCGCCATGAATAACAAAGACACTCCTGTCACTCTGGAAATTCTAAGGATTTAGAGACTTCCTTCTAGGAACCAGGAAAAAGAATCAACAAAATTCTTTATTATATAACATATTGCTTTTGGCTTTTGTCTGTTCTGTTGCCTTTTTAAGGAATACAACTAGCAATTTCTTAAATCTCTCTCTTTCTCTGACAGAGACTTCAAGGCTGAATTGAAATTAATTGGTTAATAGTGTGTGTTTGGAGATTAGGCTGCTTGGGTTAATCTTGGTTTCACAGTTTACTAGCTCGGTGGTCCTGGACAAGTTACGTAACCTCTCTAAGCCTCATTTTCTTCTTCAGTAAAATGATAGCTTATGATGATGAAATAAGCTAATGTCTGTATTGTGCTTAGCACGGTGCTGGGCACACAGAAGCAGCCAGGGTTTGCTACTAACAATTGCATTAGGATTTTAGAAAAGATCTTAACTATTTCTAAATGTTTACTTTCTAAAGGTGGCATGCCCTAAATATATTTAGTCCAGTGTGTGTGTGTGTGTTTTTTTAATCAGATATTTAGTTTTTAGGCGCTGCTGCTTTGTTAAAGGAAATCTTTCACAAAATCCAAATCTAGAAAGCCAATGAAATCTATATTAAGCTGAACTTCTCTAGTCAAAGAGGGTCAGGCACATCTAGCCACCTTTTTATCTCTTGAGTGTTAAGATCTGTTTGAGGAAGTTAGTTTGAAAACTGGTCTAGGCCACAGCCAATCACCTCACCTTCAACCTCTCCTCCACCAGCTCCCATAGCAGGGTTAACAAAGCAAATCTGTGCATGTCAAAGTCAGGACATAATTTTCTTATTTCAGTTTCTCCGTGAGCAAATTGGGGAAGATAACACCAGCTTTGTTGTAACAGTGAATTAGATAATGTCTATAAATTATTTTGAGTCTTTAGAGATCAGCTTTAGGGACAAAGGCCTTTGCTATCTTTAATTTTTAGCTTATTTTAAAAAGATATTCTAAACACACTACTTCAAAATGGGTCAAACACTCATTTTGTGTAATCTTAGGATAAGGTGGAAGCAATAACTTAATCATCATGGAAGAAATGTGCACCAATTAATTGGGAAGAAAGGTTTTAAAATTAGAGTTATTCAGAAAGCCTGTCAGGAGACCAGGAAGAGAGGAAAGGATGTGTGTCAACATCTACAGAAAGCTGTCTGTGAAGCTGGGTTATAACCTGATGCTGCTGGTCTTTCCTCTAACTTAATGTCCTTTGCTGTGGCCTGAGACAGGCTCTTCCAATGGGTTTCCTGTTCCTGTATGACTAGTTTCACAGTCAGGCTTCATGTAGTCATTCTGTCCTGCAGAGCAATCACAGGAGGTAAGAAGGCATGGTTGTTAATAGCATGGGCTATGCTGTTTGACTTGAATTTGGTCTTGTTTCTATCACATTCTGTAATTTAGCTGGAAATGGAAATACCTATTTCAAAGGTTTGTTGCAAAGACTACATGAGATCATACATGCACAGCGCTTAGTATGGTGTCTGATACATAGTAAATGTTCTTCAGCAGCTATTATTATTGTTTTAGAGAGAGGGTCTTGCTGGTATTATCTTATCCATTTTGCTCATAAAGAAACTCAAATAAGAAAATTATGATCTGCCTTTGATATGCACATGCACAGATTTGCTCTGTTCACCCTGCTATGGTTGCTGATGGAGGGGAGGTTGAAGGTGAGGCGATTGGCTGTGGTCTAGACCAGTTTTTAAACTAACTTCCTCAAACACATCTTAATAGGTGGCTAGATGTGCCTGACCCTCTTTGACTGCAATCCAGGCTGGAGTGCAGTGGCGAGATCATAACTCACTGCAGCATCCAACTCTTGGGCTAGGGATCCTCCCACCACCACCTCCCAAGTAGCTGGAACTATGGGCATGCACCACTATACCTGGCTTATCTTAAATACACACGCGCGCGCACACACACACACACACACATATGTGTGTGTGTGTGTGTGTGTATATATATATATAGTACAGGTGTTTTTTAATTACTTGGTTGAATTGCATAGTGGTGAAGTCTGGGATTTTAATGTACGTATCACCTGAGTATTATACATGGTACCCAAAAGGTAGCTTTTCATTCCTTACCTCCCTCCCAACTTCTTGCCTTATGAGTTTTCAAAGTACATTATATCACTGTGTATGCCTTTGCATACTCAGCTCCCACTTGTAAGTGAGAACATGTAGTATTTGGTTTTCCATTTGAGTATGTCACTTAGTATAATGGTCTCCAGTTTCATACAAGTCATAGCACAAAAAAGAACATCCTTTTTTTGTGGCTGCATAGTATCACACGATGTATATGTATACCACATTTTCTTTATCTACTTGTTGGGTTCTTAGTTTGATTACATATCTTTGCAATTGTGAATTGTGCTATGATAAACACACATGTGCAGGTATCTTTTTGATATAACAGCTTTTTTTTTCCCCTTGGGTAGATACTCAGTTGTGGGATTACTGAATCAAATGGTAGTTCCTTTAGTTCTTTAAAAAATCTCTATACTGCTTTCCATGGAGGTTGTACTAATTTACATTCCCACCAACGGTGTATAAGCATCCCCTTTTCACCACATCCATCTGTGCCAACACCTACCGTTTTTTGACTTTTTAATAATGGCCATTCTGGCTAGGATAACGGTGGTATTTCATTGTGGTTTAAATTTGTATTCCCCTAATGATTAGTGATGTTGAACATATTTTCACATCTTTTTGGCCATTTGTATATCTTCTGAGAAATATCTATTTATATCATTTGCCCACTTCTTTATTTTTTTTTTCTTGCCGATTTATTTGAGTTCCTTGTAGATTTTAGATATCAGTCCTTTGTTTGATGTAAATATTTTCCCCCATTCCATAGGCTGTCTGTTTACTCTGATGATTGTTTCTTTTGCTGTTCAGAAGCTTTTTAGTGCAATTAAGTCCCATATATTTATTTATTTAACATTTTTCTGCATTTGCTTTTGGGGTCCTAGTCATAATTTTTTTGACTAAGCCAATGTCCAGAAGAGTTTTTCCTCGGTTTTTATCTAGAATGTTGATGGCTTCAAGTCTTAGATTTAAGTCTTTAATCCATCTTGAGTTCATTTTTGTATGTGGTGAGAGGTAGGAATCCAGTTTCATCCTTCTTTGTGTGGCTTGTCAAATTTTAACTTGCCGTTTATTAAGTAGGATGTCTTTCCTCCAGTTTATATTTGTGTATGCTTTGCCAAAGGTCAGGTGGTTATAAGTATTTGGCTTTATCTCAGGGTTCTCTGTTTTGCACCATTGGTCTATGTATCCACTTTTTTCCCCCCATTTATTTATTTTATTGCATTTTAGGTTTTGGGGTACATGTGAAGAACATGCAAGATTGTTGCATAGGTACACACGTGGCAGTGTGATTTGCTGCCTTCCTCCCCAT
>NW_016107805.1:1102839-1131704 GCF_001604975.1 Cebus imitator | reverse complement strand
TTGAATTTCTGTGGAATCTGTGGTGATATCCCCTTTATCGTTTTTTATTGCATCAATTTGGTTATTCTCTCTTTTCTTTTTTATTAATCTGGCTAGTGGTCTGTCTATTTTGTTGATTGTTTGAAAAACCAGCTCTTGGATTTATTGATTTTTTTTAAGGGTTTTTTGTGTCTCTATCGCCTTTAGTTCTGCTCTGATCTTAGCTATTTCTTGTTTTCTGCTAGACTTTGAGTTTTTTTTACCTTGCTCCTCTAGCTCTTTCAGTTTTGACGATAGGGTGTCAATTTTTGATCTGTCCTTGCCTCTCATGTGGGCACTTATTGCTATATATTTTCCTCTAGAGACTGCTTTAAAAGTGTCCCAGAGATTCTGGTATGTTGTGTCTTCATTCTTATTGGTTTCGAAGAACGTCTTTATTTCTGTCTTCATTTCATTGTTTATCCAGTCAACATTCAACAGCAAGTTGTTCAGTTTCCATGAAGCTGTGCGGTTCTGGGTTAGTTTTTGAATTCTGAGCTCTAACTTGATTGCTCTGTGGTCTGAGAGACTGTTTGTTATGATTTCCATTCTTTTGCATTTGCTGAGGAGTGATTTACTCCCAATTATGTGGTCAATTTTAGAGTACATGTGATGTGGTGCTGAGAAGAATGTATGCTCTGTGCATTTGGGGTGGAGATTTCTATAAATGTCTATTAGGTTTGCTTGGTCCAGGTCTGAGTTCAAGTCCTGGATATCCTTGTTAATTTTCTGTCTGGTTGGTCTGTCTCATGTTGACAATGTGATGTTAAAGTCTCTCACTATAATTGTGTGGGAGTCTAAGTCTCTTTGTAAGTCGTTAAGAACTTGCCTTATGTATCTGGGTGCTCCTGTATAGGGTACGTATATATTTAGGATCGTTAGCTCTTCTTGTTGCATTGATCCTTTTACCATTATGTATTGTCCTTGTTTGTCTCTTTGGATCTTTGTTGCTTTAAAGTCTAATTTATCAGAGATCAGAATTGCAACTCCTGGTTTTTTTTGCTCTCCATTTGCTTGGTAAATCTTCCTCTATCCCTTTATTTTGAGCCTTGGTGTATCCTTGCATGTGAGATGGGTTTCCTGGATACAGCAGACCAATGGGTTTTGGCTTGTTATCCAATTTGCCAGTCTGTGTCTTTTGATTGGGGCATTTAGTCCATTTACATTTAGGGTTAATATTGTTATGTGTGAATTTGATACTGCCATTTTGGTGCTAGCTGGTTGTTTTGCCCATTAGTTGATGCAGATTCTTCATTGTGTTGATTCTCTTTACCATTTGGCGTGTTTTTGGAGTGGCTGGTACTGGTTGTTCCTTTATATGTGTAGAGCCTCTTTCAGGAGCTCTTGTAAAGCTGGCCTGGTGGTGACTAAATCTCTGGGTACTTGCATGTTCACAAAGGATTTTATTTTTCCTTCATTTATGAAGATTAGTTTGGCTGGATGGGAGATTCTGGGTTGAAAGTTCTTTTCTTTAAAGATGTTGAATATTGGCCCCCACTCTCTTGTGGCTTGTAGGGTTCCTGCTGAGAGCTCTGCTGTGAGTCTGATGGGCTTCCCTTTGTGGGTAACCCGACCTTTCTTTCTGGCTGCCCTTAGTATTTTCTCCTTCATTTCAACCCTGGTGAATCTGACGATTATGTGCCTTGGGGTTGCTCTTCTTGACGAATATCTTTGTGGTGTTCTCTGTATTTCCTGGACTTGAATATTTGCCTGCCTTGCTAGGTTGGGGAAGTTTTCCTGGATAATATCCTGAAGAGTATTTTCCAGCTTGGATTCATTCTCTTCGTCGCATTCAGGTACTCCTATCAAACGTAGATTAGGTCTTTTCACATAGTCCCACATTTCTTGGAGAATTTGTTCATTCCTTTTTACCCTTTTTTCTCTATTCTTGCCTTCCTGTTTTATTTCATTGAGTTGATCTTCGACCTCTGATATCCTTTCTTCTGCTTGGTCAATTCGGCTGTTGATACTTGTGCATGCTTCGCGAAGTTCTCGTGTTGCGTTTTTCAGCTCCATCAATTCACTTATATTCCTTTCTATTTTGTCCATTCTTGTTAGCATTTCATCAAATCTTTTTTCAAGGTTCTTAGTTTCTTTGCATTGGGTTAGAACATGTTCTTTTAGTTCACAGAATTTTCTTACTACCCACCTTCTGAAGTCTGATTCTGTCATTTCATCACACTCGTTCTCCCTCCAACCTTGTTCCCTTGCTGGTGAGGAGTTGTGATCCCTTGTAGGAGGAGAGGTGTTCTGGTTTCAGGTGTTTTCATCCTTTTTGCGCTGGTTTCTTCCCATCTTTATGGATTTATCCACCTGTCGACTTTGTAGTTGCTGGCTTTCAGATTGGGTCTCTGAGTGGACGTTCTGTTTGTTGATATGAGGTTATTTCTATTTCTTGATTTTCCTTCTGACAGTCTGGCCCCTCTGCTGTAGGTCTGCTGAGGTTCTCTCCAGGCCCTGCTTGCCTGGGGTTCACCTGCAGCAGCTGCTGAACATTAAGTGTTGTTACCAGTTTTCTTCTTCTGCTATCTTTGTCCCAGAAGGATACCCGCCAAGTGTAAATCTGATCTCTCTTTTATGAGGTGTCTCTTTGGATATACAGGGGTCAGGGAGCTGCTTGAGGAGATGGTCTCTTCTCTATAGGAGCTCAAATGCTGAGCCGTGAGCTCCGTTGTTCATTCAGAGCTGCTGGGCAGGTACGTTTAGGTCTGCTGCAGCAGAACTCATGAACCGCTTATTGTTCCCAGGTGCTCTGTCCCAGGGATTTAGGGCTTTATGAGTTTCCGTTATGCTGCTGCCTTCTTTTTTTTTCCTTCAGAGCTGCCCTGCCCAGCAAGGAGGCAGCCTAGTCACTGCCTGCCTGTAGAGGCGTTGCTGAGCTGCTGTGGGCTCTGCCCAGTTGCCGAGTGGAATTCCCTGCAGTCCTGTTTATATGGGTGTAGTTAGAACTGCCTAGGCAATGGTGGCCTGCCTCTGTTAAGGTGGAGCCTCTTTGAAGTGGCAGGTTGCCTTGGCAATGGCGGGCTGTCTCAGCAATGGCAGGCTGCCTCAGCATTGGCTGAGTACCTCTGTAGTGTTGGGCTGCCTTGGTAATGGAGGCCGCCCCTCCCCCACAGAGCTGGACCATCCCGCGTTCAGCTGCATTTGCTGTGAAACTCTCAATCCAGAGACTTTCTGATTGCCCTTCTTTTGTGGGGGTGGGACCACCCTCTGCACTTTCACTGGGAGCTGCAATCCTGAACTGTTCCTATGCGGCCATCTTGGATCCCTCCTCCTGTATCCACTTTTACACCAGTACCTTCCTGTTTTGATTACTATTGCCTTGTAGTATAATTTGAAGTCAGACAATGTGATGCCTCCAGATTTATTTTTCATGCTTAGGATTGCTTTGGCTATTTTAGCTCTTTTTTGGTTTCATATCAATTTTAGGATTGTTTTTTCTATGTCTGTAAAAAATGATATTGGTATTTTCATAGGAATTGCATTGAATCTATAGATTGCTCTGGGCAGTATGGTAATTTTCACAATATTGATTCTTTCAATCTATGAGCAATAATGCATTTCTATTTGTTTGTATCATCTATGATTGCTTTCAGTAGTGTTTTGTAGTTCTCCTTATAAATAGCTTTGACCTCCTTGCATAAGTATATTCTGTATTTTATTTTATAATTTTTTTGGTAGCAATTGTAAAAGGAATTGAGTCCTTGATTTGATTCTTAGCTTGCTCGTTGTTGGTGTACAGCAGTGCTACTGATTTGTGTACATTGATTGTGTAACACGAGACTTTGCTGAATTCATTTATCAAATCTAGGAGTCTTTTGGAGGAGTCATTAGGGCTTTCTATGTAAATGATCATGTATCAGTGAGCAGCGATGGTTACACTTCCTCTTTTCCAATTTGGATGCCATTTATTTCTGTCTTTTGCCTGATTGCTCCAGCTAGACCTTCCAGTACTATGTTGAATAGAAGTGGTGAAAACTAGTATCTTTGTCTTGTTCCAGTTCTTAGGGGGAATGCTTTTGACTTTTCCCCATTCAGTATGATATTGGTTATGGGTTTGTCATATACGGCTTTTCTTAATTTGAGGTATGTTTTTTCTATGCCTAGCTTATTGAGGCTTTTTACCATAAAGGGATACTGGATTTTATTATTTTTTTTCTGCATCTATTGAGATAATCATAAAGTTTTTGTTTTTAATTCTGTTCATGTGATGAATCACATGCATTGAGTTGCATATATTGAACCATCCCTGCATCATAGCATCCCTGGGATGAAACCCACTTGATCACTTGGCGAATTTTTTTTATATGTTGTTAGATTCGCTTTGCTGGCATTTTGTTGAGGATTTTGCATGCATGTCCATAAGGAATATTGGTCTGTAGTTTCCTTTTTTTGTATGTTCTTTTCTGGCTTTGACATGGCTTCATAGAATGAGTTAAGGAGGATTCCTTCCTTCTGAATAGTTTGTAATAGTTTAAATTATCGAGCAGTAGTAGGATTAATATCAATTCTTCTTTGAATGTCTGGTAGATGTGCTCGCTTCAGCAGCACATATACTAAAATTGAATGTCCAGTACAATTTGGCTGTGAATCCATTTGGTCCTGGGACTTTTTTTTTGTTGGCAGATTTTTAAAATTATTTATTCAATCTCAGTGTTTGTCATTGGTCTTTTCAGGGTTTTTATTTCTCCCTGGTTGAAGCTAGGGGGTTTATAAGTTTTCCGTAATTCATCAAGCTAGGGAGGTTGTATGTTTCCAGAAAGTCATCCATTCCTCTAATTTTTCTGTTTTATTTGTGTAGAATTGTTCATAGTAGTCTTGAATGATCTTTCGTATTTCCATGATGTCAATTGTAATGCCTCTATTTTCATTTCTAATTGAGCTTATTTACTTCTTGTTCAATCTAGCTAGTGATCTATCAATTCTGTTTAGTTTTTCAAAGAACCACTTTTCTTTCTTTTTTTTTTTTTTTGGTCAGAATCTGGCTCTGTTGTCCAAGCTGGAATGCAGTGGTGAGATCTCAGATCTCAACGCATTGCAACCTCCGACTCCCAGGTTCAAGTCATTCTCATGCCTCAGCCTCCTGAGTAGCTGGGATTACAGGAGTGTGCCACCATGCCCAGCTGATTATTGAATTTTTAGTAGAGATGGGGTTTCATCATGTTGGGTAGGCTGGTTTTGAACTCCTAACCACAAGTGATTCACCCACGTTAGCCTCCTAAATTGCTGGGATTGTAGGCTTGAGCCACCATGCCTGGCCCAACTTTTTGTTTCATTGATTTTTGTATTTTTGGTTTCTTTGGGTTTCCATTTCATTTTTGTCTGTTTTGATTTTTAATATTTCTTTTCTTCTGCTAGCTTTGGGTTTGGTTTGTTCTTGGAAAACTGCAAAGTTTTTAAAGGATGTAAGATTTCATGAAGGTAATTAAAGTGACATTGGGGAACTGCTGAATCAGTCATTAATTTAAGAAATATTTATTGGGTACCTACTTGGGTATCCAAATTGGGTACCATTTACTAGGAACTAAGTATTAGAGATTAACCTTGACTCTTCCAGCCTTCATGGAACTGACATACCAAACTTCCATAAAACCACTGGCAAATAGATCTGGTGAAGTTGAACCAACTAACAGTCAGAAAAGATAATCAACAATATGACGTGATAGATGCTTTCAGTGGTTTTAAAACATGTCCACAAATTATTTGACATTCCTCCCACAAAAGGTAGAGCCTAATCTTTCTCTTCTTGAAAATGGGCTGGCTTTAGAAGTTTGCTTCCAAGGAAGAGAGTATGGCAGAAGTGATGCTGTATCACTTCACAAGCTAGGCTATAGAAGTGAAATGGCTTCTGCCTTCTCTTTCAGGGGCCCACTTGAAGCTGCCCTGCTGGGAAGACCATGTGGCGAGATCAGAGAGAAATGGAGAAAGACGCTTAAGGAGTGCTTGTTGTTTTGTTCCCCAGCTGCTGGAGTCGTCCCAGGTGAAATGCCAGATGTATGGATTAACAAGCCAACAGAAAACAGAGCTCCCAGACTGACTCCATCAGCTAGGGATGAGTAGAGAACAGGTGATCTATTGCCACTGTGCCCTGATCAAATTGCCCATTTGTGAGCAAAATAGGTGATATTCTAAGCCACTAAGTTTTGGGGAAAGTTGTTACATAGCCATAATAACTGGAAAAATGCCTCAAGTGAGCATGACAGGAATATCAAAGGATTCATAGAGACCCATGAGAAAATTGAAGAAATCTTTGCATATTTTTTGCACAAGTAACAATCTTTATAATCATTCTGTTAAAGTCACATGGGAAATGATGGATGTCAAATGGAGTAGTCATTCAATTCAGTTAAGAAGAGAAAGAAGGACATGAAGGATCATTGTTGTATTTAGGTGTTAGAGGGAGGTGACGATCTTATCAGATGGTGCTACTGTCCAAAAGACGTCTTCCAGATGGTTCCTAAAACAAAGACCCTGCAGTTGGAACTGGTTAGAAAGGCCTTGCCTTATATGAGACTAACAACACAATTCATGGTTCATTAGAACCAACTGTTACTTTCGACATCAAGATGCATGAATATCACACAGAGAACAAAGGGTCAATCATTTAAGTTTGGGAACTGAACTACTTGGAGTTTTTCTTTTGCACTCTCAGTCCCTCAGGATGGACCCGGCATTTTCCTCCTGATTGTTTTCTTCACTAACACAGTTAAGAGGAAGAGAATTTTTGCAGACTGTGGAATTTGGCAGAGGGAGAATATATTAGACTGGCTGCAGTTCGTTGCCTCTGGGCATGATTTGCTTCTTAAAGGTTAGAGCCAAGGGGATTCTTTATCTTCCAACATTTTCATTTAGGGTAATCAAACACCACAATCTGCAGTCTTCAGCTTTAGTGAATCTCAGACTTCAGTACAGAGGATGGTGTTTTATTATCTCCTTGGGTTGTTTTTGGAACTTGGAAAAAAGTCGTGCTAACACTTCTACAGACGGGATGACTAAAGCAGGGTAGAACAAACCACTCGAGTCTAGTTTCACTTAGGAAAGCAATTTTCATTGTTCAGGACACCTGTAGTAAGGATACTGGTACAAGTGGGCTTTGGATTTCTTAGAACTCTCTTCTGTAAGCAGCCAGTACTCCCATCTTATTGAAGACACAGAGAGGGCATATAGCAAACAAAAAAATATTGTTCATCGTAGACAAATAGCACCAGATTTTTGTTTTTAAAGCTCTTACTGGCCAGCACAAACCTGATTTATTCACCATGAGCTTTTTTCCCTTCACAAACAAATCTACATTTGAAATCCTTTAAGGATGAATGTAGCAAGATCTGTCTGCTATGCCTGAATGTAGAGTCAAAGTCGCAGTCCCAGCCTTGGCTGTCTAGTTGCGACACGACCATGCTTGAGCCACTAAGCCCATTGAATCTCAGTGTCCATACCTGAAAACTGGGAGTAAATCATAACTACCTGCCATGGGGGTCAGAGGCGTACATGCGGTGGCTTGTGGATGGCCTCAGACAGGACCTGGCATAGAGCAGCTGCTTTACGAGTACTAATTGGCAACCTATGGACCCCTCTGAGCCTTACCTTTCTTATCAGCATGACAGGAGTGCTGTGAGGAGCAAGATGTGTGTGACAGGGCAACTGCAATGCAAGAGACAAATAGAAGGTGTGTGGCTATTCACTTCTATCTGGGGATTAAGAGGGATGCTGTGAACCCAAAATGTCTGAGATAGGTCTCAGTCAATTTAGAATGTTTATTTTGCCAAGGTTAAGGACTCGCCTGCGACACAGCCTCAGGAGGTCCTGACACCATGAGCCCAAGGTGGTCAGGGTACAGCTTGCTTTTATACAGTTTAGGGAGACATGAGACATCAATGAATATGTGTAAGATGTACATCGGTTCTGTCTGGTAACGTGGGACAACTTGAAGTGGGGGCTTCCAGTAGAAGGCTGCATTCTTTTGAGTTCTGGATCAGCCTTCTACTAAATACACAATTTAGTCTGGTTCAGTGAATCTGCATTTTTACATAAACAATAGGGCAGAGGAAGCAATCAGATATACATTTGTATCAGGTGAGTCTCAGAGGGATGACTTCGAGGTCTATCTGTCCTTTGTCTGTAAGGAATTTCCTTGTGGGCAGATTGTGAAGGAGGTACGTACGTAGTTGTTTTTTTTTTTTTTTTTTTTTTTTTTTTTTCCTTTGTGGCTATCTTATTTAGCAATAAAATGGGAGGGAGCTTTGCCTGATGCAGTTCCCAGCCTGACTTTTCCCTTGATTCAGTGATTTTGGGGCCCTGAGATTTTTTTCGTTTCACAATGTTAATGGAGGTCATGAAGAGGGTGCCCTGAATAAGTCTTTAAGATGATTTGCACAACAGCAGGAGCTAGGTAGCTGGAAAAGTCATCTGGCAACTAGGGGTTAAGGACTAATGTTCCCACCACAAATGTGGGACCTGGCCTTTATCTGTAAAGCAGAAAGGAACATCACTGTCATTTGCCAGAAGTGGGTGTATCATTCTTAGGCCTTTGGCAGGTTGGTATTTGTGATGTTGTGATAGAATAAGAAATATGTGTTTTGTCTTCACCCCTGGTTTCTGGCACGGAGATTCTGAAACCTTTGGAATTTCCTGAGAGATTGGAGGTGAGAGGAACATCCATTCATAATAAGCTCCTTTCAACCACATTCAAGTTTATGCTAATGCAGTGACTCTGGGAGGAGTCACAGACCAGGGCAACCAACCATATGGTTAGAGGGTTAGAACATACAGCCCCACCCCCAAGCAGGAGAGGGGAGATGAATGTAGGAAGAACTGTCTGCTATGGTTATAGGTGAACTTGGCTTAATTGCTTATAACCAAAGATTTAGTTAATCATGCCTACATAATGACATCTCCATAAAAGCCCTAAATGGGGTTTGGAGAGCTTCTGGAATGGTGAACATGTGGAGGTGCTGGGAGGGATTTGCATCCAGAGAGGGCATGGAAACTCTATACCCCTGTCCCATACCTTATCCTACTCATCTCTTCCATTTGCTGCTCCTGAGTTGTATTCTTTATAATAAACCAGTAAAAATAAGGAATGTAAACTATTTTCCTCAGTTCTGTCAGCTTTCTAGCAAATTACCAAGCCTGAGGTGGGGGTCATGGGAACCCCCAATTTGTAGCAGATTGGCCAGAAGTCTGGGATGCCTGGGCTGGGGACTGGTATCTGAAGTAGGGGCAGTCTTATTGGACTGAATTCTTAACCTGTGAGGTCTACACTAACCCTGAGTAGTGGCAGAATTAAATTGTAGGACACCCAGCTGGTGTGTGCAGAGAACTAGAGAATTGCCTGGTGGAAAACCAACTCATGTGATGTCAGAAGTATTGCATAAGTATAAAGAAACAGTTTTCTTTGGTTAGACTTCACCTCACCTGAGCACTGGCTGGAGCTTTTGGGCTGTCATCCAATTTACCTGGACCAGTTCAGTGTCAAGCCTATTCAGTGGGCAACATGACAGCCCAGTGGTTGGGGGTAGCAGTGAGGTTAAGATGCTGAGGAGGTGGACACGCCAGGAGACCTAGCATGGATAAATGCCTGTCACAAAGTAGGTGCATGTGGCAGGTGTTGTGTGCAGCTGAAACGGCTTCTTCACTGGCAATCTGGTTCTTGCAAACAGAGCCCCTCCTGCCTGGTTCACACTTAAGTGATTAGTTGATGTGGGTGATTAATGTGGTGCAGTGGGGAGGAACAGCTAAGGAGAAGGAAGTTAAAGGTCAGCCAGTTGGAGGAAAAAATAATTAAGTTATTAATATTAGGTGTGTGCTTAATCTTGGAGGCAATTTACTTGTTGCATCTAATGGAATAGATGTGAAACTTAGTCTTAGCCTTGGGTACTCCCTGGCTCTCTCTCCGACCTTGTTTCTATCTCATACCTTCTGTCTCTGATTTCCTCAGTCTGTGATTCCCCTCTCTCTTTGCTTATGTCTCATCTCTCCCCTGCCTTTCTCTTTCTTCCGTTTCTCAGTCCCTTTTTGTTTTCTTCTCCATCTCTGTGTATCTCTCTCTTTCTCAGAGGTAGGAGATATTCTTTCCCACTCCTCTTTATTAGATTAAAAAAATAAGTGAATAAATGCTATCTCCCTAATGACCTACATAAGAACCATTGGAATATGGACATCACCACCTTCTCATGCTGGCAGAGTATTTCACAATGTCTGAAACACTCTTGTACACATTGGCCTTCCTCAGCCTTCTGGAAACTAACCTTCAAAAAATGTAGGGCAGGAATTATTATTCTCAGGTTTGTTTATTTATTTATTATTTTGAGATGAAGTCTCGCTCTGTCACCCAGGCTGGAGTGCCGTGGCGTGATCTCAGCTCACTGCAACCTCTGCCTTCTGGGTTCAAGTGATTCTCCTGCCTCAGCCTCCCTAGCAGCTGAGATTACAGGCTTGCATCACCACACTCAGCTAATTTTCATATTTTTAGTAGAGATGGGGTTTCACCATGTTGGCCAGGCTGGACTTGAACTTGTGACCTCAAATGATCCGCCCACCTTGACCTCCCAAAATGCTGGGATTACAGGCATGAGCCACTGTGCCTGGCCTATTCTCATGTTTTACATAGGTTAAGTCTCAGAGGTTACAAACTTGGCCAAGGTCGACTGTGGGCTTGTGGCAGAGTCTGGGCCACTCTTCAGAGTCTGAAGCACATGCTTCAGCCAGGGGGGTGCTCCATCAAGCACAGAGATGAATTCCAATCAGGACCAAGATTTTCCAACCTAGGCCCATCTGGTCTTGTCTGGAAGAGAGGATCTGGGACCAAGTCGAGGATCTGGGACCAAGTCTAGGGTCAGGACTAAGGATGGTCTGTACTCAACCTTCCAACCAGTCTAGGTCAAATTGACTGAAAAGAACACCAAAGAAAAAAGAGGGGTGGGGTAGGACAAAGAAGAAAAAAAATCCCAAAATGCCAGAATGAAACTTGCATCTTAAGGGGCTGAGACAAGTGTGTTTAATTTCACAGAAGTTGAAATCAAATTTCCTTGTTTCAAATCCAAGTTGAGACAACTAACTAATTCTGTGGTCTTGGGAAAGTTACTTAACCTCTCCCATCCTCCATTCCCTCATTGGCAAAATAAGATTTATGCTCCTTATATAACAGGGTTGCTTGTGAGTATAAAATGAGCTAATTCATATCAAAATGTCCAGTACAGTAAACAAGTTTTCAATGAATGGTGATGAGAAGAAGTCCCCATTTGTTTTGTTTTTAACATTAGCTGTTACTGCTGCTACCACTCCAGACCGAGTCACTGCCCAGAATCGTCAGATATGTACTGAGTGCTTGACATTAGCTGGCAGCCAAGTTCTGCAGAAACAAAAGGAAACAACACGTATTTTCTGATCACAAAGATAGATAGTACTGCCATTGGGTGACACCTGCCATTGTGTTCCGTGGGAATTTCAATACAGTGTGATTGATGTGAGCTGAGATAACATGGGAAGCCAGGAGGGGGCATCCAGTAGAAGCCCCCCCAGGTCTGGATGCTGGTGCTCTTCCTTTGATTTGCAGACAGAGGCACTCTCTGCATAGGACTTCGTCTTACCAGGTTTAGCAGGCAGGGATCACGGAGGAAAACAGGATGGCCTCAAGAGTATGGGTCACCCTGTGGGTCAAAAGCCTTGTTTGTGGGACAGACACCACCACTGGAGCACACAGGCCTCTATGCCCAGCCAACACTCCTGGCATGAACATTAATACAAAAAGAGACGAGTCCTTTCCAGCCATTCTGTTTGATGTTTTGTGACTGCCTCTCCCCACCCTATGCTGCAGATGGAGATGTTTTAGCAGCAGGGAGAGCAGGCAGCTCTCACAGCTCAGAAGGATCCCCCATCAGCACAGTCGTCAGCAGGGGCAAGCATATTCATATTCACATTTTGTGGATAGCTACAAAAGCTATTCTCAACAGGCCAGCGTGGCCCAGCTTCATCTCCTTATGTGCCTCTTCTCACAATAATGTGCACAGAAAAGAAACAGCAGGGTATAGAAAAAATAAAGCAATGGCCTGCTCTCCAAAGGCGGGGGAATGGTGGAGTGCAACTGCAGTTCTAGTTCCCCCCAGGCAGCATCAACAATCCTGATGGCTGCTACACACCTGCCGGCGGCACACGGCTTTGTGGTTCGGGATGGAGATGACAAGTGTGTGGGATGCAACACGGCCTTGTCTCTGCATCTTGTTGTGGTCTGAAACTCACCATTGTGATTCTATTCATATGTTTCCTTTTTCTTGGGAACAAGAACAGTTTCTCCCAGATGAGACTAACAATTTTAAGAGAAATTCTTGGCATTGAAACATAACGAGGATGTGAATACTCTTCTGTGATAAGATGAGGCTTTAAGGAAACTCACTGCTGTTGCTGTTTTCTTCTTCACCATTCCTGATCACAACATTGTCCACAATAGAACAATGCATCATTCTTAGGCAGGAGAGCAGGGTGTTTAAAAACGCAGACTCTGGGCCCAGAAGCCTGGATCCAAAAGCTCTGGCTCCACTATTTTCTGTGACTCTGGGCCAGGCCCTTCAATTCTCTTCCTCAGTTTCCTCATCTGTAAAATGGGAATAATATACTACCTCCATCAGAAGGCTGTTGTAAGGATAAATTACTTATTAAAAGTGCTAAAATGTTTCCTGGCCCATAGTGAGCTCTATATAAGTATTTGTTATCATTACTGAGTACAAAACCAAAATTTCATGCTAGATAGTCTTTGAGGTGAATCTAAATATATTTCTAAATATAGTTCACATAGCAACTGACTCTGGGGTCAGTTGGCTGGCTCTGAACGCTGGTTTAGTACTTACTAGCTGTGTGACGCTGGCCAAATTATTAACATTTGTGCTTCAGTTTATTTATTTATTTATTTATTTATTTATTTATTTGGCAGGGTTTCATTCTGTTCACCCAGGCTGGAGTGCAGTGGTGTGATCTCAGCTCATTGCAACCTCTGCCTCTCAGGCTCAAGTGATCCTTCTGCCTCAGTCTCCCAAATAGCTGGAACCACAGGTGTGTGCCACCATGTTTGGCTAATTTTTCTATTTTTAGTAGAGATGGGTTTCACCATGTTGACCAGGATGGTCTTGAACTCTTGGCCTGAAGTAACCCGCCTGCCTTGGCCTCCCAAAGTGCTGGGATTACAGGTGTGGGCCACTGTGCCCAGCCTTGTGCTTTAGTTTTCATATGTATAAAATGAGGACAAGTAATAATAACTCCTTCAAAGCATTGTGATGAGGACTGAGATAATACATAAATAACAAATCACTTAACCGCTGATATGGTTTGGCTGTGTCCTCATCTAATTCTTATCTTGAATTGTAGCTCCCATAATTTCCACATGTTGTGGGAGGGACCCAGTGGGAAGTAACTGAATCATGGGGGTGGGTCTTTGCCCTGCTGTTCTCATGATAGTGAATAAGTCTCATGAGGCCTGATGGTTTTATAAAGGCTAGTTCCCCTGCACATGCTCTTGCCTGCCACCATGTAAGACGTGATTTTGCTGCTCCTTTACCTTCCACCATGAGTTTGAGGCCTCCTCAGCCATGTGGAACTGTAAGCCCATTCCACCTCTTTTTCTTTATAAATTACCCAGTCTCAGGTATGTCTTTATTAGCAGCATGAGGACAGACTAATATAACCTCTCTGTGCCTGAGTTCCTTCAAATGTAAATTGGGAATAATCATGCAGCCCACCTTGTGGGGCTGTTGTGGGGAATTTAAATGATCACTAAACACGGTTAAAGTGCTCAGGACAGTGTGATGAACATAGCAAGCACACGACACACTTCAGCAATGATTTCAATGAAATCACGACCACTCTATCACATTATTTGAACACTACTATTACCATTGATTCAGTGCGTATTGTCTTAAAAATGTTTCCATAGTGACCCACATATTCCAACTTGTCTCACTCTGAGTTTCCTCAGGAGCTGGCAGTTTTACATGCCCCCTCCCCCAATTTCGGCCTGTTTATCCACTCTGATTTTTTTATGGGCTCAATTACTGCCTCCCTGGGTACCATCCACACATACCAAGTTAATGGTGTGCTATTTGCTGAGTGAGGCTTTTCCCCATCTTGCTCCAGTCCATGAGTGGTCTCTGGAGCTCCCTCCTGACATAAAGAGCTCAGGTGTAATGTTATTAGAGCTCCCAGTGGACTGCTGGTATACCTCGGTTTTGCGACTGTAACTGCTTTTAAGCAATTTCAGAATGTTATTAGCCTGAGGCTTTTGCTCAGGCAGGGAGAGTCAGCATTAATTAATTAATGCTCCCAATCTTGGGCTCTCTGGAATTGTTGCTTGTATGTTTTACCTTCCAGGGTTTATGTGTCAGAATATATAAACTCTGACTCATTTAACTCCTCAACCTGCTCAAATCCTTTCTGGAAACAGTAGAATATAAAATGTGAATAGTAATAGCTTAAATCTTCCCGCATCATTTATTTATTCATTCACTCTTTGAAGGATTTATTAAGTGCCTGCTGCATGGCAGGCATGTTAGAGGGAAGTAGAGGTAACAATGAGAAGGCCATGGGGAAGACAAAGATGGCATAGGCATGCCCAGGCTCATCTTTACAGAATAAAAAAAGATAAATAAGTGAATAAGAATCATAAATAACTTTTAATGAGCTCTTATTAATAGTATTGGCTATACCTGCTTTATCTTATCCAGTTCTCAGAGAAAAGCTATCTTTATGCTCATTTTCCAGAGGTAGAAGCTGAGGCTTAGTCAGATCAAGCAACGTGCCCAAGATCATCCTGCTAGAATGTGGCAGGACCATGATGGGAATTCAGGTGTGTTTCATTGACAGCTCATGATCCTAAACACTACACTTTGCTGCCTCTCCAATGATCAGTCACGCAGGTAGGAACTTGAAGTTAGTTTGAGGAAACTGAGATGTTTTAAGGGAAAACAACCCCTGTGAGTATTTAGTCCTCCAGAACTCTCAGCCTGGTGTGGCACGGGCAGAAGGACTTTGGCTGCCCAGAGAAAGCCTTCAGGCCATGGAAGTTCAGGCCGCCAGCACCACTCTGACAAGACCCAAGATGATGTGGGGAGTGTAACACACTCTGCAGCAGTCTTTGCACTAGCTCTGAGGAGTCGGAGGCACAGAGGCTAAGTGACATGCCCAGGGTCACAGGGCTAATAAGTGGCATTACGAATTAAGTCATGCCTCTCTTTCCCCTGCAAATTTATGTGTTGAAGACCTAATCCCAGTACCTTGGAATGTGACCTTATTAGAAAGCAGGTTGTTGCAGATGTAATTAGTTAAGATGAGGTCACTTTGGCAGGCCTGGATCCAATATGACTGTTGTCCTTAGGAAAAGAGGAAATTTGGACATAGGCTCACTCACGTTCAGAAAACATAATGTGAAGATGAAGGCAGCGATCAGTGTGGTGCATCTACAAGCCCAGGGCACTGATGTCTGCCAGCAAACCCCAGCAGCTAGGAGAGACATGGAACAGATTCTCCCTCATAGCTCTCAAAGGAACCCATCCTGCCCGCACCTTGATCTCTAGGCTCCCGAATCCTGAGACAATACATGCTGTCGTTGAAGCTCCCCAGTCTGTGGTACTTTGTTATAGCAGCTCTAGAAAGCTCATACAAGCGGTAATAGTTACTAGTTGGTTTACAGCTTCAATCTGGGGTGCAATAAACATGGTATAGGGAGGGGTAGAGGGAGGATGGGAGCTGCAGGCACTGTCAGGACGTCATGCTCAGTCTTGCTTCCTAATTGCTACCTCCTCTTACCTCTGCCCCTGCACCTCACCACCAAGCTCTGATGAATAAGTGTGCTTTCCATGCCAGGAGCCAGGCACTGTGCTGAGCTCTTTGCATGCATTACTCTGCTTAACCCCCACACAACCTGAGCTAGAAGGTAATGTTGGTATCTCTGATTTGCAGACAAGGTGACTGTGGATTCGGAGAGGCTGAGTAACTTGCCAAAGGACAGAGTAGAGAAGTGGTGAGCTAAGATGCCAGCCCAGGCTGCCTAGCTCCTGTTCTGCGTCTTCCTCCAGTCATACCAACTCACATGCCTAGAACAGACATTTTAGAGCTTTCTTCAGGACGATTTGAAGGGGAAACCTGACCACAGGGCTGGAAAGATTTCCTCAAGGAGAAACACTATGAGCAGCAGCGTATTTTGGGTCATTGAATATTTTCTTCTATTTTGGATACTTAAAGGCATTCCTATATTCTATCTGTGTAAGGTTTTGTGGAGAGAAGCAGACATTTTCCTCCTCCCCCAGAGGTGTCCGGTGAACACTTTCGGTATCAAGTTAGACTAATTGTGAGGACACGATTCTGCAAAATTGCACTTGTTCCCCGTCCCTGCCCTCCACCCGCATCAATACTGCAAAGAATTTGGTTCCATGGCTTTGTCAATTTTTTTCAGCCAGAAAAATGTTCCACCATGTGTCTTTTGTTCTTTTTCTGAGGCAGCTGCAGAGTTATAATTTACTGGCATGTAGAGAAAAGTGGATTTTTTTCATTGCAATTCCATTTTCCCCCTCCTTTGGGATTCTTGGGAAAACCTGATTAAAATGTCAGCCAGAAGAATGGCTGGTGATTCTTTAAAAGGACTGATTAAACCAGGATGACCCAAAGCACTAACAGGAGAAGAAAACCCTATGGGGATCTGAGTATGTAACTTTCCAGTTATTGGAGTATAGAAAAAAAAAGTAGGAAAGAAAGAAATAAGGAGCTCTGATAGAGAAGAAGGGTGATATTAAAATTGTTAAGATTAATAATGGTAATAATAATCTCCACTTGATTAATTTCTGTTTCAGGCTCTGTACGAAGACCTTATATCCAAAATTCAGACTCTTCAAGGTAGGTAGGATTGTTCTGCTTTCCATACGAGGTTAAAGAAGGGACCCTTGGTCATGTAGCCAGGGCCTGTCCCATGGGGTCTGAAGATTGCACTTCCTGGGTATAAAGCCTTTAGCAAGAAGAGACTGTCAGACCCATCCCCAGGACGGGGCTGCGTTGTGCTTGGAGACTTGATTCCTTCTGCTTGGGATTTGAGCACCAGCTCCTTCCGTACTTTTCTGGGACTGGGCCTTTTTGCTCTGCTCTTGTACTTGCTGCCAAAGTTTCTTGCTAATTGTTTCCTGCTTAAAACTCTTCCTTTGCAGAAAAGGTACTCACAAATGAATGTGTAGAAGTCCACCCAGCCCTCGGTAGCAAAGGGAGAATTTGTTGGCTTAGTTGCAGCATTTTAATTTTGTGTTTTCCGAGAATTAGGTTCTAAGTGTTGAACGATCCAGTGGGACCAAAACATCTGGCCTGTTTAATTCCCGGGAAGTTATTTGTGGGCCTTCTGCAGCTGTGGTTACAGCACAGAAAGGAGGCCAACAGGAAAGGCAGAGTGAGTGGGCCAGCTGACTTCAGCCGGGCTTATATAGAGACTGATCTTGCGAGTTTTTCTGTTTCTTTCTTCTGTCATGCAAGGCCCAGGCCAGGTTAAACCACACACATCTGGTCTTCTTTAGTGCCAAACATACTCATTGTTCTTTTTTTTCAAGATGGAGTTTTGCTCTTGTCGCCCAGGCTGGGGTGCTAGGTCATGATCTTGGCTCACTGCAACCTCTGCCTCTGGGGTTCAAGCGATTCTCCTGCCACAGCCTCCCAAGTAGCTGGGATTACAGGCACCCACCACCAAGCCCTACCACTTTTGCATTTTTGATAGAGATGGGGTTTCAGCATGTTGGCCAGGCTAGTCTCAAACTCCTGAACTCAGGTGATCCATTCGCCTCAGCTTCCCAAGTGCTGGGATTACAAGCGTGAGCCACCGTGCTTGGCCCATACTCCTTGTTTTTATGGCATGAAACACCATACGCTATGCTTTTCCATTTTATGCATTCTTTGTATTATGTTATTCTTTAATTATTTTCTTTTATAAAAATAATCTCATCTTCCCAATAAATTGTGAGCTCCACGTGAATATAAATGTGTCTCCCTTTACAGTGCCTGCCTTCCCCAGCCCACCATCAACCTCCATCTTCACCTCGGCACTGCCTGCAGTGCCAGGCACAGAGAGATGCCCAGGACCTACTGTTGAGCGGCTGTTGAAGGTTTTTCTTTCAGTGTGCTCGATCTCTATAATAAAGCACATGTTCTGTAGAATAAAGAACTGCTCCATCGTAGGGGACAGGATGGGTGTGGGGAGCACAAACGAGGAAATGTCAGGAAGAGGAACAATGACTCTATAGGCTGCTATGCAGCCCAATGTTGCAAAATCAGTGAAAAAATTCCCCTGATGTATGCCTACCTTGGCAGGGGATGGGCTAAACAAATGGTAATTATTGGCACTTGTTTGTCTCAGTTATGGTACACCTGTGGGCTTCTCTTCAGAAATAAACTACAAATTGGCAGCAGGAGGAAAATGTAATGCCTGAGAAATCTTAAACTCAGAGCCCCTTCTTTGTTTAAAAAGGACTGTAAAAGTAGCAGGAGAAACCTGCCCTTCACTGGCGTTAAAGGGAAATAAAAATGTAATTGGATGTTCCCATGGGTCCCCTGTCTCTATGCCGAGGAAAGTTGTAAACAGGGAGGGAACACCTCCTCTGCTGTCAGTAGGATGTAGGTTGCCTTCAGAATTGTGGCTTCAGGGAACACAGGACCGCTCCTCTTGCCCTTCATCCAGTCACCCATAGGAGCCCTGAATTGTTCACACAATTAAAGAATCCCACTTTCCAGCGGAGACAAGGGGAGGGCAGAAAATATCTGAATCATACTTTGGACCACATTTTATAGGATGTAAAGCATGGGTCTCTGTCTCTTGGGTCCTGCAATTTTCTTATCACTGTAAAAAAATACGTATAAAATCAAAGTGCAGGGTCCAGCCCTGCAGGGTCCTGTGAGTCCCTTTCTACAGGAGCGAAGACGAGAAACTGTGAAAATAAAGACACAAGACACAGAGATAGAGAAAAGAGAGTTTGGGCCCAGGGGTCCACTGCCAATCAAAGCACAGGGGCCGGCAGTGGCCCCGAGTGTCTGGACACTCTGACTTTTATTGAGTACAAAGCAGGGGCAAGGTAGGTAGGGTGAGGTAATAGTGGTCAGTGGTAGCATCAGGTAGATCATGTATCTTGGAGACAGGGGCTCAGGATTTTCAAGAAGCCGAGGCGCGGAGAAAACCTGATGTGTCAGCACTTTTTTCATACTTGTCAAGAAATAGCAAGGTCACTAAGATTTATGTTACTATTACTAATTCTTATCTTAGAAGAAAGAGAGGAACCAGGTGCAGAAGTGGAACATGAAAGTCGACATGGAACTTGACCTCTGAAGCACAGCACCACGTAGAGACAATTAAGCCCCCGGATGTCCGTGGGCCTCCCTGACCGATGCCAGGCCTACCACAAGAGCTTGGAAGAGCGGAGTTTTCTCCTGACCCCCCTGAGGAAGGAGACATCTCGGCCACCTTGGACATCTCCTTCCCTAGCTGGCTAAACAGCAGGTGATTTCACATTTGAGGCGCACTCTGGCAGCCCTTATGTGGGCGTGACAGAGGACTTAGAGTATCTTGCCTTAGGGTCACCTTTTTTCCAATGCCACTTCAGTTCCATGCTTCATGACCTGAGACTTATTAGTAAAATTAAAGATTTTATGACTGCATATATGTATATATTTATGATTACATGTGAATAGCTATGAGATTATTTATGATTGTATATAGGAATAACTATGTAGCTATGTCCCTAATTCTTTTCTAATTCAATATTTATATGAGAACACACTGAGGCCTCAGACCATTGCCTCGGCTCTTATGGGGTTTCCCCCAACATCAAAGTGTTTCCTTCTCTGGAGGATGGTGACATCACTAATTTGTACAGACCCTAGGCCATACATTCTCCTGGTCTTTCCAAAGGAAGAGAACTTTCTTAGCACACGTCAAATCAAGAAGCTCTGTAGAAGAAATCACAACTATCAGTCATTCTCATCCTCTTTATAATCCTCTCATGTTTTTGTTTTATAATCCATCCAAAAGGGAAGGATTGAACTAATTTTAAGCAGACTTTTTAATGCAAAAATATACACAAAGGAGCAAAGGGCAAGAATTTAAATTACGTGAGATGATGACTTTTTTTCAGATCAGGCAGTTATTTGATAATACGAGCTTGTTCTGATAGTTCTCATTTGCAATTAGATGTATGCTGCTTTTTTGTATTCAAGAGGAAATGTTTCCAAATAGATTCATGGGGCTTAAAAGACTCACATTAGAGATGAAAAACAACATAATTCCTGTCCCCCCAAACCAAAAGCTGCTGGTGCCCAATTCACTGGTCAGAGAAGATTAGAGAAAATCTGACCCTGGTTTCTTAAACATTTGCTGACCTCACTGGGCCCAGTTTAAAGAGTCTTAACCTCTTTGTGGTGATTCGCAGAACTATGACCTTTCAAGGTTGGCAGGAACTTGGGTTAATATCTAGTCCGATCAAATACTTAGTGCTTGAATCCTCTCTTTGGTATCTTTACCAAAAGATCACAGCCTTGAATACATCTTGAATACATTCACAGTCTTGAATACATCCAGAGATGGGGAGCTCACTACCTTATGAGATATCTCATTTCACTTATGGACAACTCTAGGAAATTTTTTACGTTGAACAAAAATCAATTCAAATGCTATTATTGAGTGGATACTATGTTCCAGGTATTGTTTAAGTTCTGAGGATATAACAGTGAACAAAATAGACAGCAATCTCATAGCAAGAGACAGAATAAAGGCAAGTAAAATGAATATCATGACAGGGCTAAGTAAGAAAGAAAGAGAATGCTGGGGCGGACGCTTGTAATCTTAACTAGTGTGGTCAGGAAACACCTCACAGACAACGGCTTTCAAGTGGAGTCCTAAATGAGCCATGTAAGTATCAAGGGGAAGAGCATTCTAGCAGCAGAAACAGTGAGTGCAAAGGCCCTGAGGCAGGTTCATGGAGCAGTGAAGAGGCCAGTGTGGTTGGAACGGGGAAGCAAAGGGGAGGATGGTGAGATATGAGATTAGAAAAGGAATAGGAGCCAGATCATGGAAGCCAGACCTGTGGGGCCTTGGGAACCTTTGTAAGGATACTGGATTTTACTCTAAACAAAATAAGGAGTCACTGGAGGGTCCTAGTATGATTTGACTTAAGTTATAGAAAATTTACTCTGCAAATAGATTGTATGGGAAAAAGAGTGAGCTTAGGGAGAGGAGCCAGAGGCTGCTGCGAAAGTTCGGGTCAGAGACAATGGCGTATTGGAGTGTAAAGTGTATGGGCGTGGGATTATTCTGAATACTGCTCTTTGACTTTCACCTGCTGATCCTGGCATGATCTCCTGGGGCTTAACACATGTGGTCCTCATGCGTGACGTAAAATCAGGCAAACGCCACTTATTTCTTCCTTTTGACTCTTTCCAGCTCTCTTAATTCTTCATAGGCAACCATCCTAAAGTGTATGATGTATATTTTTCTATTTGTATGGAACTGTTGTAAAACATGTGCTTTTTTTTTTTTTTAAATATATACTTTATTGCCTTTTAGGTTTTGGGGTACATGTGAAGAACATGCAAGATCGTTGCATAGGTATATACATGGCAATGTGGTTTGCTGCCTTCCTCCCCATCACCTATATCTGGCATTTCTCTCCATTTTATTCCTCCACAACTCCCCATTCCCTGATGTCCTTCCCCTATTTCCCCCCAACAGACCGCAGTGTGTGATGCTCCCCTCCCTGTGTCCATGTGTTCCCGTTGTTCAACACCCGCCTATGAGTGAGAACATGCGGTGTTTGATTTTCTGTTCTTGTGTCAGTTTGCTGAGAATGATTGGTTTCCAGGTTCATCCATGTCCCTACAAAGGACACAAACTCATCGTTTTTTATGGCTGCATAGTATTCCAGGGTGTATATGTGCTACATTTTCCCTGTCCAGTCTATTGTCGATGAGCATTTTGGTTTGTTCCAGGTCTTTGCTACTGTAAACAGTGCTGCAATGAACATAGATGTGCACGTGTCCTTCTAATAGAACGATTTGTAATCCTTTGGATATATACCCAGTAATGGGATTGCTGAGTCAAATGGAATTTCTATTTCTAGGTCTTTAAAAACATATACTTTTTTTGTCATAGATTTTTAAAACTTAAATATACGACTTTGTGCTACAGATCACCTTCTGTTTCTTCCTGTATTTTAAAAATCGATCTGCATTGCTGAATATACTGAGTCTGCTGCTTCTGGCTGAAGCGACTTCTTCAAATGTGACAGCTGAGCTGTGAAAAGACTCTGTTAGCACATGTTTCCCTGGAGGCTTCTTCTTTCCAGTCCAAGCCTGTCCACTTGTTCCACTGTCCCCGGATAACATGGCTATGAGCCTTCTCTTGGCCTGGCCACTCTCTTTTGAGCCTTTCACGGCCTATTTTGGCTCACATTCCTGGGCTTCTGGGAGCAGAAACTATGCCTGAAAACCCCTTGCCACTTATCAGGCCTGTAAACAAGGTTCAGTAGCTGAGAAATTGGTGTGGGGACTCTGACTAAGAAAATAGAAGATATGGCCGGGTGCAGTGGCTCACGCCTGTAATCCTAGCACTTTGAGAGGCTGAGGGGGGAAAGTCACAAGGTCAGGAGATTCAGACCATCCTGCCAACATGGTAAAACTGCATCTCTATTAAATATACAACAACAAAAAAAAAATTAGCCGGGCTTGGCGGCATGTGCCTGTAGTCCTAGACACTTGGGAGGCTGAGGCAGGAGGATCACTTGAACTAGGTAGGCAGAGGTTGCAGTGAGCTGAGATCATGCCATTGCACTCCAGCCTGGCAACAGAACGAGACTCAGTCTCAAAAAAAAAAAAATAATAGAAGCTACAGGACAAAGTAAGCCCCTAGAATCCAAATGTACCCAGAGCAGATTTTGCTTCAATTTTTTTTGGGCAGTATAGAGTAGTGGTTAAGAATTTAGGCTCTTAGAATAGATTAAGTGTAGGTTTGTCTTCTCATTTTTTTCTACTAGCTGTGTGACTTTGGATCAATCACTCAACTTCTCTGAGCTGCATTTTCTTCTTTGGTAAAATAGTGATAATCAGAAATAATTTTGTGAGGCTGTTATTAGTTGCAATATTGTATGCAAACTTTTTGGCACAGAGCCTGACACAGAATCCGCCCTTGGTAAATACTGGCTATAATTTTAAAATATAAATTAATACAAACCCAGATTGTCATGAAAATGAAATATAGGGCATTCATTTGCATCACAAATGATATTAAAACATTCTTTTTAAGAACAATTTCTCTAGTGTATTTCTATAATTTAAATGACCAACATTGGGCTTACATGCTGCTTTTCAACAGTGTAGATTGTATAAAGCTTGATTTACCTGTATTATGACAGCGAGTGAGATGGCCCACATGACCGTGAGAGATGTATTGAACATTTCCTGTCTATACACAGACATGGTGGTGTTATATGTGTTCCCTCTTCCCCCAACCCCTGCTCTGTCTCTGTCTCCTCTCTCAGACTCTTTACAATGGTAATCCCAACAGTGGGTTATACTTTGTAAGAAATCTTGAGGCTAAAACTATATTCCAAGAAGTGACACATTCTATTTTTTCCAGTGAAAACGAACGAAAATATAGAAGTAGAGGACTTGAAGAGACCAGAAGAGTTTGGTGTCTTTGAAATCACAGGATTGGAAGCGGACTCAGCGGTCATCAAATACTCCTTCTCTTTCTTCAGATGAGCACTTTGAGGCTTACGGTGGTGGAGAGACTTGGCCAAGGTCTCCCAGCTTATAAGCGGCACAGCGGGTCTCCCAGCTTACGAAATAATCCTGTCCATCATTCCTTCTTCAACTCATGGTTCCTGGTAATAAATGGATTTTCATCACTTATTTTTACTCAGGGAATGGAATTTGCACCTTCCTGTGGCAATCGATCCTAGTAAGAAAGTTTTTCCTTCAACTTAGCCCAATTTAGACAGAGTCTCACTCTGTTGCCAGACTGGAGTGCAGTGGGACTATCTCGGCTCACCGCAACATCCACCTCTTGGATTCAAGTGATTCTCCTGCCTCAGACTCCCAAGTAGCTGGGATTACAGGCATCTACCCCTATGACCAGCTATTTTTTGTATTTTTAATAGAGACAGGATTTCACCGTGTTAGTCAGGATGGTCTTGATCTCTTGATCTTGTGATTTGCCTCCCAAAGTGCTGGAATTACAGGTGTGAGCCACCGTGCTCAGCCCCAATTCCCTCTTTAAACAATTTAAATACCCAAACTTGGCATGCCACGAACTATCATGGTTCTGTAACATTCTGAATATGGCCCAGAGAAAGGGAGCACAGTGCAGGCTACACGTATGTAGTCTGGTTTTACCTCCTTTTGTCCCCAACTTGAACTTCTTAAAGGCTCCTCCTCGCTTCACTCCCTCCCCTCTAGATTAATGTCTCCCCCACCAGAATGTGAGCACCAGGAGAGGCAGGTCTTCATCTGTGTTATTCTCTGGTGTATAAACAGTGCCTGGCATAAAGCAAGAGCTACGTGGATGCTTGCTGAAGGACTAGTACACTTACTGAGTGCCTGCTTTGTGCCAGACACTCTTCCTGGCACACTGGGTGCATACCCTGCCTTACCACTAGGAATAGGAAGGGGAAAGAAAGAGATATCTGCCCCTGATAGAGAAGCAAGGTTTAAGTTCACTCCGTCTCTCTTTGGGAGACTCAGAGAAAATCTTTTGACTAAAAACAAGCAGCTTCTTTTCCTAACCCTCACATCATGAGAGCATGTCATTACGCCTCACCATGCTACCACCATGCTACCACATGTGCACATACGTGCAGGAATCATTTTTTTTATATTAACCATTAATATTGAAGGAGTCAGTTTTAAGTGACTGGAGTAGCATCTAAATTTTCATCTTTTCCCTAATAAATATTTCTTACAGACTTGCATGGTACAGGTACTTAAAATTCACACCATCTGGGTGATTCTCCGGGTTAAGGGACATCTCTAATAATCCCATTTTATTTGTTTATTACAAATAATTTCAACTTTTATTTTAGATGCTGGAGGTGCATGTGCAGGTTTGTTACATGGGAATATTGTGTGGTGGTGGGCTTTGGGGTATGATTGATTCTGTCACTCAGGGACTGAGCATAGTACCCAATAGTTAGTTTTTCAATCCTTGCCCCCTCCCTTTCTCTCCCTTCTAGTAGTTCCCAGTGTCTATTTTTGCATCTTGATGTGCATGAGTACCTGATGTTTAGCTCCCACTTAGTAAGAACATACGGTATTTGGTTTTCTGTTCCTGCATTAATTTGCTTAGGATAATGGCCTCTAGCTGCGTTCATGTTGCTACAAGGTACATGATTTTGTTCCTTTTTATGATTGCATAGTATTCCATGGTGTATATAACCCTATTTCTTTGTCCAATCCACTGTCAGTGGGCACTTTGATGGATTCCGTGTCTTTGTTGTTGTGAAGAGTGCTGTGATAAACATGCAAGTGCATGTCTTTTTTTTGGTAGAGCAATTTATTTTCCTTTGTAGACCTATTTTAAATGATAAAGGTTTCACCCAGAGACTCCAAACATTATCTACTAGCAACCCTGATATGTTCACTTGAATTAATTTTTCAGGTCAATAATAGAAATGGACAGAATAGAGGGTATCCAAGAACTTCCTTAAGAGGAAGTCAAACTGTCACTGTTTGCTGATGATATGATTATATACCTAGAAAACCCTAAAGACGCACCCGAGAAGTTCCTAGAACTGTAAATGAATTCAGCAAAGTTTCAGGATACAAAATTAGTGCACACAAATCAGTAGCTCTGCTATATACCAACAGCAACCAAGCTCAGAATCAAATCAAGAACTCAACCCCTTTCACAATAGCTGAAAACAAACAAAACAAAACAGAACAAAACAAAAACTTAGGATTACACCTAACCAAGGATGTGAAAGACCTCTACAAGGAAAACTGTAAAACACTGCTGAAGGAAACCATAGATGACACAAACAAATGGAAACACATTCCATGCTCACGGGTAGAATCAATATTTTGAAAATGACCATACTTCCAAAAACAATCTACAAATTTAATGTAATTTCCATTAAAATACCATCATTATTCTTTACAGAACTAGACAAAACAGTCCTAAAATTCATATGGAACCCAAAAAGAGCCCACATAGTCAAAGCAAGACTAAGCAAAAAGAACAAATCTGGAAGTATCACATTACCCAACTTCAAACTATACTGTAAGGCTATAGTCACTAAAACTGCATGGTATTGGTATAAAAATAGGCACATGGACCAATGGAACAGAATAGAGAACACAGAAATAAAGCCAAATACTTACAGCCAACTGATCTTTGGCAAAGAAAACAAAAGCAAAAGTGGGGAGGGGAAAGGATACCCTATTCAACAAATGGTGCTGGGATAATTGGCAAGCCACATGTAGAAGAATAAAACTGGATCCTCATCTCTTGCCTTATACAAAAATTAACTCAAGATGGATCAAGCTCTTAGATCTAAGACCTGAAACCACAAAGATTCTAGAAGATAACATCAGAAAAACCCTTCTAGACATTGGCTTAGGCAAAGACTTCATGACCAAGAACCCAAAAGCAAATGCAACAAAAGTGAAGATAAATAGATGGGACTTAAACTAAAAAGCTTCTGCACAGAAAAAAAAAATCAGCAGAGTTAACAGAGAAAATCTTCACAATCTATACCTCCAACAAAGGACTAATATCCAGAATCTACAAAGAACTCAAACAAACCACCAAGAAAAAACAGATGATCCCATCAAAAAGTGGGCTAAGGATATGAATCTACAGTTCTGTATTCAAATGGCCAAGAAGCATATGGAAAAATGCTCAACATCATAAACTATCAGGAAAATGCAAATCAAAACCACAATGTGATACCACCTCACTCCTGCAAGAATGGTCATAATTAAAAAAATCAAAAAATAGTAGATACAGTAAAAAGGGAAGACTTTTATACTGCTTCCCATGTATATAGAAGCTACTATATACATTTATTATAGCAATTAAGTGTCGTAACATCCCTAAAGCAGATTTCCAGGCACATGAGTACTTCTTTTGAATAGATAACTGGAGCGATATCTTCCAGCATTATCTGATATACTCTTCTCCAAATTCTGTGAGTTGGGAACTATTATAGGCCCATTTTGTAAATGGGGAAACAGAGGCTTAACACAGCAAAGACTAGGGAAAGTTAAATTATTTGCCTAAAGTTGAAGCCAGAGCAAAGATGACTCATAGATCAAAAGAACTGCTTGAAAGTAGCAACCACAATTTTCCTGAAGGCATTTTTGTTCTATTTGATACTAATGAGTTGGCTGTGTGGGCAGTGAGTTGATAAAGGAACATGAACTGAATCATTAAGCCTCCACCTTATTGTCTCCACTTTACAGACTTCACAACTGAATTGGGTGAGGGAATTCCACCAAAAACTTTAATATGGAAAAAAAGGAAAGGAAAAAAACACAGGATCTCTCTAAATAGCTTTGCAAAGGTCAATGGGATTAATATACCCTTTGAACATGGTTATTTTAGCTGAAATAAGAAAACAGCATGGGGGAACTTCACAGACTACTTGTGTAATAGAAATGAAATGTATTTGCCCTTTTTTTTCTTCCTTTGTGGCAAATGCGTGATTACATGAAGCAAGTTGGTAGAATAAATAACATAACCAAGAAATTGTGCTCTGGAAATGTGTTGATTATCTGTAAATGTTATTTTACATCCTCAGATTCATCAAAATCATCAACTCAAGGTGCCTTGAAAAGAACAAGTAGATAATGGGCAGCTGAAATTGATGGACTGAAAACCTGGAGACAACGTGTGCTCCTGGGGGCCTTTGCAATTGCCTTCTGTGTTCTGTATAATTTAAGAAAACTACCTCTAACTCAATTTATAGGTCAAACTTAATTTTTAACCTCCCGTGAAATAAAAATTAAGCTTGAGGTAAATTCAGAGTATTTCCTGAGTAGAAATTGGAGTCCTGGAAGACATTAATGAGTGTTCTTAGAAAAAAAGGTTATTTGGTTAAAGAGTTTTGAAGCCACCAGGTTCAGAGCTTCATAGAAGCCTCCAGTGCAGGACTTCTCAGAGCTTCTAATGTGCTAATGCAGAATGTGAGCTTCTCAGAGGACTGCAAACAGCATACAATTATTTGATTGTGGAAACTCCCCCTCAACTTTTTTTTAGCATCTTGTGGGGTACCACATCCATACAACTATTTAATTGTGGAAACTTCCCCTCAATATGTTTTAGCATCTTGTGGGTACCACATTCTTTGAAATATACTTTGGGAAAGAATGATCTGCTCTGACATTCCTCATTATATAGTTTAGGAAATAAAGCTCAATAGAGTTTATGTACTTTATAGTTAATATCTTACTTTTGTGTCTGCCTATGATGTGTGACTCTGAAATAACACAGGGTTTGCTTCCAAGCTCACGTGGTTGTCAGCAGCATTCAGATCCTTGCATGCTGTTGGTTGAGGGCTTCAGTTGCGTGCTGTCAGTTCCCAGACAGCCACCCTCAGGTCTTGCCAAATGGACCTCTCAAAGTCTTGTTGTTTGACTAACCAAAGACTTGGCTCCTCAAAGCCAACAATGGAGAGAGAGTTTACTAGCAAGAGGGGATACAATGCTCTGTTACCTAATTATGTGCATGTAATAACGTTCAACCCATCATTTTTGCCATACTCTATCGGCTAGGAGCAAACCCCAGACTCCGCCCACACTCAATGGAAGAGTATGACACAAGGATTTGAACATCAGAAAGCAGAGGTCGGGGGCCA
>NW_016107805.1:1094833-1095718 GCF_001604975.1 Cebus imitator | reverse complement strand
TTTTCCTTCTGACAGTCTGGCCCCTCTGCTGTAGGTCTGCTGAGGTTCACTCCAGGCCCTGCTTGCCTGGGGTTCACCTGCAGCAGCTGCTGAACAGTAAGTGTTGTTACCAGTTTTCTTCTTCTGCTATCTTTGTCCCAGAAGGATGCCCGCCAAGTGTCAATCTGATCTCTCCTTTATGAGGCATCTCTTTGGATATACAGGGGTCAGGGAGCTGCTTGAGGAGACGGTCTCTTCTTTACAGGAGCTCAAATGCTGAGCTGTGAGCTTCGTTGTTCATTCAGAGCTGCTGTGCAGGTACATTAGGTCTGCTGCAGCAGAACTCATAAACTGCTTTTTGTTCCCAGGTGCTCTGTCCCAGGGATTTAGGGCTTTATGAGTTTCCGTTATGCTGCTGCCTTCTCTTTTTTTTCCTTCAGAGCTGCCCTGCCCAGCAAGGAGGCAGCCTAGTCACTGCCTGCCTGTAGAGGCTTTGCTGAGCTACTGTGGGCTCTGCCCAGTTGCCGAGTGGAATTCCCTGCAGTCCTGTTTATATGGGTGTAGTTAGAACTGCCTAGGCAATGATGGCCCGCCTCTGTTAAGGTGGAGCGTCTCTGCAGTGGTGGGTTGCCTTGGCAACGGCGAGCTGCCTCAGCAATGGCGGGTTGCCTTGGTGACGGTGGGCTGCATCAGCATTGGCTGATTACCTCTGTAGTGGCGGGCTGCCTCGGTAATGGCGGGTTGCCTCGGTAATGGCGGACTCCCCTCCACCACAGAGCTGGACCGTCCCGGGTTCAGCTGCGCTTGCTGTGAAACTTTCAATCTAGAGAGTTTCTGATTGCTGTTGTTTTGTGGGGGTGAGACCAGCCGAGCCTGATCGCCTGGCTCCCTGCCTCAGAGTCTTTT
>NW_016107805.1:1086683-1094591 GCF_001604975.1 Cebus imitator | reverse complement strand
CTCCTGCCTCAACCTCCTGAGTAGCTGGGATTACAGGCATGCGCCACCATGCCCAGCTAATGTTTTGTATTTTTAGTAGAGACGGGGTTTCACCATGTTGACCAGGATGGTCTCGAACTCTTGACCTCGTGATCCACCCGCCTCGGCCTCCCAAAGTGCTGGGATTACAGGCTTGAGCCACCACACCCGGCCTCAGTCCCCTTTTTAAACAGACGAAATGGGCCACTTCCCATGGCTCCAATCGCCAGCCTAAAGGGGCACCCAGACCGGTGTATTTTGTATGGAGAACCGCTGCTCTGGGGCGCCGACAAAGCACTTGTGCGGGGCAAAGCAGTGGCGCCCGCCGGCACAGCTGCGCTGGCCCAAACAGCCGTGCTGGCGACCCGTGGAGCTCCTCCACCTGGGAATTGCCTAGTCTGTGGGAAATAAATATGCGGCGTCCACTCACCCTCTGCACTTTCACTGGGAGCTGCAATCCTGAGCTGTTCCTAAATGGCCATCTTGGATCCCTTCCAAGAATTTACATCTTATCCTGCTGTTCAACGCCAGATGCAGTCTTTCTTGGTCACTTCTCATCTATTCCAAACCAGAGGAATTTTCCTTATAATCTACATTTGTTTGTATACTTTATGTAATTTCTTGGTCTTCTGTTTTATATGAACTTTCCCTTAAAGACCTGTCCAGAATAACAAATAGATGAACTGAAACTTGTTTTTATTATACAATAAATCTTAGCTATGACCTCTCATCACCTAAAGAGATCTGAAAAGGTAAATCTGCCTGTCTCTAAATTTCCTTGATTTTGTGTGTTTAGGGTTCTGAATTTACCATATAATAGCACAAGTATTTGCTTCTCTTTGGCTGTGCAGGCCCTTGGGAGACTTTGTTAAATGGCTCCAACATCCTTCCTTATACTCAGATACAATCACCAGGCATTTGGTATTGAACCTCACGATATGAGTGTGAAGCTGTGTCACCTATGCTCACCTATGGGATAATCACCTTGAAAAGAATAACACACACAGGCATCACAAAGAAACCGAAGCTTGAGAAATACCTCTCCAAAAACAGTCTTGGGGCTGTTAGGATAAGATATCCTAACTGTGGGGCAAAAGAATGTTAGAACATCAAACAGTCATAGGGTATAAAAATGTCTTAATTTAGAGTGATGAAGACCATTTTTAGGTTATGCTTAAACATGAGAATGTGAGGTTATAGCCAACCACATGAAAAATGGAAGGGAGCAGAAAGGATATTGCTTAGTTTCTACTCCATAGAAATCACAGTGTGCCCATAATAAATGTGTTTGGATGTTGCAATAGCTTCCTGGAAGAAAATCTTCTGTGAAGATTTTTCAAAACTCTAATCCAGTCCCCAGGGTTTGCCAGTCATGTTATTGATTCATTATTTTTACTTCATTTGAAGCATTATTCATCTATGACTTTGGTTTATGGTTGAGTTCTTCTGCGCATAATATCAGCAAAATGTTTCTACTTGAACTTCATTTTTCTTTGGATGTTCTCTATAGCACCAACAAAACCAGAAGTGTTTTTGTCACAAACAAGTATATGCTTGTTTGTATTGAAATCTGATATATTCATCATTGAAACTTTGGATTGGCGAGAATATGCTGGCTATGTAAGTCAATTTATAAGTTAATCCAAGGTTTCTTACAAATATTGTTTTGACAGATTAATATTTGTAGGCTTATACTCAAAAAAGTCATATTCCCAGAAAAAGTCAGCTCAACCCACAGGGAAAAATTCAGACACTAGCTTTAACAACAGAATTGAACAACAAAAGATCCCATCCTCACATTAGATTTTAGTCCTATGTCTGCCCTTAACTTGATATGTGACCTGGGGCAGTTCACTTAATCCCAGACTTGAATATTACGTAAAGGGCTTTTGAGGTCTGGAATCCCATAACTCCTAGGGAGCTGGAGAGGTGGCAACCGTTTACAAAGAGTGTCGAATTTCTAACCTCTGATCTTCTGGTATTTTCAAGAGATAGCTGAGGTCACTTTGTGTTGACTTCCGTGAGCAGGGGAGAGAGAGAAAATACAGGGATGATAAAATGATGAATAGTGAATCCCAAACTGTCAGGGGGAAAGTGTTATTGATACATTCAACTACCTTTATTGAGCACTTTGAAACGTGGGGCACAGTGCCAGCTATTGCAGAAGGTGTAAAGAGGATTAAGACATATTTTCCACCTTAAAAAGCTTATAAGATAGAGGAAAAAATAAGAGTTGATAAATACATAAAGGAACACAAGGCAAGCCAGGGTATGATTACAGTCGTGAGGAAGATTCAGACCAGATGTGATTAAAGTTTACATCAAATGATCATGTCTAGTTTGCAGAGGATGAGCTCAGAAAAGCTTTCATTAAAAGCTGACATTTGAAATGAACCTTTAAGGGTGGAGAGGAGGTTTGTCTGATGAAAATAGAGGGAGGAAAGCTCTAGGTAAAGGGAGATGGATAAGCAATGGCTTGGAAATGGAAAAAAAAAACAACCCTGGACTATAGGAATAAATTGAATAGTTGTATTTGACAATTGTGTTGAAAAGTAGGCAGTGGGCTTATTGCAAACAAAGTTACAGCAGCCCAGATAAGTTATATGATTGGGCATCCTGGTTTATGCAGCATGCTGGCCCTCTGAGACAAACTCGTTTTCATCTTTATGACGATATGATGTATTTTAAGGATACAACTGTCATTCCAACAATATCTTCTCTTTTACACTGACCAGTGTAGTCACGCAATCTTTGTCTGTGTAATGTAATGCTTTCTCATAGCATTAGAGAATTGTATAACATCTTCATTATCCGACAACATAAAGCACCATCCAACATTCATTTTGTCAGGAGCATTACAAAATTTTCAAGGGCTCTAGGTGGAGAAAACCACACTCTGTTTAGCGCATCCTCTTGAACATGAAAATTGTCTGGTTCTCAAAGGAACCATTTCCAAACCAGGCTAAAAATGTAGTACCTCTTTTATTTTTATCACCCTGGTGGCTATCATCTTCACATCCCTTTTGGGCTTCACTATCCTTTAAATATTTTTCTTGCCTTTCTTGGAGCATTTTTTTAAGGCATCACTAAATTCCATGCCAGCTGTGCTATCAAAGAACACATAATGGAATGTATGGAATAAGCTGCTCTTATTCAATTTGCCTTGTCCTTGTCAATTGCAGGCATTGCTCTCATGAATTATTTAAACTCCTACTGTCCTGGAGTGAGCCCAGTAGAGCTTCAAGTATTCATAAAGTCTCTTGAAGTATTCCTTAAAGAATCATACTCTCAGTGGTAGTGAGTGAAGTAAAGTGGCAGCAGCAGTTGTAGGATCAAAATAAACAATGGGCCAAAGTCCTGAACTAAGGTTCCTGGGAGATTTGGACATTTCTATAACTGATACTCACTGGCATCTAACTTGAAAGCACTTTTTATACAAAGTAAGAGACTGGTCAACCAGGGAGCAAAGCAAAAGTGTAACAACTTTAACAAGAAACATTTGCCAGGTGCTTATGTGCCAGGAACAATGTTCACTCTGGAAAATCTCATGATATGGTTATTATTTTTATTTTTCCAGATGAGGAAACTGAAGCACAGAGACATCAAGCTGCCAAATCAAGATTACACAGCAAGTGGTAGAGCTGAAACAGGCAGCGTTTATTATTATTTTTTTAAATTTCCCACGTGCACAGCATTTAACTTTGTTGGAGCTGAGCATAGCAAACATGGAGTAGATTTCTAAGGGAGAACTTGTGCTGTTGATTTGGCAAATGCTGTAGGACTCTGCCAAGGTCTCCTTGAGGGACTGAGACACTAATTTCTCCAGGTCCTGGGAGTGTTGGCAGCTGGTGATTCTCAGCTGAATTTTTCTCTGATCATTGTCCTCAGTAGAGAAGAGCCAAATCACCTAAGGTCACATCCTCTTCTTGGGGCATCCAGAATCTAAACACTTGCCTAGGAGTAGATGGGAGTATGAAGGCCAGGACCCCTTGCCTTAAGGCTGGACAACTCTGCAAAACCATCTCAGCTCCAGAGCCCTATGCAGGATCTTGAGATCTGGCCACCTGACTACATTTCTTTTCTCCTTCACGGCAATTGAGGCCAAAGGCTCTTTCAGTAATCTTCTGCACACCCATCTTCAGCTCAGAAGATTCAACTAAGATTTCCAGTGTGGTGGAAAGAACCTGGGCTTCAGAGTCAAAAGACGTGGCTTTCCCTTTTGGCTCCAGTATGCCTTCCCAAACTGTAAGAAATTGGGTACAGTGTATTACATTTCTGAGCCTGTTTCATTATCCATGCAATGGAAATGATGACATTCTAGGGTGTTTTTTAGGATGAAGTAAGATCAATATATAAGATATAGTGAATGAATCTTAACTCATGGTAGCCTCCACCCAACACAGTTCAGGGACCGATAAGGGGCTTGGAATGTAATCTCAGCAGGAGTTTGGTTTAGGAATGAGAGAAGCCAGCAGGTTCTCTTCTGAGGGCCAGCTGGGTAGTTTAGAAGGCAGGTGTCCTACGCAGCATTCCTAGCCCTCTTCAGTGTGAGATACATAATCATGACTGTCAGCCTGAGCAACTTTACTTAATGGCTTGGTTTCATGGACATTTTCTAAGCTCAGTAAGCGCTAACATTTTCATGAATGTATGTGTATATGTGTATATTTATAATAGATAAATCTTCCCTTTTGATTTTCCCGTATAAAGCATGTGGAGTAGAGAGAGTAAAAGAGTTGAGAGAGAGTGAGAGAGAGAGAGAGAGAGAGAGAGAGAGAAACTCTAATCTAGGCTTTGATCACGATCATCAGTAAAAAGTACATTTTACCTTACTACTCAACACACACATGCATTCAAAGACACATACAATCAAAATATAAGTTTTAGTAATGAGTGCATGCTTTTATGTGCAATGCACTGTGTTCTTTTTTTTTTTTAAAAGAACTTATATTTCTTGTTATACACATTAATAAAAATTGTTCAGATGGTATGACTTGATTTTGACTTTGGGCAGTCCACTTTGGGACTTAGTTTCTCTAGAATGAAAAGGTTTATACTAAACATTATCTCTTCACAACACTTTTGTTAAAAAAAAGGCTTTTATTTTAAGTTCGGGGTATATGTGCAGGTTTGTTACATAGGTAAATGTGTATGTCATGGGGGTTTGTTGGGCAGATTACTTTGTCACCTAGGTATTAAGCCTAGTACTCAATAGTTATTTTTTCCTAATCCTCTCCTTCATCCCACCATTTACCTCTGATAGGCCCCAGTGTGTGTTGTTCCTCTCTATGTGTCCATGTATTCTCATCATTTAGCTCCCACTTATAAGTGGAGAACATGGTGTATTTGGTTTTCTGTTCCTGTGTTAGTTTACTAAGGATAATGACCTCCAGCTCCATCCATGTTTCCATAAAGTATGTAATCTTTTTATTTTTTATGGCTGTATAGTATTCCATAGTGTATATGTACTACATTTTATTTTACAGGCTACCACTGATGGATTTTTAGATTGACTCCACGTCTTAGATATTGTGAATAGTTCTGAAATGAACATATGCATTCATGGAGCTTTATAATGAAACGATTTATATTCCTTTGTGTATATAGCCAGTAATCAGATTTCTGGGTTAGATGGTATTTCTGTCTTTAGGGCTTTGAGGAATTGCCACACTGTCTTTCACAATGGTTGAACTAATTTACACTCCCACCAACAGTGTATATGCATTCCTTTTTCTCCACAACCTTTCTAGAATCTGTCAATTTTTTGACTTTTTAATAGTAGCCATTCTGGCTGGGGATGGTGGCTCACACACGTAATCCCAGTCTTTGGGAGGCCAAGGCAGGCAGATCACATGAGGTCAGGAGTTTGAGATCAACCTGGTCAATGTGGTGAAACCCTGTCTCTACCAAAGAATACAAAAATTAGCTGGGCATGGTAGTACGCACCTCTAGTCCCAGCTACTCAGGAGGCTGAGGCAGGAGAATCGTCTGAGCTTGAGAGGTAGAGGTTGCAGTGAGCTGAGATGGTGCCACTGTACTCCAGCCTGGGTGAGAGAGTAAGATCCTGTCTCAAAATAATAATAATAATAATAATAATAATGATAATAGACATTCTGACTGGTGTAAGATGGTATCTTCTTGTGATTTTGATTTGTATTTCTCTAATAATCAGGGATATTGAGTGGTTTTTTCATATGATTGTTGAATGAATATCTGAATATACGCCCCCTTCTGAGAGGTGTCTGTGCATATTCTTTACCCACTTTCTAATGGGGCTGTTGGTTTTTCTCTTGTAAATTTGTTTAAGTTCATTGTAGATATCAGATAGTAGATCTTTGTCAAATGCATAGTTTTAAAAATTATATCTCCCTTTCTGTAGATTGTTGGCTTACTATGTTGAGAGTTTCTTTTGCTGTGCAGAAGCTCTTTAGTTTAATTAGATCTAATTTGTCAATTTTTGCTTTTGTTGTAATTGCTTTTGGTATCTTGGTCATGAAATCTTTGTCCATGCCTATGTCCTGAATGGCATTATCTAGATTGTCTTCCAGGGTTTTTGTGGCCTTGGGTTTTATATTTAAGTCTTTAATTTATCTTGGGTTAATTTTTTTATATGGTGTAAGGAAGGTGTTGGGCTTCAATCTTCTGCATATGACTAGCCAGTTATCCCAACACTGTTTATTGAACAGGGTCTTCTTTCCCCATTACTTGTTTTTGTCAGGTTTGTTGAAGATCAGATAGTTGCAGGTGTGTGGTCTTATTTCTGGGTTCTCTACTCTGTTCATTGGTATATGTGTCTGTTCTTGTACCAGTACCATGCTGCTTTGGTTACTGTGGCCCTGTAGTATAGTTTGAAGTTAGGTAGCATAATGCCTCTAGCTTTGTTCTTTTTGCTTAGGATTGCCTTGACTATCTGGGGGTCTTTTTTGGTTTCATATGAATTTTAAAGTAGTTTTTTTTTCTAGTTCTCTGAAGAATGTCAATGATAGTTTAATGGAATAGCATTGAATCTATAAATTGTTTTGGGCAATGTGGCCATTTTAACAATATTGATTCTTTCTATCCATGAGCATGGAATGTTTTTCTGTTTGTGTCATCACCATTTTCTTTGAGCAGTGGTTGTAGTTCACCTTGTAGTGATCTTTCACATCCCTAGTTAGTTGTATTCCTAGGTATTTTATTCTTTTTATGGCAGCTTTGTGATTTGGCTCTTGGTTTGCCTGTTGTTGGTGTATAGGAATGCTAGCAATTTTTGCACATTGATTTTGTATCCTGAGATTTTTCTAAAGTTGTTTATCAACTTAAGAATCTTTTGGGCTGGGACAATGGGGTTTTCTAGATATAGGATCATGCCATCTGCAAAGAGGGATAGTCTGTCTGACTTTCTCTCTTCCTGTTTGGATGCCCTTTATTTCTTTCTCTTGCCTGATTACTCTGGCCAGAACTTCTAATACTGTGTTGAATAGGAGTGGTGAGAGAGAGCATTCTTGTCTTGTGCCAATGTTGGCTGTGGGTTTGTCTTAGATGGCTCTAATTATTTTCAGATATGTTCCCTCAATACTTAGTTTATTAAGAGTTTTTAACATGAAGGGGTGTTGAATTTTATCAAAAATCTTTCTGCATCTGTGTGGTTTTTGAAGATTGTATGATTTTTGTTTTTAATTCTGTTTATGTGATGAATCACATTTATTGATTTGCCATGTTGAACCAACTTTGCATCCCAAGAATGAAGCCTACTGGATCATGGTGAATAAGCTTTTTTTTTTTTTTCCCCCATTTATTTATTTTATTGCATTTTAGGTTTTGGGGTACATGTGAAGAACATGCAAAATTGTTGCATAGGAACACACGTGGCAGTGTGATTTGCTGCCTTCCTCCCCATCACCTACATCT
>NW_016107805.1:1082009-1084478 GCF_001604975.1 Cebus imitator | reverse complement strand
TGTATTTTTAGTAGAGATGCAGTTTCACCATGTTGGCCAGGATGGTCTCAATCTCCTGACCTTGTGATTCACCCACCTCGGCCTCCCAAAGTGCTGGGATTACAGGCATGAGCCACTGGGCCCAGCCTTGTTGATTTTTTTGGGTAATTTTTCATGTCTCTATCTCCTTCAGTTCAGTTGTGATTTTGGTTATTTCTTGTCTTCTGCTAGCTTTGGGATTTATTTGTTCTTGGTCTCTAGTTCTTTTAGTTGTGAAGTCAGGTTGTTGACTTCAGATCTTTCTGATTTTTTAACGTGGATGTTTAGTGCTATAAATTTCCCTCTTAACACAGGGAAATATAAATTTCCCTCTTATATTGTCTGTTTGTTCTCATTAGTTTCAAAGAACTTTTTGATTTCTGCCTTAAGTTCATCATTTACTCAAAAGTCATTCAGGAGCAGGTTATTCAATTTCCATATAATTGCATGGTTTTGAGTAAATTTCTTAGTCTTGAGTTCTAATTTGATGTGCTGTCATCTGAGAGACTATTTGTTATGATTTCAGTTCTTTTGCATTTGCTGAGGAAAGTTTTACTGCTGATTATGTGATCAATTTTAGAGTAAGTGCAATGTGGTGACGCAAAGAATGTATATTCTGTTGTTTTTTGGTGAAGAGATCTGTAGATATCTATCAGGTCCATTTGATCTAGGGCTCAGTTCAGGTCCTGAATATCTTTGTTAATTTCTGTTTCAATGATCTGTCTAATATTGTCAGCAGGCTGTTAAAGTCTCCCACTATTATTGGGTGGGAGTCTAAGTCTCTTTGAAGGTTTCTTAGAACTTGCTTTATGAATCTGGGTGCTCCTGTGTTGGGTGTACATATATTTAGAATATTTAGATCTTTTTGTTGAATTGAACATTTTACCATTATGTAATGCCCTTCTTTGTCTTTTTTGATCTTTGTTGGTTTAAAGTCTGTTTTGTGACAAACTAGGATTGCAATTCTTGTTGTTTTTCTTTTTCTTTTTTCCATTTGCTTGACAGATTTTCCTCCATCCCTTTATTTTGAGCCTATGTGTGTCATTGCATGTGGGATAAGTCTCTTGAAGACAGTATGCCAATGGGTTTTGGTTCTTTATCTAGTTGATACCCTGTGTCTTTTAATTGGTGCAGTTAGCCCATTTACCTTTAAGGCTGGTATTGAAATGTGTGAATTTCATCCTGTCATCATAATCTTAGCTGGTTATTTTGCCAACTTTTTATGTGATTGCTTTATAGTGTCACTGGTCTGTGTACTTCAGTGTGTTTTTGTGGTAGTTGGTAACAGTCTTTTCTTTCCATATTTAGTGTTTCCTTCAGGAGCTTTTGTAAGGCAGGTCTTGTGGTAACAAATTCCCTCAGGAGTTGCCTGTCTAAAAAAGATCTTATTTTTCTGCTTATGAAGCTTAATTTGGCTGGATATGAAATTCTTGGTTGGAATTTCTTTTTTTTAAGAATGTTGGATATTGGGTCCCAATCTCTTTTTGCTTATAAGCTTTCTGTTGAGAGGTCCACTATTTGTCTGATGGGCTTCCCTTAGTACGTGACCTGGCCTTTCTCTCTAGCTACATTTTTTTTCTTTCATTTTGACCTTGAATAATCTGATGATTATATGTTTTGGGGATTATCTTCTTGTGGACTGTCTTACTGGGGTTCTCTGCATTTCCTGAATTTGAATGTTGGCCTATCTAGCTAGGTTGGGGAAGTTCTCATGGATGCTATCAGGAAATATGTTTTCCTAATTGGTTCGATTCTCCCCATCTTTTTCAGGTACACCAATCCGTTATAGATTAAGTCTCCACATAATCCTATGTTTCTTGGAGGTGTTGTTCATGTTCACTCCTTTTGATTCTTTTTTCTCTATTCTTGTCTGACTGTCTTATTTCAGAAAGGCAGTCTTCAAGCTTGAGATTATTTCCTCCACTTGATCTATCCTGCTATTAATACTTGTGATTGCATTATAACATTTTTGTATTGTGTTTTTCAGCTCTATTAGCTCAGTTACAGTCTACTCTATACTGGGTATTTTATCTTTCAGCCCCTGAAATATTTTGTCATAATTTTTAGCTTCCTTGCATTGAGTTACAACATGCTTCTTTGGCTCAGTGAAGTTTGTTTTTATCAATATTCTGAATTGTACTTTTGTCATTTCAGCTATCTCAGCCTTAGCCCAGTTCCAAACCTTTGGTGGAAAGGTAATGTGGTCATTTGGAGGTAAGGGTCAGCCATCTTGGCTGTAAGGGCTCACTGTATTCTTTCCTGTTTAGTTCATTCCACTCCATTCTGTTACTTTCTGATTTGGAGGAGAGATTAATCTGAATGTGCCCAGAGACTTGTTTTCTTTCTTTCTTTCTTCCTTTCTTCCTTCCTTCCTTCCTTTCTTTTCTTTCTTTCTTTCTTTTCTTTCTTTCCTTCTTTCCTTCTTTCCTTCTTTCCTTCTTTCCTTCTTTC
>NW_016107805.1:995890-1081857 GCF_001604975.1 Cebus imitator | reverse complement strand
CTTTCTTTCTTTCTTTCTTTCTTTCTTTCTTTCTTTCTTTCTTCTGACTACACTTGTCTCCTTAGAGGTAGAATTCAAAATGTCTAGTAACAGGTCTGAAGACAGATGCTTGCTGGAATAATGGAGAAAATCTACTCTGCCAGGCATTCATGGAGTTTAGTTGCTAGGTCATGAAGACTGAGAAAGGGGCTGCTGTCATGAGGGTGAGAACTGGGAGCATAGCATAGGCTGTTTACCTTGCTATCTCTCTGCCTGGGAGATTGTGCCACACACACATCCTCCACCTCCAGCAAACTTTAAGACACATCAGAATTGGCTGGAGAGGGGTGTTAGAAAAAGGCTCATCAGGTGTTTCTGTCTTGTCCCTCCTGACTCCAGTGATGAGGACCCCTGTTGCAGAGCAATAAAACACTGCCCAAAATGGGAAGAAGCCTCCGTCCACTCTGTAACTGGGTTATCTTGGCCAAAGAATGTAGATTATGGTGTAGAATGGAGAAAACTACAGGGACCAGTTGTGGCAGGTCAGGGTAGGGAAGCAAAATGAAAGTTTTGAAAAAAAAGTTCTATATGTCCTTCACCACTTTGAGCCCTATGGTAGGGTACCTTGAAAAAGTGTGTGTCATCCTCAGCACGACTGACAATTTGGGCTGATAATTCTTTGTTGTTGGAGGCTGTCCTGTACATCTTAGAATATTTAGCAGCAACCCTGGCCTCTACACACTGGTTGTTAATAATACTTTTCTGACTTCTGCTGTGACAATGAAAAATGCCTCCAGGCTGGATGTGGTGGCTCATGCCTATAATCCCAACACATTGGGAGGCTGAGGTGGGAGGATGTCTTGAGGCCAGAGGTTTAAGACCAGCCTGGGCAACATAGTGAGACCCTTATGTCTACAAAAAATAATTAAAAAAAATAAACCAGGCATAGTGAGGCATGCCTCTAGTCCTAGCTACACCAGGGGCTGAGGTAGGAGGATTGCTAGAGCCTAAGAGTTTGAGGCTGCCGTGAACTATGATTGTGGCATTGCACTTCAACCTGGGCCACAGAGCACAACCCTTTTTCTAAATAAAGAAGCAAATCCCCTTTCCCTGCCAAAAAACCAAAAAATGGCTCAAGACCTTGCCAAATATTCCCTGGAGGCAAAATCATCCCTGGTTGAGAATCAATCATGCTTTAGATCATGAATACTTTCCTGTATCCGCATCATTTTTATTTTATTTTTTGTCAAAAGGTCAAAACACTTCTGTTTTTAATACCTAATAATATGGAAACATTTAATAATGTTCATGCTTTTGATGTATGTTTTACTATTTTGCTTTGCATCGCTATAAAGAAATACCTGGGCCTGGGTAATTTATAAAGAAGTTTAATTGGCTCATGGTTCTGTAGGCTGTACAAGAAGCACAGTGCTGGGACCTGCTTCTGGTGAGGGCCTCAGGAGGATTACAATCATGGCAGAAGGTGAAGGGGGAGCCAGCACATCACATGGTGAGAGAAGGAGCAAGAGAGAGAGGGAGGAGCCAGGCCCCTCTAAACATCCATATCTCCCATGAGCTAAAAGCAAGAACTTGCTTATTTCCATGGGGACACCTCAAGCCATTCATGAGAGATCCAACATAGTAATTAAAGAGATGCAACTATTTTTTCCGCTTTCATGGCTTGGTAAGACCACCAGAGAGGAGACTGTTAGGAAGAATTACTAGGTGATGAAAAAATGGAGGTTCTATTGGATATTGATTAAAGAGCAATGCTTTGATAGTAAGTCCCATGCTTAACTTCACAATTTATTAATAATTAAGGGTTAACAGCAATATATTAAGAAGTCTTATGTGTTTCCAAGGTCAGTGTTAGTGACGGAGTCCACGCTGAGCCCTTTTCAGAAATGTAATGTGGAAAAGTTTACATGGCATCGCTCGACACACCCTCAATTCAGCATCAGCTTGCCCCATTCCTTGTCCTGTTCTTGGCTAGGCTTTTCTTCCCTCCTTCCAAACAATGTTTGCTGGGAGATGCAAAGTACTTTAACCTAAACAAAGCATAATGGTGGAAAGGGAAGCAACTGGGAAAATAACAGTAATAAAATGACGCATTCCCAAGTTTTTGGGTACCCTGCTGTTTTGAATGATCCTGCCCTGGTGCCCTCTTCTAGTAGGGCAATTGAGAGCTGGCTGGGGGGAGGGCATTTGCCGACCTTAGAAGCACAGAACCATTCAGAGAGAACGGAATGCCTTTTGTATCCAAGGAACAAACAGTAGTTAGCCTCTCAGCACTTAACAGCCACAGCGAGGTGGAGGTTGCCAGAGAAAGCTGAGAAAAATATTGTAGGATTTGCTGGGAAACCTCAATTATCAAAGCTGTTTGGATTACACAAAAAGGAATTAACTTTTTTTTTTTTGAGGAGTGTGAGTTTCCTTTCTTTTTTTTTTTATTGGTATGCATTTCTTATTGCTCCTTTCTTCTATTAAACACGTACCTGCATGTGTGTACACACACACGCGCGCGCACACACACACACACACACAGATACACACACAGAGTAAAATTTCTGCTGAATCTGCATTTTCTTTCCCGAAACGTAGGGAAATGGAAGGGGGACAGCCTTCGCATGAGTTGTGTCTGTTCGAGATGAGCTCTATCTTATCAGAGATTTCTGTTTACATATTACTCACTCCTGGTAGCTGTTACAAAAAAGTAGGAATTTGAAAATAACTTTCAAAATACTTTTTTTTAAAATAAGACTTTCTGTAGGATTCATATTTCCCCATGACAGAGTATTATATACCTGCCCACCTTAGAAAAACTTGAATTTAAACAAAAGAAAGTGGAAAGGAGAAAGAGAAGACAGTGAATGAGAGAAAGAGACAGACAGAGAGAAAAAGAGAGAGAATCTGGGGAGGAGCCTATGCAGGTTTCCACCACTTCAAGGTGACCACCAATGGGCCTCTGATCAACGTTGTGTGGTTCAGAGTTTTGCAGTTGATATAACATACTGGAGGCTCTTTGAAGGACTAACCACATTTATCTTTGCTCCCTTTGTATTCTTAGCGGAGCCTAGTACAAAGTAAGAACTCTATAAATATTTGTTGAATGTTAAATATTTTTACTGTAATTGTGTGTTACTTAAAATGAACTAGTGAATAAAAGGAATTGGCCAGCCCCTAGTGGGATCACAGAATGCTGTAAGCAATCATTTCGGCTAACCCTTCATTTATGGAGGAGGGGCATCAGGTGTGGAGCTCTTTAGACACTTGCCAAGGTCTAAAGTGGCAGAACCAGTAGACAGACCCAGCTCTTTCGAATCCTAGTCTTTTCATAATCAATCATTTATCTAAAATCGTTCTGACTGCAGCCTCTCAGAAACACCGAATGATGTTTATTTAAAATTACTTTTATTCTTTAAGCTTCCAAGAAAGTTTGAGTATAAAGGCAACATTTGTCTTTGATTTCCCCTTTATTATTGGTTTTAAGGCCTTAACAACACATCCTATTTACTCTTGGGGGATAAAAAAATTAAGACGCCCAGGCCATTACCCACATTTCCTGAATCAGAATGTCCACAACCTAGACAATGATATTTTAAGAAAAGCTTCCCAGGTTATTATAATCTCAGTGACGTTGGGAACCACCACTCTGGATAGCATACCTTCTTTCTTTGACAGTATTTCTAAAGTCCACTTCCCAGTGAGCTGAATTTGATGTTCGTACTCATTGTGAAAATCTCATACCATCATAACATTCCATGACTTTTCCACCAGGTTGGTACATTATTAGCATGTATGAATAGAAACTTTTTTGACTTTTTTGGTGAAGTCGGTAAAGACTGACTTCCAATATTTTATTCTCCTATCTTTCATTAAAAACAGGTTTCTGCTGCCCCATGTGGCTCCTCCACAAAAAACCATACCTCCAGCCTGTTTTGTGCCTAGCTTTGGCCATGTGACTTGGTTTGGCCAATGGGATGTGAAAGAAAGTAATCTGTGTAAATTTGGATTGTACCTTTAAAAGAAAAGAAGCTTGCCCTCCCTTTCTCTCATTCCTGCTTGATTCATACCAATTCTCATCCAGACTATTATGTGACAGATAAATGAACATCTATCTTATTTAAGTCCCTGTAGTTCGTCCTTTGTTGCAGCTCAACTACTGCAACAGTCTGATAAAGTCTAAATTATAACCCTAGATTTCCTGGATCTCATTTCCTTTGTTTATTACCCATGACATAACACATAATGAAGTCTTTCAGGCCTGGAATCAAGTCTCTGGCATCTTTTTCTAGTTCGAAAAGCCTGGCAATGCTAGCCACACCTATTTATTCAATAACTATTTGTTGACCAATGCCAGTCTGTCTACACACCAAAATAAAAAAAAGGAGATATACAATTTCATTCTAAGACAACAATATGAATCATAGAAGGACATTGTGACTGAGACGATCACTCGGTTATAAAAATCTATATTCTCTTCTTCAGGAGCACACAGCTGAATTACATTCCCACTGGCTTCTCTGCATCTAGGTGTGGCTGCATGACTGAGTTTTTGGTTCATTTTGTGAGATCAATATATCTTTAAATCTCTTTACCTGCATTGACATTGTTTACCACTCTAACTTCTGTTTCTATTTTTCTTCCCTACTCAGGTTAACTTCCCTTGGAGTCCACCAAAATTGGTGGTCTTAAAAGCAATCTCATGCTTCCTCTAAATTGAGAAACCCCTTATCCCACTGCCTCCTCTCACCCTATCACAATGTTCCTACCATGTCTGGTATTCATCTTCAGGTTGCATTTAGAGAGAAACTGTTGATTCTGAAAGCTAAAGTCACACTAATGTGCATGCTTTCTACTTCCAATTAATTTTTCATTGTTCTTTTCTGCAGTATTGTTTTCGTATACTTTTTATTTCCAGTCTGTCTTGGGCTGTATGCCACATTTCTGGCCTTGGGAAAAGTATATGTGAAAGAGCATAGGAATATCTTTGACAACATTCTGCTTTCTCTGACAGCATAATGCCAGCTGCAATCTTTGTTTCTGTTTGTTCTTCAATTGTCCTTAGAGTAGAAGCATTTGTGTATTTCTAACTTGGGTATTCTCTTCCATTATCAGATGCCAATTATGACATATGTTAGTGGAACTAACACTAAAACTTGTAACAGATCAGTGGGTGCTCATTAATAGAATGGCAAGTACAAAATATGAAGCACTGGTATCATTTCTATTGGCTTACTTCTTTGCAAAATAAAAGATTGACTATGTAAGGAGGTACTCATGTTAGTGCCCAGCATTCAGTTTTGAATGTTGACTAATTTTGTCAGAATGTGAATTGGCTTTACTTGCCACTAACAGAAGAAATGTCAACTCTTTAATGTGGCCCACTTCAATATACCCACACCGGGTTTCCAGGCTACTCCCACTACATTGTCTGGATGCTTCTCTGTTCACCTTCACTTAAGGATACTACTAGTATTATTTATGTTATCACAAGCTTCTATCACAAGTAGGCCCCAATGCAGGATGATGTAAACACAGTAGAAGTTCATATATTTCTCACTCACTAAACAATCCAAGATAGGTACTCCTGATAGGCAGGAGAGCTCTCCTCCATGAGGTCAAGTCAAGAAATCAAACTGATGAGGGCTCTGCCAGAGTTACATCAGGCAATCCAGAGTTGCCCTGATCATCTCTGTTACAGTCAGTTAGAGGGTATAAAATGGACAGAAAGCCCATGTAAGGGTCTGGACCAGCCCCATCGGTCATCACTTCTGCTCGTATTCCATTAGCTAGAATGTTTAGAAGTGTGGCTATACTGAATTGCACAGGAGCTTTAGGAAATAATCTGGCCAAGTGTAGGAGGAAGAGGAAATGGATGTTTGTGAACAGCTGGTAGTTTCTGCTACACCCTCTTCTATGACTCTGTCCTTTCGCTCATTCAACTTCTATAGCCTATTTAGTTTTCAAGATCTAGCTCAAAAGCAATCTCTTTGTCTAAGCCTGCTAGTTGCAATGACTTTGTTCCTTCCTCTCTTTTCCATCTTGAACCTCTGTTATGGCCACTTTTAAATTCTATCTTGTGCTCTGTTAGTTTTTTATACATTGGGTTTGCTCACTTAACTGTAAGCTTCTTTAGCACACCACCATATTGTGGGAGGGCAAAGCAGAGGTGCGAGGTCACAGGAATGGCTTTAAATCAACTGTGCTACTTTTTAGCTGTGAGACTGTGATGAAGTCACTTTCTCTGTCTTTTCATTTTCCTCACCTAAAGAACATGAGTAATACTGCATATTGTGGTAGGAAGGGCTAATCGATATAACATTTGAAATTTCCCAATGAGATTTCATAATAAATTCTCCGTAGATGTTAATGTTGTAGCTCTTTGCCTCTTCCACAGTGATTTTTCCCTTCGCAGCCCTTTGCTCCTGCATAGTGATTTTTCCCTTCATTGGCATTTAAAAAAATGTAGCTGAATTGAGCTCTAAGCCCTATGTCTTCACAGCACTACAGTAGCAGAGGTTCAAGTCAAGAGCATGAACTACTGGCATATCCAGCATGGGCAACAGAGGCCAGGACAGAATGAAGCCACTTGGAATAGTATCAATATGTTGGCTATGCAGGCGTTCACTCAGCTTTGGAGGACTCATCGCCTGCTTAACGAATTGTGTTAACTCCAGCCAAGCTTGCAGCTGCCTCAGACGGCCTCTGAGAATTGCTGTACACCAAGCAACGGCTGCTTCATTGCAGATAAGGCCAGAGGCAGCAAGCAGAGCTCAAGCCAGGGCTGCCCCGAGTGACCCACTTAAGCCTCTGCCAAGAGCTGCTGGGGCACTGGAGTGAGAAGAGAGGGGTTAGGGGAAATCAGCTACCAAGAGAATGACCTAAAATGCATCACAGATGATTCTACCCTGTATTGAGTACTCCGATGCATATCCCTGTTCAGGCGCTTTGGAAAGTACTATTTTAGCCTCAGCCATTTGCCTGGGTGTGGTGGAGAAAAGACCAAAGGATGTAGACCTTTGCTGGCTATTGTTGTTCTTCATCTTTAATTTTTCCCTTTTGGGATATTATCAGCATTATACTGGAGTGGGTATCCATCCCAAGCTGAAGAGCCATGTGGAGCAGTGGCTAAGAGCCGGGCAGTGGAGCCAGGACACCTGGTTTGAATAGCACCCTCACAACTTTTTCCCCCAGCTTTTCTGTATAATTGACAAATAAAAATTGTATATATTCAAGGTGTACAAAGTGATGTTTCAATATACATACATTCATGTATACATACATTCATATACATACATGTATACATATATTCATATACATACATTCATTACTCTGTTAGTGGTTACTATGTATACATCGTAAAATGATGTATACAATCAAGTTAATTAACATCTCCATCACCTCACATAGCTTTTTCATGATGAGAATCCCTAAGATCTTCTGTCTTAGTAAATTTCAAGTGTACAATGCATTATTATTAACTATAGCCACCATGCTGTATATTAGATATCCAGAGCTTATTCCTTCGGTCTAACTAAATGTTTGTACTCCTTTATAAAATCTTCCCATTTCCTCCACTGCCAGCCCCTGGAAACCATTATACTTTCTGTTTCTATAAGTTTGATATGTATATATTCCGTATGAATGAGATCATGCAGTATTTGTGTTTCTGTGCCTGGCTTATTTTACTTAGCATAATGTTGTCCAGATTTATCCATGTTGTTGCAAATGACAAGATTTCCTTCTTCGTAAAGGCTGAATAATATTCTAGTGAGTGTGTGTGTGTGTGTGTGTGTGTGTGTGTCTGTGTGTATACATATATATATATATACCACATTTATGTAGACACACTATATCTTTTTCATTCATTGATTCATCTGTGGACATTTAGGTTGTTTCCGTGTCTTAGGTATTGTGAATAATGCTGCAGTGAAACAGGGGAGTGCAGAGATTTCTTTGACATACTGTTTCATTTCCTTTGGATATATACCCAAAATTGGGATTGCTGGGTCGCATGGGAGTTCTAATTTTAATTTTTGAGGATCCTCCATACCATATTTCAGAATGGCTGTACCAATTTACATTCCCACCAACAGTGTAAAAAGGTTCCCTTTTCTCCACATCCTCGCCAACATTTGTTACCTCTTTTGTTTTGATCATAGCTATTCTAACAGGTGGGAGGCGATGTCTCATAGAGGTTTGAATTTGCATTTCTCTGATGATAAGTGATGTTGAGCACCTTTTCATATATCTGTTAACTGTTTGTATGTCTTTGGAAAAGTGTTCATTCAGGTTATTTGTCCATTTTAAAATCAGAATACTTGTTTCTGTTTGTGCTATTGAGTTGCATGAGTTCCTTATATAATTTAGATATTAACCCCTTATTGCACATATAGCTTGAAAATATTTTCTCCTATTTCATGTGTTGCATACTCACAACTTACATGTTGTGTAACTTTGTGTCACCAAATTGCTCTGTACTTCAGCTTCCTCATGTGCAGGGTGGCCTAATTAATTATCTGATGGAACTGTTTTAGGATTGCATGGGTTAATACATACAAAAGACTTAGATCAGGGCCAATGGTAATTGGGGTATAAGTGTTTGTTAGGTAATATTTACATGTATATGAATGCAAAAAACATTTCTCTCCTTTCCTCACCATTCTTCACAGCTAGATTACTCTCCCTGAATATTAAGAGCCTCCAAACCCTTCAGCAGTTACCACAGTTGGTTTGACTGCCCCCTAAAAATTCATGTGGACATTTAGTGACCAATTGACAGTATTGAGAAGTGGTGCCTTTAAGAGGTGATTAAGTCATAAGGACCCCACCCTTATAAATGGATGAAGGTCATTATCCTGGGAGTTGGGCTAGCCACCTGAGGAGTGAGCCCCTGATAAAAAGGATGAGTTTGGCCTGATTTCCTGTCTTTCTGTCTCACACGCTCGCTTCCGCATTCCACCTCTCTCCCATGGGATTGCCCTTGCCAGATGCTGGCACCATGCTCTTGGACTTCTCAGACCCTAGAAATGTGAGAAATAAATGGATTTTCTTTATTTTATAAATTAACCAGCCTGTGGTATTCTGTTACAGCAGCAGAGAAAGGACTAAGACACGTTCAGACCTGTTTGGTGGGCTAGATGTGTTTATGGTTTTGTAAAGGAATCCCATGAGAGCTTTTTTCTGGTTGGGGAAGAAAGCTGAGAGATAACTTACCACATGGAAGCCAGAGTCTGGCTTGACTAGGAAGATGACTTTCTGAGGTTTAGAGAGTTGTAGATTCCAGGTACAGGATGGTGGCTGTACTCAAATCTATTCTACCTAGCTTTGTGGCAGGGGGAGAAAACCACCTGTTTGTAAACTGAGAGATACATCAGGGCCCAAGGAGTCCTTCTGTGGTATCCCCTGATGGAGTGTACCGCAGAGGAAGGGAGGTCCTTCCAGTGTCACAGGGAACTGCTGAGTAGTCACAGGGCATTGAGGGCGAAGGGGCTGGTTTCTATGGTGACCAGCAGAGATGTGGGTCCAGCCTGGGGAAGATGGAGGATTCTACTGAGCAGTTGAGACCCTCTTGGTCAGCTCAGTTGCTAGCGGTGGCCAGGATGCATTCATGTCACAGGTTGGCTTGTCTAGAAGCAGATGCCAAGATGGAGATTGATCTGTAGGATATTTATTAGGAATCAGCACCTTTGGAAAGGCAGGTGGAAGAAGCAGGATTGGGCAGACAGAGAAGTCAAATAAACTTCAATATAGGCCCAACAATGCCTTTACCAACCTCTTTGGGAGCTCTGGATTGCATGCGCCTGCCAGAGTTGTTCTGAGTGGCCTAATATGGTTGCACCTTTATATCCATCTCTGTCAGTCATTGGGTGTGGGCTGTGCCAGGAAGGGATGTCCTTGGGCAGAGCATCTCTCTGTAGCTAAGGCAGATTTGGAAGGAGCTAACCACTGAGATGAGTACTCTCTTGGTGGGAAGGAGGATCTGGGTGTCAAATCTCCATGTCAACTACAGCTCATATAGCCACAGGAGGGGAATCTCATGATGCTGGAGGAGGGGTGGAAACTCTTATATTAGCAAGTACGATTTTGAAGCTGACGAGATGTGTGCAATTAATATTAATGTCACCTTGTTCATACCCATGCCCTGGTGAGTTATGGAGACATCCAAATTTTTATATGTTAACTGCACATTTTATAATAAAAATAATAGAAATAATGAAAGAAATGATCTAAAATTTCACCATCCTTTCTAGTCATTTGCTCTTTTCTGTTTTTTTCTCAGATATGCCGGTAACTTTTATAGTCTGGTTTTATTTAGTTTTTATGCTAATTCAAGGAGTTAGATCTAAAAGTCTAGACACTGTGTGGGTAAAGTGGTCTGGGTGGTAATGAAAGGGGTGTAATGTGGACAGCATGGGTGAGGAGATACAGCATGCATCACTGCACAGCCTAAGCATTAGGTAAAGAATCAGATGGAGGAAATAAATTCTCTTATAGCTCTGACCACCAGCTCCACCCCCACTTTTAGAGAAATTAATCCTTATGATTAAATGGGGGTGTTGCTATTGAGAGCAATATTCTTAATATCTTACACCAGCCTGTTTCTTCTGAGTCATCAGTATAATTTCCCTGAGCTTCTTAGTTTCCACATGTTTGCTTCATAACAGGCAGCTGCATTTTGGGTTGATTATTTGCATTTTAAAAAATAGGCTGCTCACACTGCATTAAATTTTTATAGCTACTGTGTTCATTGATCAGATCACTCTGTTAGCGGTTACTATTCCAGCTGTATATTTTAATTACACTTGAACAATCAGGCTTTCTTAGTATTTGAGTAATTTGCTGAGTTTAATTTGTCCCTTTGTCTAATTCTGACTTAAATTATTTCATTAATGTTGGCAGTCCTGTACTACACACCTTTCCTGGTCTTTTTAAGTCAATTTCCTGGGGTTTTAATTACGTAGAACAGTCAATAAAAGTTGATGCCAACAAAAGAACTATCAAGGCAAATGATCATGAAGAATATGTGCCCACAAGATATATTTTATTAACAGACATCCTTGACATTTATGCCAAAACATTAATTAATGCAGACCATGCCCTATGAGAATGGTCAACAATTTTATCTTTTATTTACCTAATGACAAACTGCGGCACAGAGAAACCAGGCAAACTACTGAAAGCTGCACAGCAAGACAGAGGAAAATGATTACATATTTCTAGATCAAAGAAATGTCAAAACAAATGAGTCACTTGAAAGCAATCATAATGTATTATCTTCTAGTCAAAACACTGACTTCGGGAAACTACACATTTTATTTTCATAGTCAAGAAATTATAGAAGAAAGGGGTCTAAGCTTCTAATTCAGATGTATTATGCTATCTGACTTTGGGCTATATTGGACTCACAGAACTGATTTTGGGGTCCACACAATTTTAGATTTTAAATTTGAATTCGAAAGCTGTTAAAAAGGACCTGAACTCTCCAGCTGCCCACCCTTGCTTATCGTCTTGTTTTTGGCCTGCTTTACACATAATTGCTACCTTCCTGATTCTACCAGGCGCTTGAGTTTGCTACACCTGATTCTTGTTCACTGTCCTCGCTTTTAGCTAGAAAACTAAGAACCAGAAGGCTAAAGCTGGAAGATACCCATAAAATTACTTGTAGCAATCAGTCTAGAACCTTAATTTCATGGATCCAGTCCAGTATATTTTCCATAACACCGAGCAGCCTCTATACATTTCCTTCAGAGAACTCAAGCAAGACAGGTATTTCATCATCTCTTTTGGATTATGGAAATAAGGCCTTTCAGCTATAATATAGATACACAGAGCACATCAGGAGTTTCCCAATGCTTAAAAAGCATATTAGTTTGGTGTGGCATAGAGAGTGTTAGCTTCAAGTCCAAAGACATGGTTCCAGTCTCAGCTGGGTCACTAACTTGAGGCTATTTGACTCCATGGGCTTTAGTTCCCTAAGGGTGTTAGAGTAGATAAGCTCTAAGTTCCTTTTCAGACCTAGGATTCTATGATTCTTTCATGAACTCCAATAAAAGCATACACAGGAGGCAGAGAAAGATAAACCATCCAACTAAAATGCCACTGGGCCAGGCTGTCTGTTGTCTTCTGGGAGTACTTTTGAAACTAAGTTTTACCATCCTCACTCACCTTTTCACTAGGATAGAAAATTCAGAACTATAGCCTATCTTAGCCCATTTTTATGCTTCTGTTAGAGACATACCTGAGACTGGATAATTTCTAAGGAAAAAGAGGTTTAATGGACTCACAGCTCCATGTGTCTGGGGAGGTCTCACAATCATGGTGGAAGGTGAAAGGCACGTCTCATATGGTGGCAGACAAGAGAAGAGAGCTTGTGCGGGGAAACTCTTCCTTATAAAACCATTAGATCTTGTGAGACTTTGTGACAAGAACAGAATGGGAAAGACCTGCCCCCATGATTCAATTACCTCCCACCAGTTCCCTCCCACCATATATGGGAATTCAAAATGAACTTTGGGTGAGGACACAGCCAAACCATATCATATATCATCTGGGGAGTACTTGTTAGTAAATATGTGTATTAGTACTTAAGAGGTCTCTGGAAGAAACAAAATGGATAATTCAGAGATCTTCAGATTCTCTGATCCCTTTGAGGAGGGTATTCCGAAGTCATGGCCTGTCAGTTTAACTACATCATGAGTTCCTCTAGTAAAAGGATTTGTTTTTATTTGCCTTTGTTTTCTGGGTGCTTAGGACATCCTCTGGTATATAGCAGGTGTTCAATAAATATTGAATGAATTTCAGCATTTAGAGGAGGACCATGGTATCTTAGTGTTGGGAGGGGCCTCAGAAATCAAAGCCAGCCCCCTTGCCAATGCAGAAATTCTCTGTACAGTATCCTAGGAAGATGCTCACCAGCTGCACCAGTTTACTTGGCCATTTATTCCATGAATATTCATCCAGTGTCCCCTGTGTACTAGGAATAATTCTGGAATGCAGTAATGAATCAAGGAGATATGGTTCTTTACTAAGAAGCCTGCTGTTTCTTCCTGAACATTACCAGTGACTGGGATACACATGTGTGTGACAGATCTGCATTCCACCAATGGCCAACTCTTGGCATTAGTGATCTTTCTCTGGCAAAGAAACTCTTATAAGGTGATATCAGTATTGGTTCTTGCAGAAACTTTTTCCATGTGTCCCTGCAGATTGCTCGAGGACCTTCAGTATTTCTGAGCCTATCTGCATTTATGAGAGGATGCTGTCTGTCTGTCACCCAGCCTTACCCTGAGCTCAGTCTCAGCCACCATTTAACATCTCTTAAACTACCAGGATGTGGGAACTTACCTGTGCTAATGACCACCTACCTTCAGACCAACTAGAGTCATGCTTGGTCCTAGGAATGGGGGCAGGAGATTAGATACTCTGCCTGATTGGACAGTAAAATCAGCAGTGAACTGCCATGTTTGAAAAGATTGCCTTGTGGCCTGGTCTCGCATAAAGTTTTCTTGCCCAGCTGACAGAGGTGCTTTAATCTTTTCTCCAAAACCTCAATATGTACGTGGCTGAAAACTTATTTTTCAAAATATGAATTAAGAAAATCTGAGTGAGCATGGATGGGAAGCAATATTGCTGAAGGACAGGCTGGGCCTCAACACAAAGTTATAAAACATGTCATGTTTCAGGAATGCTGTGTTCAAAATCTTCAGTTGCCACCTGCATCCTCTGCAAATGCTTATGGAGCCAAATAAACTTGTTAGCATAGCATCCTCCACTCTCAGTGGTTTTTTTATGACTTTCCTTTCTAATTTCATCTCCTATTAAGTCCCTCATACTTTGTTTAGTTAAACGGAGCCTCTCATTATTTCCTTAAGCAACCTCTATATTTTCTTCCTCCTAGTTTTTACTGAGGTATTTCTTTCATTTTAGAATTCCCTTTCCTCTCCCTAGAAGACTCTACCCTCCAATCTGTCCATGCCAAAAGCCTACTCATCATTTAAGGTCCATGAATTGTTCCTTAATTCATGATGGTTCTTCCTCTCCCCTAACTTCCTCCCCAGCTGCAAGTATTTTCTATTTCAAGCTTCTATAGAATTTGAAGTATGCTTCTCTTCCAGTATCTGCTTTTAAATGGAATATAATTATAATACCCATTAAATAGTAATTACATCAGGTTAAGCTCCTTCCAAATAGTGTCCTTGTCTGATATCTTTGAGTTTTCTACAGGTCAAAGCTGAATGTTTTGCATTCAACAATATTGAATACATCGAATCAATTACTCTCAGAAGATGTCAAAGAGATGGAAATATCTAAACATAACCATTAAAAATGGAGTCTCTATATAGGCTAATCTCAACACTTTATAACATTAAAACAAAAGACACCTGTTTGGAATTCTAAAAAAAACTTGAACAAGCAATTTTAATCTTCAGAAATGTAGTCGTTCCAAAATATAGCAAAAAAAGCAAATGAAATGCAAAGGCAAACAAAAAGGATTTACAGTCCCAGTGTATACCTAACCTGCTAAAACCGTCTTTTCCCTCTGCCTCTTTAAAAATGTCTCGAAGGTGTTCTCTATCTCTGTGTGGGCACCCCACAATCTCCTACTCTTAGCTTTTGCAAGTTCCCCAGGCTCCCTAGTGCCTTCTCTCTGCTCTTGCCAATAGAAACTCAACTACTCTTTTTGGTTTTTCCAGTTTTCCCCTCATCGGTGCCCCCATCGGTGTCACAAAAGAGTAAGAGTTGGTGGAGCTTGGTAAGCCAGAATTCCTCTGGGTGGATGTGAGTCAGAGATTTTGTGGGTAACCCCCTTCTCCACTTATAGAAGCTGTTATGGTGTGTTTAAACTCACTCAAGCCTGCCTAAAATGGGTGTTTCACTGAGGATTTCTGAGACAGAGAATTGTCATTAATTCCTGACTCAAAAAGAGCATGTGAGTGCTTGCTCTGGGGTTAGCTCCTGACGGCCTCTTTTTGAGTTGGGCCTTTGGATCAAACAACCTCAAACCAGGGTCTGTGGGACAGTGGTCAGCTAAGTGGAAGTCAGTTTTGCTGCCGGCTGGCAGACATAGACTCCCAAGCCACACATGAGAGTGTGAAGAGCCTGCACCTTCAAAGCCATTTGTTACCCTTGATGACAGGAGGCTGCCCCCTCCCAGGATACGAGTTGACAGTAAGCATTTTTCAGCTTGTGCTTTCAGAATGTAACTAGTGTAGTATTTTTTATTCCAGTGCTGCTTGACTTGCTTCATTTGCTTTTACGACAGTGCTTGGGTACGATTAAATGACAATTTAATGAGTATAATAACTCATTTAAAGTTTTAGCGAGGGCTTGAATGAAGGTGATGGGGTTTGAGCACATTTTTGAGCAGATGCTACTGTTTAAGCCTAAGCTAGGGGGTAACCTAGAAAGATTTCTTTTCTTAGAACAGCTCTAATTTCTACATCTTTTTATTTAATTCAGCAATTTTTCCATCACATTTAGTCCCATATCTCAATTGTGTAAGAAGGAACCCTGGGGGTTCTGGGTTTCATCCCCGTCTCCTGTTCTTTTATTTCTTCTCATGATTCATAAGACGTCTGAAAATTATTTTTGGTCACTGAAATTCCTCTTAGCCCCAGGCTCTGTGAACCAGGAACAGTTTGGAGGGCTTTGAGGTTTAGGACAAAAAGGCTCCAGCCTCTTGTTCTTTTTCTGTCAGAACGTAAAGAGAATGTACCTTGTCATTTATTTGCCTCATATATGTCTTCTGAGGATGGTCAGATGATGTTTGGTCACTTATTTTGCCGTCATCCAATGAGTAGCTGGTGGAGGAGAGGGAGGATGGGAGACGAGTGAGTTTTCTGTCCTCTGTGGGAGATCCCAGCCTGGACGCAGGGACTTGGCAGAAGGGAACAGGCACTGCTACCCCTAAGCTGATGGCGCACACCCCCCTGCCCCAACCTGCTGCCTTCTGGGGCTGACTGCTATGTCTGTGGCTCAGGAAGGGTGGAAAGTGATGGAAATCCTCACCCAAAGGCTATTTCCAGCTTTCAACATCCTCTTCCAAGTGAAAGCGGGCTGGGTGGGTTGGAGAGTGGTTTTTTCCTAGGGCCAAAGCTTTTGGCCTTAAGCTTTTAACAGTCTGCTAATGAGCAGAAATTAATCTGAAAATTAAAGGTTTTTTTCCTTTACCTTTTCAAACTTTGAAATGGCAATTACAGAGCATACCAGCTTTATAACCATTTATACATAACTAATAGTAGGTCTCCTTAGGCCCAGAGCTCAGCTTGCTAGGAACTTAGGACGCCTGCTCCCCAGGAGGAAGAATTGCCTGAACTTCAATACAGACTGAAGCAAAACTGCTGAAATTTCAAAGCCACTGCTTTTCACTCTAGATGTCCTTAATCCTGATTCCAGGGACCTTGAGTTGTCTGCCCCTAGAAGACGTTTTTAGATTTCTTGTCTCTTCTTAGCTGCTTTTGCACCAGAGGCTGTCTAAGCTGTGCCAAACTGGCATGGACAGAAAATGCCAAAAATGCCAAAATGGCATTTTCTAGAATAAAAACATCTAGAAACAATGTCTCTTTTCCTTTTAAATTATTAAATATTAAAGTAAGTCCTGGGTGTGATTTGGGGGAAAATAACTTTCTTTCTCTTTCATAACTATCTCTTGCCTCTAGACCAATGAATAATCCCAATGTAATGATTTTAGCTCGACCACCAGTCTCTGCTTTATTGCTAAGCAGTCTTGCAAAAAGGAGAGAAATTCAGGTTTCAGCAGCTCATTTCCTTCTTCTATGAGAGGCATCTGAGCAGAAGTACCTTAGCACAAGCTGACTGTGAAGCTGACTGAGAGAGTCAGAGTGGAGTATGAGTGAGCAAAGAAAACAGGGCTTGGAGTCTCTTACTGGGGAGGCCTTTTGAATCCAAGTGGAAATGCATGTCTTAATTATAGAAGCTTTTATTTTACACACACACACACACACACACACACACACACACACACACACACGAAGAAGCAGTTAATTTCCACAAAGCATAATCTTGTTTGGAATGTCAAATTTTACATTCATTTGGTTTGCATTTCAATGCTCATTTTCAAAGTAGGTTCAAGAGATCTATTGCAGAGCACGATAACTGTAGTTAATGACGATGTATTGTATTCTTAAAAAACACTGAGTGGAATATTGTGTTCTCAGCACAAAAATGAAAGCTATGTAAGGTATTGTTAAGTAGCTAGATTTAACCATTCCACAATATATACATACTTCGAAACATGATGTACATGATAAAAATCATACCTACGATTTTATATGTCAAAAAATAAAAAAGAATGGATTAAAGACAGACTTGTTTTGAAACGTAAAAAATAAAAATTGTGAGAGAACAGAAAAACAGAGAAAAGCAACCAAACAAAAAAAAAATACCAAAATAGGGGCAAAGAGAGTGGTTTGAACATTCTGAGAATAACAGGGTAGCCAGAGCACCAGTGGGGATGCCACGTAATAGGGCAATCAGAGGGAGAGCTGAAATCACAACCTCTTATTTATCCACTGGTAATAATGCCCCCGGAATTACAGGGTGTTTTACTGGAAAGAACATTTGTTTCTATAGAACAGGACTAGATTTGAAAATGCATTTTGGGTTAGCAACCCCATTTCCCCCGATGGGGGGGGATAAAGGACTTGAATACCACTTTTATACTCGCTGGCTGATTGGGTGTGTGTGTGTTTGTGTATGTGTGTGTGTGTGTACACCCACATTTGTGGTGGAAGGATGGGAGAGGGCCATGCAGCCAATGTGAGAAATAAGAAGGAAACACATATTCTCCCAGTCCTTTGGAAAATGCCTTTATTCCTGATTTTTACCCTTGGTGCCCAATCCAAGCAGGAGTAAGGAAAGAGAAATGGGCACTAAGGGTGAGAATGATGAAAAAGCTGGGGGATCAAGGGGTGCATTTACTCTTTTTCTGTATCACTGGTGTCTAATATTTGCCTCTGAAGGCTAAATTTCAATTCTTTTAAAAAATATTCAACTTAATTTTAACTTGTATCTCAGAGAACTTAGCTGAATGCCACATATTTAATTTAATCAAGAATATGCTCAGCAGTGCTTTCAGATCTTGCTGAGAGCTCTATTGAGTCATGTATTAACTGGATGACTTAAATGGAATTCACAGGCCAGACACAAATCTAAAAGAGAAGAGGTGGCTAGGCTCAGGCAGGAAAGGGAAGAGAGTTGGCTTGTTTCACCTTGGTGATAGAAGGCCCTGGACAATGTAACAATGGCCTCTAGACCCAGGAATGTTTGTTATGAGAAGGATGGAGACTGCTGTTTGCCATCAGCATAAACCGGACAAATAGTTCATTGTTTTATTTTGTTGAATTTTAGCAGTCAGTTAGAGGCTGTTCCTGATCAAAGAGAGCTTGTCACTTGGGGGCTGTGTCCCTTTGTACCGGTGGAAGCCTTCGAAGACAGGATGTTCCCTTCACTACTGTAGTAGCAATACTTTGCCTGCTCGCTGATGAATGGCTCAAATGCGCAACCTAGCCATTCAGGCCTACAGAACAGGGAGGTGTGTCCCAGAAAACCCGGCCCAGCTCATCTCAGACATGAAAATGATGTTGGGGACTCCAGCTGCTGGCATATGTGAAGATCTCTGGTTCATACCAGGAGAGTACTTAGGTGACTTCTACAGGTCTTATTTTCCTGATAATTCTTTTCCAAGCCTGTTACTTCTCCTAGCCAGTTGTAGGTGGGCAGATCTGTGTATCACACTCTCCGGTTTCCACTTCTGATACCTTCCTTTATTTTTGATACTCTCCACTGTGTGAAGGAACAAATAGGAAAGGCTCCCTTCTCTGTGGTAGGTCTATAGCCTTATCAAAATCAACATTCTCCCATACAGTTGCAGTAGCTTGTCTGGATTCCAAGGTGAGATGTGATAAACTGGGCGTGGTAGCACCTGAGTCACCCAATCAAACACTCTGGCCCATATAAGTATTTGATTATGGCAGTTACACTCTCAACATTGCTTTGGGTCCTGTGCCCTCCAAAACAGGAGCTTAAGTACTGGATGTTTCTACCTTAGTCTGCAGCAGCAGACACATTCCATAGCGGAGGGATGTCTAGGCTTCAATCCCAACATGTATATAATCCTTCAGTTTCAGCTAATCAACCTCTCTTTTAGCCAAGTAAGCTGAGTAGTTGTTTTCCGTTTTCGAATGAAATGAGAAATTCATAAACCATTCCCTAAGCTTGGCAGATGCTCCCTAGCTTCCCTCCACAGGCCCTCAGACCAGGTCTAGGTGAGAAGACTCTGGAGATGGGTAGCAGAGTGCAGCTGCCATCTGTGCTGGAGCACAGAGCTATGCTACAGTTCGACACGAAAGAGTAGGGACTGAAATTCAGCCTGTGTCTCAAGATCAGTGTTAACTTTCAGGAAGCAGTGCTTTGTTTTTCTCCCCAATTTGTAAAAAGGCACTGCCTGTTTGCCAAGCCCTGCATGGAGTGACTTTTTCTTTTTTTTTTTTTTTTTTTTTTTTTTTGCATGCAGATCCCCATGGATGCCTAAAACCATGAATAGTATGAACTTCTTATACCTATATAAACTATTATTTCCTATATATGTGTGTGTGTATGTGTGTGTGTGTGTATGTGTGTGTGTATGTGTATGATATAAAATTTAATTTATAAATTAGGTACAGTAAGGGAATAACAACAATAATAAAATAGAATAAATACAACAATATATTGTAATAAAGCTTATGTGAATGTGGTCTCTCTCACTCTCTTTCTCAGTGTATCAGTATTTTTGGATTGTGATTGACTGTAGGTAACTGAAACTGCAGAAAGCGAAACCACAGATAAAAGAGGACTATTATATGCTGCCATCCTTCTGCATCTAGCATGCCATGGGTCCCCTTGCACAGTACAGAGCTGGCACAGGGGCTAAAGGAAATGTCTAGGGTGATCCATAAAATGGCAGTCCACCCAGCTTCCCCCAGTAGAGCCATCATACATACCTAGAGCAGTGTTCCATTTTTTGAGACCACAAAGAATATCCTAAAAGCCTGCCCCTCCCAGGGGTCAAGTTATTTTATTAGCAAAGTATTTGACACAGTTGATTACGAAGGATCGTAATCATGTTTTGGGAGGGCTCAGAGGAAGCAGGACAAGTGGAAGCAGATGGGGGACTCTTACTTTCCCTTTTTCTTTTGTATGCAGCTCTCACGGTTGTCTAGTAAAGGGAGGGATGATGAGTTACGAAGAAAAGCAGAGTAAATTTCAGGGAATTGATACACTCCCACAAAGAGAAATGCAATGTAAAACGTCCCCCAAATGTAAATGCAAAGCGTGGAGTTTGTCTTTGGGCTGTCTTCAAGAAACACACTTAAATCCAATTGCTATGGCTGCACAAGACTCATCTGATCCACAGGCCTTCGGTTCTGCAGGGGCTAAAACTGTTTTGTTTTCAAAGGGGAAAACGTATCTGTTTGCCCTCCTTTGCTTTGTAAAATTGAATTGCAGAGAACTCATGAATAATAGAACACTGGGGACTGTGAAATTAACACTGGCACGAAACAGAATTTCTAAAAGGGGAAAGTCTGCTGAAGGAAGGATCACTTCACCCTCCTCTAGTCAGGGGTCTGGAAACTGAGGTATCTTGCTATGGGAGGGTGTAATGTGTTGTTTAGAGGTCCACTTTGGTTCCTGCTCTCAGAAGGGTGACTATTTTAAAATTCTTTAGGTTGGATAGGGGTTTCTTGTTTAATGAAGATCTTCAAGTGTGGGAACTATGGTGATTTGTGGCTCCAATGAGAATCATAGTTCACATGATAACATTTGCACATGGGAGCCACGTCCTACTCTTTAATAATAAAGATAGCTATCTTGTAGGCACTGTGTGCCAGGCACTGTACTTTACACATATTTTCTCACATAATTTCATAACTACCTCGTGAGGCAGGTAACAATGATCTCCATTTTATAGAGGCAGAGACTGAGGTTCAGAAAGCTTAAGTCACATAGCTAGTAAGAGATGGGGCTGGATGCCAACTAAAGCCTGAAATGACTATTGATTGCCTCTTTAACCAATCACAACAGCCCTTCATCTTTATGTGTCGTCTTAGCCTTTTGTTTGCAAAGCTGTTCTGCAACCTACAGGGAAGGCCTAGTGACCTCTCTCTTTGTCTCCTTTCAGCTCCCCCACAAGGCAACACTCTACCCTGTGTATGCTTTGTGTTCCAGATCCTCTCCAGGTTGTCTTGGGGTTCTACAGAAGAAGTGCAGGCGGGAAAAGGAAGCATCATAAGAAAGTGTACTTTTTGAGACAGATAACGTTATGGGCTGTATCAACCCTGGAGTCACCACAGTGTATGGGAACGTGCTTAAAAACTATAAAACACTGCATAAATGCCCATGGAGTCTGAACTTTGGAATCAGACAGACCTGGGGGATTCATTCATTCATTCGTTCATTCATTCAGGTGTGGATTGTTAATTGACCACCTGCTGTGTGCCAAGAACTGTGCTAAAGGCTGAGTTTGAATTCCAGATTCACTGCTTACAACTATGGACTTTGGGGGATTTGCTCAACCTCTTTAATAAGAAGAATAATAGTTATGTCTTGGCTGTTTTAAGCTTAGGAGCTGGCACATAGTAAGAGATCAATAAATGGTAGTATTAATAAAAGGATAAAAAGTGATGTAGTTGGGCCAGTGCCTGCTTATATTACTTTCCTTTGGGACCATGCTTGCCAAGGTTTCAGCTAGCTCGTGTGCATCACCAGGGCCTGAGAAAGTTAACGTGCTAAACTAAGCTGTTAGCCTTTGCAAAGGCTTTTTAGAGAGATAATGACTTAGCCCAAAGCAGTACCTAATTCTGAGCACTTGGCAGACTCAATGGGAATCATTTCTGCAAGTGACTTGTGAATCAAACCATCAAAAATCTGGTTGGTTCTTTGCCTTTAGTAACTGCTTTCTCCTGACAGATAAGAAGCTTTCCTGTGTATCATCAAAGGAATAGGTAGTTGCTTAGGAAATATGAATACGTTTGTTTTAAACAATGAAAGAATTTCCATTTGTCCTTCTAGATGCTATCTCACCTCTATTTAATGCATAGTCCACTGATGTTAGCACTTGAGGTTTTTCAGATGCCCTCAATAACACTACTTGGCTAATCTAATGTGATTCGGCTAATGGGTTTTCTATCATCGTTTATGGACCATCTCATCCATCTATTCTCCTGCCAGAGAAGTGTGTATATGCAGCAGGTCCAAGATATCCTCTACTCTAAAGCAGCTAAATCTGTTTGAAGATCAGTGTATAGAATTTTGGTTTCCATGGCGTATTCTCTGAAACAGAATAAAAGCCATTTTCCTTTTTCTAACAAGTTCATAAAAGAGTAGAGAATGAGTCTTGAAATAGTCCTCTTTTTAGAGGATAGTTTTTTTTTTAAACCCACAAAGCCTAATGGTTACTCATCATAGGTGTTCTAGGATGATTTAAGTTACTAGTAGGAAATAAAGTAAGATCAGAATTAATGCAGGAAGATTAGACTTGATAAAATAATTTCATTTGAAACCTTTTATTTAGAAATGATGCAGACTCACAAGACATTGCAAAGGTAGTCCAGAGGCTCGCTGTATCATGAACAGGTTTTCCCCAGTGATGCCATCTTACATACAGTGTTCCACTTCTTGAGACCCCAAAGAATATTTTAAAAGCCTGTTCCTCTCAGGGGCCTGGCTGGAGGTGAGTGGCTTGCTTCTTAGTCACCATTTCTTACTTGGGTTCATGTGGAGGCCTGTTTAGCAACCTCTGCTTACAATTCAATTCTCAGGACAGCAGTCAGGTCACTTCCTCACTTTTCTACCCAACAGCTTTTAGTGGCTTCCATCTCACACAGAGTTCCAGCCAGCCAGAGCTCTGCCCTGTTTGCAATGCTCATTCTTCTTCCTGGGATTCCTTAAATCCTCAGGGCCTCGAAATGTACCTGGTGTGTAGTTGCCCCTCAGTACATCATGCTGAATTCGTTTGGCTATGGGTGGATTCTTTAGTCTTCAATTTGTTAAATCTCACTCATCTCACTCTTGGTGTTAGGGTAGAACAACAAAAATTATACCTTACTGTTGTATAGAAACTTAGAGATTCTCAGAAACTTTCGTACCTAAGCTATTGAAAGGCAAATATTCAAAATATATCCAGAGAGCAGCAAAAGTCTATTTGGGATTCCAAAGAAGTCAAAATTTGGGAATTGCTGTAAAGTCAACTGAAAGCAGAAATCTACATCCTAAAATAAATCTACATATAAATGAAAGGCACATTAAAGACCCAGATCAAAGGACTAAAGGAAGCCCAGGAAGAGAAAGCAATTGGCTTGCAATCTTAGCTTCTTTCCTAAGTCACTTTCTGACCTATAGGCAATTTTTCTAACATCTGGGACTCTTTTTTTTTTTTTTCTAGAAGGAGATGACTTTCCCCCTTTCTTTACTTTAAATATTTTATTGTTTCAGTCATTTGCATTGAGATCTTTAAGCCGTAGCATGTTACTTGTAATGAGTCAAGGAAGGCACATTGACTCATTTGAAACTTCCATTATTGTTAAAACTAATGCAGTGAAGTTGAGCCCTCTCCTGGGGCTCCCCTACAGCCATTGCTTGCTATCAGTAAATATTCATCAATCTGCTATCATGGAAATTAAATAGAATGCCTCAAAATTACTTTGTGGGTATAAGGAAGGCCCTGAAGAGTAAATGGGGAAGATGCATTTCATTTGCAGATTTGGAATGAAGCAAGTGTTCTTTTTGTCAGTGGATGATGTGCTCTTACCCTGGAAAAGAATTCCAAGGAGCCCAACAGATTCCCACAACACTTGTGCAGTGGGGACAGCAGTTCCTGTCCATACCAGGGCTGCTAGCAGCCTCTTAGGAATTCTCATCAGTAAGGACTGTGGCACTGACTATATTTTAGGTTACACTTTCTTAAGATTCCTTGTGCTAATTAGAGAATTTTCTTCAGGACAATATCCATTTACTGCCTCCAGTAGAGAAGGTGCTCCAGTATAAAAAAACTCATGGAGGCCCAGCCCCACCTGTAGAGTTGTTAAACTAGGGGACTTCTGATGGGACCATACTGTTATGGCACATCTTACTGCAGAGTTGAATCATCCTCTCCCTTCCCCTTTTCATTACGCTCTGTGGGCAAAACCAGCCTCTAGGGTTAAGGGCAGAATGATTTGATGATTCTGGTGAACTGAAGAAGGTGGTGGGCAGGTTTGATCGGAGGCTGTTTCCAGAGACAGACTTCTGTTCTTTATAATCACTTAAAGGAGAACTGTCATCTAGGAAATTAAAAGCATCAGCAATATTTGCAGTTGTGGAACGTCAAGGTCAGGAGGAAAGAAAAAGTGTGAGAGGGCACTCTTGTCACTGATTTCACAGGAGCTAATTCTTAGGGTTATTAGCTGCCTCAATTTACAACGCTATATACTCTTGAACACCAAATGCTCATTATCAAAAATTAAAGAAGCGTGGAGCTGAGATTTGAATTGTATTTCAGATAATAGATTTTGGAACATGCTTCATATTGTTAAGATTGACCTGAACTTACAACTAATAAAGGCTTCCAGTGGGCATGGAATCACACTTACAATACCTTGTTTCCATGAGTATGAGAAAAGCAAGGAAAACCTTCTTTGGTTTTATTTCTATCGTGGTGCCTAGTAGCAGGCAAAATTATATAGGAGGCAAACTTGGCTTTGGAATCCACAGCTTGTACTCTCCTTGGGTGCTCTGTCCTCAAAGTTTTAATCATCTACTCCATCTTAATCTTTCCTTAGTACAGGAACATATGCATCCTCAGTTTTGAAGGATGGACAGTAGCTGAATGGGCATTATGGGTTGAATTGTGTCTCATATTTTGAAGCTGTCACCTCCAGTACCTTAGAATGTGACTGTATTTGGAGATAAAGTTTTCAGAGGAGCCGTCAAGGTGAAATGGAGTCATGGTGGGGGTCCTAATCCAGTGTAACCGGTCTCCTTATAAGAGGAAATTAGGACACAGATGACACACACAGAGGGAAGACCATGTAGAAGCGCAGGGAGAAGATGGCCATCTGCAGGCCAAAGAGAGGGGATTTGGAAGAAACCAACCCTGCTGACACCTTGATGTTGGATTTCCCAGCCTCCAGAGTCTGTGAGAAAATACATTTCTGTTGTTGAAGCCACCCAGTCTAGGGTATTTGTGTTTTGGCAGCCCTGGCAAACTAATAAACGGGTTTATAGGAAGTCAGAGAAAAATGTTCTAACAGTAGACTTTTAGCTTCTGCTATTTCTGTGGGGGTGTGAGGGGGGTGGTTACATGCAGAGCTGAGGTGTGGAGTTGGCTCACTGCTCTCCCTCTCTAGCTGGTTTTCCCTTGCTCTTCTCTTGTTCCAAGCCAACCAACAATTCTGTAATCAAGAGTGACTGCCCATTATATACTGTCATCGTCACAGCCCATTTGTCTGACTTCCATAGTCCTTTACTGACCTTTTCATTCTCTTTAGTTCTGACAGAACCATTCTGGGTCTTCCATTTTTATTCCTAACAAACACATTTCTCATGATTCCCTGGGATTTATTCTTCAGCCAAACAAATTATTGTCATGTCTTGGACTTGGTTATAATGACTTTTGTGCCTCAGTCCTTGATATTTTACCTCTGAAATGTTTTTTGTCTCCTTTCCCGCCAGGCCATGTATCTGTGTTCGACAAAATTTGTCTAAAAGCTCACTTCTCAGCCTTGTGATGGCACCTCTGGAGAAAGAGACTCAGCAGCCATTTTTAATAAAAGTATTTCTGGCCAAAAATGTCTTTAATTTATGTCTAAATTAAAGCCTTTACTTTATGGTTTAAACCCATTTGCTTTCTTTTTTCTTCTTCTGTTTTCTTAGAATTATGAGAAACAGGCTGTCATCCTCTTCCATTTAAGAGTTCTTCATAAATTTAAACCTTGTTATAAAATTGCATTTTAACCTGTTCTCCAAGCTAAGTACTCTCAGTTAAAAAAAAATCTTTTCTTATGGGATGTATTTTCTAAGTTTTTAATTATTATCTGTAATTTTCCTTTCCTAACAAATCTAAGCAGCAATATTGTATTCCATCAGTTCTAAGATGCACCCTTTGGCCACATTTTAACATATTAAATTTCAACATTTAATAGGATTCTTTTTATAATTCATTATATCTTACAGTTATAAATGGCAGTACTGTTTTTTTCCTTAGTGATAATTAAATGAAAGTGTAGCTTGATTGATTAAAAATAAAGTGGGAGGGAGGAACTATATTAAAAAAGACTAAAGAGACACGACAATCAAATGTAATATGTGATTTTTGATGAGATCAGAAACTGAGAAAAAGCAAAAAGCAATAAAAGAATTTTTTTCATAATTTGGAGGAATATGAATATGTACTATGTATTAACATGCTCTGGCTGCCATAACAAAGTACCACAGACTGTGAGCTGGTTTATTCTCACAGTTCTGGAGTCTGGAAAGTCCAAGATCAAGGTTTTAGAAGAGTTTGGTTTCTGGTGAGTCTCCCTTTCTGGCTTGCAGATGGTTGCCTTCCTGCTATGTATGTCCCTACATGTCCTTTTCTCTGAGCAAGAGGGAAAGAAAACAGTGGGAGAGAGAAAGAGAGCTGGGGCAGGATTTCTGGTTGTCTTCTCTTAAGAGGACACAAATCCTATCAGATCGGGAGCCCACTCTTAGGACCTCATTAATGTCTACAAACGCCCATGGTATGAGTGGTTCTAGTAATTCTCAAAGAGTGGGGAGCACTATGGCCTGAATAGATATTCCCAATGGTGTCTTCTACATGACTTCAGGAAGCCAGCAGAAGAAAAAGAGAGAACTTGATTTCTGGAAAGGCAGCAAAATATTTAAAGACATCTCCCGCACCTGTTGTGTATACTACTAAGGGGGTGCCTGTCTCGGTCTGCTCTGTGGGATGCTTTTCCTTACTTCATTGTCCCTTGTTCTCAATACCACCCCAACCACCAAAACCCAATACCTTGTTTTTAGAGAACACCCACTGAATCAGGGCTAACCCAGAAGAATGGGTTACTAAAGGAAATGTTTTAGTTATCAGTAGGAAAGAGATTTGGGGCATGAGACTGGGGAGTCAGGAGGAGACAGGAGAAGACCTGTTAAGTTTAAAAGCTGCGCCTTCTGGGCAACCTCGTGTTTTAACTATACTCAAGGCGCAGTCTGCCTCTTTCCAACAAACTTCATATATAACTATTTCCTGAAACCTGGAATCAGCATTCATTAAAATTCATATTAAATTGCTGTTTTATCTTCTCCTTCCTATTTCAACTAGCTCTTGGCCACTTTTTGCAACTATTTCTCTTTTTCCTTGAAGGATTCTCTCCTGAGAGCTGTTTCTGAGCACAGCCCTGTGGAACACATCACAGACAGGGAGGCCTCACTCTATGTTGGGATGTTTTCGTACCTCCCCCATTTCTCCTCTGGCTTCTCTTTCCATGAGACTGATTCACACATGGAGCTCACGCTGACTTCAAAGGGCTCTGAGGTGAAGTGAGAAATGACTCACAGACATTTCCCAAAGATATTTTGGATTTATGAAAAAGCATTGATAATATTTTAAAAAAGAGTTGAATATTAGCTATGGAAATTGAGTGAATATGATGAGTCCCAGCCAACCAAAGTCAAAAAATTATCCTCTGATAGTAGAAAAAAGCTCATATAAATTAATAATATTTGGTAAATGCATTCATCCTTCTGGGGAGAAATTTTTAGGTTCTGTTGTGGTTTCAAAAGCATAAAGATGGAATATTTTATATCCAGTCCTGGCTTTACAAATGTCAAATAGCTATCACATTACCTTTTTAACATGAATGTAAAAACTGTAAACTATTTTAAGAAAGGTATATGGTACATACAATTTAAAGTAGATAGTTTCTGAATTTTTATAAACTTTCCAAATTTCTCGGGAACACTTACTTCGCATTCCATGCAGGATCTAGCCAGCGACCAGTTGTGTCTAATGTTGTTTCACAGTTTGGGGAGTATCTAAACTGTGAAGCTTAGGATTAACACACCTGTGTTAGTCCCCAACTAAGACTCACTCAGACGACTTCAGAAAAAAGGAAACTTGTGCTAAACATACAAGGGTACATGGGGACAGGAACTGGAAATAGAGTCAATGAGGCTCTGGGGACTGAGTCTTTGCCATCTCTTGGAAAAATTGATCTCAAAAACTTCTCATGTGCTGTTGTTTACCTGCTTTTTCCAAAGTATTTTCCCTCCCACCTGGCCAGTTGGGACTTAAAGAAATACGCTTGTCCCTTCATTCTGAACCAATGTCCCTGGACCTAGAATGTCTTTTTTTCTCAAGCAAATTTAATTAATAATTGCCCTCTTAGAAAATTTATTTTGAAAGTTAGTTTTGTATTAATGTCAATAAGAGACTTCGTCTTGAAGAAAGGGTTAGGCTCTGAATATGTCGTTGGACAAAAAGCATCTAGGATAAAAGCTGTCCTTTAATTCCCACGTACTTGTGAAAGTCAACCTTACTATCTTTGGTTGGTTAGCTGGCAGACATGTCTGACATGTCAGTTCAGTATTCATTTTTTTCTGTTTCCAGAATGTTCTGTTTCCTCCACTGGAACAGCAATTCTAGAAGAGCAGGGGAGAAATGGTGGGTGTCCTGAATTCTCCTCTCAATGTGGAAACAAACCAAAACAGATGACATTGACAGTAGAAAACAGAAGAAAAGTCCAGGATTCCAGCCTATAGCAAGGATGCTATGAGAAGAGAAAGCTGGCTTGGCTAGCATGATAAAGTGTAATAACCTATCCTGGGCTAGCATAACTGACTCCATTTTAGCTGTAAACGCCACCCTGGCTTCCCCCTCCTTACCACAGCCCCTTTGGGTACATAACTGGGTCGTGCTGCACTTAGAAGCATTGAAGCTACTGTTCTTAACCTTGTAACCATTGTAGCTGCATCCTGCTTGGCATACCTCCCCCATGCTATTGTAAGAAAAAAGTTTCCCTTTGATCATTGTGTAGAAGGAGCCTGATCGCCCCACTTCTTGGTGATTGTATGGAAACCACCTGTGCCCACAGCCCCTTCCTCTAACCTGCTTTTCTGCTTCTGTAAAATTCTGCTTCAGCAAGGTACTCCCCTCCCCTACCTAAATCAAAGTATAAAAGATAATCAGGCCCCTTCCTCAGTGTCGAGAGAATTTTGAGCGTTAGCAATCTCTCGGTCGCCAGCAAATCAATAAAGGACTTTTAATTTGGAACTCAGAGTGTGGTGTGTTCCTTCTAACTTGCTTGGTTACAACAAAAGAAACGTCACAGAATTCAAAGAAACAGTATTCTCTGGTTAGGAAGTGAGTGGACAGGTATTTTCCTTTGGTCAAAGAGAACGGTCATTTCTGTGCTTCCTCAAGCTTGGCATTCTTTTTGGTGGTCATATGTTCGGTCATACTGAATGGCCACTACCTGTCCTGACTGCAGCATGAAGGAAAAAAAAAAACAAGGTGGTTTAAGATAAATTAGTCACTGATGTCTTTCGTTACCATGAGCCTCTGGCTAGAAGTTCATTGGCAAAGTACATACCTGACCTTGAGCTCCTGAATTAGCAAGTAGGTATTTAGCATTCTCACTACCAGATATGTTGCTTCATTGGCATATTAAGAAATAATATTTCATTGGGAAAATACAGCACCTTTTAAAGGGAAGGATACATAATATCTTCCCTAAGTTAAATGGAGAGCATGATCTTCATGCTCTGTGTCGATCTATTCACTAACTCTCCCTCTTATCAGGTATTATATATTCCTGTTGGCAGCTTGATTTAATTGGGCTCGTGGTAACTGATTCAACTGAGTACTTTAATTAGGTAATTATTTTGTTATAAGAGCCACTTTCCAGCTTGCTAGAGAGGGAATTTTCCATTTTTCTCAAGCTAAAAATGGAACCTGTATTCTTTTCTTTTATGACAAAGTGGAAAATGATCAGATAAAGAATTAGGCTGAGATTGAGCTGTAGAATTAAGAAAAATAACCTTGACTCATGTACTGATAAAAGACAAGTGTGTTTTTGAGAAATGAAAGTAGAATTAGAGTTTCTCAGACTGTGAGTACTGCCACCAGGTATGATTATGCTTTTGAATAATTACTCATCCTCTACCTCAGTTTCCCTCCAGAAGTATAGATTTCTTTCTCAGATCCTATGCAAGAAAATAACTGCTGTGAAAAAATAAGACATAAAGAAATATTCATGGCATTTCATTCTGAATAAATCTCTGGATCTAGAGTGTTTTTTTTAACCTAAGCCAATTTAATTAATTATTTCCCTCTTAGAAAATTTATTATGAAATTTAGTCATTTGTTAACTTCAGTAGGAGACTTTGTCTTGAAGAAAAGGCTTAGGCTCTAAAATTATGCCAGCGACTAAGCATCTAGGATAAAAGCTATCCTCTAATTCCCACGTTCTTGTGAAAGTCAACCTTATTATCTTTTGTTGGTTGGCAGGAATGGTTGTAAATAATCTAAGGATACTTCAGATCAAACAAACAATTAGAGTTGACACTAGAAAAGCCAACAAGACCCTAATTAATTGATTTGCTAGTAGCTATTCTCCATTTGCAGACATTAGCCCAGACTGGCTTTATGCTGTGACAAGGGCCACAAGATACACATTTTCTTTCTCTAAACTCCTGAATACATGCCAGCTTCCCTGTCTCACCATTAGCTAGTCTTGGAAATTTTTGTTCCCTAAAGGGCTGAGGCTAATTCTAGATAGCTTTCATCTGAAACATAATATTCACCCATAAGCTCTTTGTAGAAGGGTCAGTCGACATAGTAATTATGTTTTTCTTTGGAATATTTCAGCTCTACCTTTTCAGCAAGGAAGATAAAACAAAAGAAAACATTTCTCAATTAAATCCTTTAAACAAATGATGTTGCAAGTAAAACCTTCCCTAATTAAAGATAAGAATAATTCTGTTCCAGAAACCCAGAGGCCAGAGAAGGATTGTATTCCAGTTATTACTGTGCAATAAACCATCCTTAAATCTAATGGCACAAAACAGTAGGCATTTTATTTTCTGTTACAACTTTGTGGGTTGACTGGGCTCAGCCAGGCTATTCTTCTCTTTTATGTCATGTCATGTCATCTGGGCTGCAGACATCTAGGGACCCAACAGGGCTGAAAAGTGCAAACTGATGTGCTTACACTGCTGGCAGTAGGTACTGGCCATCTACTTGGAGCTTAGCAGTTGACAGGAGTATCTTGGTTTTCTCCATGTGGCTTTCTTAAAGCACAGTGGCTGGGCTACAAGAGGAAATGTTCCAAGGGGAGATAGGAGACGTGTAGAGGTGCCAAGGAGAGGTCAGATGTTTTAGTCTGGAAAGTTATGTAGCATTCTTTCTGCCACACTGTAGCAATCAGAGTGATTCACAGGGCCAGTCCACATTCAGCGTGGTTGTACCAGGATGTGCGAAGAGGTGTGGCCACTGGGACCATCTTTGGAGATTAGCTAACACAGCATCTAATCAGAAGCAAGAAAGGGATGGGGAGAGGTTGGTCATCACGTACAAAGTTCCACTTAGGAGAATTAAGTTCTGGCATTCTATTGGATAGTAGAGTGTCTATAGTCAGCAATAAAATACTGTATACTTCAAAATAACTAGAAGGTAAGATTTTGAATATTCTCATTACAAAGAAATGACAAGCCTTTGAGGTGATAGATATGCTACATACCCTGATTTGATCATTACACAGTGTATATACATATCAAAACATCACCCTACACCCCATAAATATGTACAATTAATGTGTACTGATTATAAACAAAAGAAAAAAGAAAAAGAAAAGGCAAAAAAGGAATTTCATCAAAGTGTTCTAGAGAAAGCTCTGTCTTGTTCGTTCTTTGTGACTATCTTTTTTGGTTGTTAGGGTGACTTCAACTGGAATCAGGGTATGTATTCAGGGCTCTCTCTCTCTCAGATGGAGTTTCGCTCTTGTCACCACGGCTGGAGTGCAATGGTGCAGTCTGGGCTCCCTGTTACCTCAGTCTCTTGGGTTCAAGCAATTTTCCTGCCTCAGCCTCCTGAGTAGCTGGGATTACAGGCGCCTGCCACCACACCCCCTTAATTTTTGTATTTTTTTTTAGTAGAGACAGGGTTTCACCATGTTGGCCAGGCTGATCTTGAACTCCTAACCTCAGGTGATCCTCCTGCTTTGGCCTCCCAGAGTGCTGGGATTACATACGTGAGCCACCATGCCTGGCTGGCTCTTTCTTTTTAAAATTGACTTTTATTTTAGATTTAGGGGGTACATGTGCATGTTTGTTACTTAGGTACACTGCATGATGCTGGGGGTTTGGAGTATGGTTGATTCTGTCATCCGGGTAATAAGCATGATATCCAATAGTTAGGTTTCTCAACTTTTGCTGCCCTCCCTCCCTCCCCTTTCTAGTAGTCTCCATCATCTATTGTTGCCATCTTTATGTCCATGCATACCCGGTGTTTAGCTCCCACTTATAATTGAGAACACGTGGTATTTGGTTTTCTGTTCCTGAGTTAATTCACTTAGGCCATTATCTTAATGACCTCCAGCTGTAACCATGCTGCTGAAAGGATATGATTTTTTTTTTTTTACGGTTGTGTAGTATTCCATGGTATATATGTACCACACTAAGTAAAATCCGAGCTGCATTGATGAGCACTTAGGTTAATTCCATGTCTTTGCTGTGTCTTTTCTGTGATTATAAATAGTGCTTTGGTGAATATATGAGTGCATGTGTCTTTTTGATAGACCAACTTATTTTCTTTTGGATGTGTACCTAGTAATGGGATTATTGAGTTGAATGGTAGTTCTGTTTTAAATTCTTAGAGAAATCTCCAGACTGCTATCCACAGTGACTGAGCTAATTTACATTCCTGCTGACATAAGCATTCTCAGGCTATTTCTTTAACAGCAATAGATTTGAAGTAAAAGTTGTTACAAGATGAAGCAACGTTACCCCTCTCTGGAATTTTCTTATGTATTACATTGAGCCAACATGTGACAGTCTGCACCCTTTTTGTCTAGGAAAGTTTTCCCAGATATTTCTCCTTTATCTTTGCTTCTATTATGTTGAGGGCAGGCTCTGAATTCAAGTTTCTTGGCTTTGAATTTCATCTCCTTCAATAACAAGTTATGTGAATCTTGGCAACAGATTGGTACTCACAAGCCCCAGTTTCCTCATCTTTATAATGGGGATATTCATTCTACTGTATAGACTGTGAAAAGTGAGGTAATGCATATAACGTGCTTATCATAGTGCCTGGCATACAACAAGTTTCAGGGAATTGTAGCTACTGTTATGTAATAATGAGTGTATGGGAGAACCTAATACTAAGGAGTTGAGCATTAAGGCATAGGATGCAGAGAGGTCACAGCCAGATAGGAGGAGATACCCTAAGCCAAACATCTTTGAAGTAAGAGCAAATATTGCTATATCAAATGGATCTCCTATTCTTTGCTTTTTTTTTTTTTTTTTTGAGATGGAGTCTCACTCTGTCACCCAGACTGGAGTGCAGTGGTGAGATCTCAGCTCACAGCAACCTCTGCCTCCCAGGTTCAAGCAGTTCTTCCACCACAGCCTCCTGAGTAGCTAGAATTACAGGCATCTGCCATCAGGCCCAGCTAATTGTATTTTTTTTTTTTTTTTTTTTTTAGTGGGGACTGGGTTTTACCATGTTGGCCAGGCTAGTCCTGAACTCCTGACCTCAGTTAATTTGTCTGTTTGGCTTTCCAAAGTGCTGAGATTATAAGCATGAGCCACTGCACCCAGCCTGAATTCTTTTAAATGATGTTGTGACTCTTGCAAAGAAAAGATTGGATATTAGCTACCAGATGCTTATCAGAAACAAGGGTGATAATTTCCATGACTTGCATATTTCATTTTTTCCCCTATTTCCCACATTCATTTGCCACTTACTGTATTGTGTCCCAGTGGTTGGAACAGGGAAGCTCACCCAGGATTTGCCTGTCATGGGAATTTCTCCTTTCTTCTGGCCTTATTGATTCTATGTGTAGGGATCTTTGGCCTCTTGTCCCACCCATTATTTTTTGTGAGTTACTTGAGTAACATGCACTGGTCTCTGATTCTTAAGTGAAGAAAAGAACCCAAACCCTGGAATGTGTTCTCTTATTTATTTTCTGCGCTACTCTACATAAAATGAGGAAACCCTTGCTGGATGTGGCATATCTTCCTGCACGTGAGCGTTCCCAAGGTCTAGTGTGAGGGGCAGGAAAAGGGTCATAAATTATTTGAGTTATATATTAAAAGGCTGATATGGTTTGGTCCTGTGTCCCCAACCAAACCTCATATCAAATTGTAGTCCCCACGTGTCAGGGGAGGGTCCAGGTGGGAGGTGATTGAATCACGGGGTGGACTCCCCCTTGCTGCTCCCATGATAGTGAGTGAGTTCTCCCAATATCTGGTTGTTTGAAAGTGTGTGGCACTTTGTTCTTCACTTTCTCTCTCCTGCTCCACCAGGAGAGAGAAGGGCAAGTTGTGCATGCTTCCCCTTCACCTTCCCACTGTGATTGTAAGTTTCCTGAGGCCTCTCAGTCTCATTTTCTGTTAAGTTTGTGGAACTGTGAGTCAAGAAAACCTATTTTCTTTATAAATTACCCAGTCTCAGGTAGCTCTTGATAGCAGTGTGAAAATGGACTAATACAAAGGCCAATCTTTCAATGTGCCTATAAGTGCTGATACCATAATTATCAATGTATCACCTTTATTTATCCACTGGTCCAAAGAAGAAAAGGGTATTATGTGTCTTACGTATTAACTCTCTAAAATCCCAACAATAACATTTTCCAGCCTTTACTTGCTGGAGTTATCTGAATGATTGAGACCAATGTGATTCAAGTGAAGCTGTATACATTTTTTTTAAAAGAAATGAATATTTCTTTAGTGTCTATATATGAGTAGTAAAAAACTTTTTTTGAAAAGCAAACATTACAGATTTCTTAAAAAGCATTACTTCTTGCATATTCACAGTATCTCAGTCAGTGAGACAGGTATGCTTCTCTTTACCTATTCAACAACTATTTATTTAGCACCTTCTACATGCCAAACACTGTCTTAGATGTTGATGCTATCTCTGGGAAGCAGAAACAGATGAGGCTCCTACTCTTCTTATTGATGTTATATTCTTCTAGGGGAGATGGGCATGAATCTAAAAATAAGTAACACAAACTATTGTATATATAAGAACTAGAAGAGGCCAGTATGATGAAGCAACAGTACATGATTCTTTGAGATTGCTTAATAGATGCCCTGGCCTAGACTCTGTGTGGGATTGGGAGCCTGAAAGTTATCTCTGAAAAAACGATGTTTGAGCTGAGGATAATCAGAAATAAACAAGTGAGTTGAAGTTAACTGGGTATATATATCTATGGAGAAACAATTAACAGGCCCTTTAACTTTTTATTTTACCACCTGTAGTATTATCTTCAGCCTTTCTAAATATCCAGATACGTCAATTAATTCTACTGTACTTTCCAACTACCTTGACCAGATTTTCCAAACTTAAAATGAGAACACATGACCTGTCAGAATGTTTTTTCCTGAGTTGTCCATTTACATTTATTTACTCACTCACTCTTCTCATTAACTCATCCACCCATACACCCATCTACCCATCTACTCATCCACCCTCTACCCATCCACCCATTTATGCATCCATCCATCCATCCACCCATCCATCCATCCAAACACACATTTATCAAGTGCCTGCATGTGCCCAGGACTATGCCAGGGAATGAGGTACAGAAAGATCTAAGAATGAAATCTTGGTTAATTGACATTGCTATATCTTTGTGTTCCTACACTACTGTGCTTCTCTCTGTCCTTTCAAGAATTGTGTTTATTAATTTCCATGTCCATCTCCTTCATGAGACTCAGCTCCTTAGTTGGGTATTACTTCTCATTTATTTCCGGGTTCCCAGTGCCTAATATGGTGACTGGTGCACAATTAGTATTTAAGAAATACTTGTTAAACAAATAAATGTGCTGTATTGCTATTATTGAATGGCATAACATTAAATATCAGATTAATCATCACTGTTGTGTAAGCTAACATTTGAGTAACTTGTTTGATGCTACGGTGTAAACTAATAATGCCACATCTTAAAAGAAGTAGATAGTTTCTGGTGAGACAGTGACAGGCATGTCCAGGAGCCATCCATACTGGTTCCTCTGTTATTCTCTTATCTTATTCCTCAGCCAAACACTTTGTTTCTCAGTGCCTCAAGTCTTGAAATCTTTCAGGTACCAAAAGCAGTAACCACATTACTCTGCTCCTTGGGAAGGTTAATGACATGAGATAGGTTGAGAGATTCTATTCCTTGTACACAAGTGCTGCATAAACCAAGATTTTTAATAATTACAGCAACCTATGACTTGGCCTATCTTAATCACACCACACTACATTGTGTCTCGAGGTTTTACAAGAGTTTTGATGAAATAGAGAAAAGCAAAAGGTATTTGAACTTTCTTTTTAGCTTCAGAAATAAGTTTTATAAATTTCACAGTTGAGCTCTCTTAAAGTGAAGGCTGTTTAAGAAGAGTGAATGAGGCACCTCACACAGCTCTCTCAATTCTCAAAATAGACCTGTGAGATTCAGATGTAAAAAGGGACCATAATTTCTCCTCTCACAGGTGCAGTGCAAATCAAATGATTTCCATTTGTTTTTCTTGTCATTTTAGCAACCACTATAGCTTTATTACCTCTTTGTGCTTCCTTCCTCTTTCCCCTCCGAATTCCTCCTAAGATTTTCCACAGTTCTCAGCTGAGAAGTAAACTTATAAATTACTTGACAGTGAAGTCAGGGGATAAGTAAATCACCATCCAGTCTGATCACAAAATCAAAATGTTTGTGATATGTCAAATCTTTAACAAGTCAATTGCTTCTTTTGAAAAATGTGTCTGTTCTCCTTCATGCTGAGATCAACTGAGTCATTCCACGAATTTTGCTCTGTTTAAGACTGAAGTCAAAATGCCTTCAGACTACAAATTATGTTAAACACCTAACAAAATGACTAAGCAGCACTCATGTCTTTTTTCTTTAATTTTTAAGAATCTTATTTCATAGTTTAATTTCCTAAAATACAGAGTTGAGCTCTGTATCTTTGGTAACTCAAGTATATAATGTATAATCTGTCCTGAAGTTTCAGGGAGAACAAGTTTAGCCTACAGACCCTGAGCCACTTACGCTCATATATGCTGTCCCATTAATGTCACAAACATTTTTCTTCTAAGTAGTCTTAAGAATGATGCTATTTATGTATGTATATACATACTGTATCTATGATATCTATATATAAAAAACTTCCTCCCATCTAAGAATTGTTCATCAGATCCTAATGTATTAATGGCTATTGTTTCTATTTGACTTCAATTAATCTCACCTACAGTTGACAAACTGGGGAGATTTGTAACACATCTATCAAACCCAAGCTCTTTCAAAAGTCAAAATAAAGCTCTAACTCAGAAGATTTTGAAATGTTTGGATATTAGGGTTGAACAAATATTTCCAAATCTGCTGAGTCACTGCAAACTCTGGGAACACTGAGGCTTGAGGAACTCAAACAGGGCTCCCAATTTCCAGGTGAAAATTTCATACTTAGGGGGGGTGTCTTGGCTTTTTATATATATAAACCCATTTCTGAGAATTATCAATAATTACAGCCTTAGAAAAAGACAGTTTCATGCAGGCAAAAATAATTGAAGAAAACATTCCCAAGGCTTTCCAAATAGTATAACTGGTAATCTGAGATTTAGTGTGAATACTCTTTGCCAAATGTGAAAATAAAGCAAGAAATGTACTTTCTTTCTCTCCTTCATCCTTTCTCATACACACACTTGAACACACACAGTACACACTGTAGAGCCCCTATAATGCTTTTCAAACTTAGGTATAAATTTTTGTGGATGAAAGTTTCTGAACAAAATATTCTGGCATGGGAAGTACTGCAAGATCTTTTATTCTTAAACTTGTTACCATCTCTCATTTTGCTTCCTATCTCAAACAATTATTCTCTAGCTTACTAATGAGCCCCAAACACAACATCCATATTTTTGAGTTGTTCAGCCATTTAATAATCATTTTTCTTGCTCGTACGTGTCATTAGATAAAGTTGCATAATCCTCTCAAAAATTGAGTCCATCTTGACATCTTTATTTTAGTTCTAAACACCAGGTGAAAGGTGGGAGATTTTGTGGCTGTAGCCTGGGAGATAAGTAGTCTTGTAACACCCTCCTTTTATAACCTCTATTATCATTTTTCTCCTACAATGAATCAGATCATCTTGAATCTCATTAGCCAGCCCTCTCAATGGCTTGTCCTGCTTCAAATGGACCGCTAGCTGCAGATCATGCATGCTCAAATATCTCATCAATTCCACATAATTCCCCTAATTGAGAAACTTGTACTTTCATTGCGTCCTCAAAAAGCAATTTCCTAATGACTTATTAAAATACTGCCATTTGCCAGCCATTAAAAAGTACCACTTTTGCATGGTGTCATGCTGTAATTAGTAATACAGCATCAGTGATTAAGCTGAATACCAATTTGAGGCACTTGCACAGCCTTAACAGAGTTCTGTCACTAATGGGGTGTGGTACTTTGATTGTTCCCTGATACCTGAAGGCTGCAGCAATATCTAGATCTTGGAATTACCTTAAAATGTTGATTTCAGACTCTTGAAACCATGGCAACATTTGATTCAAATGAATTCCAGAGCTTTAAAGACCAAGATTTTGTTGTTGAATTTCTTTTATTATTATTTTTAGCCCCTGGTTCACAAAACTCGTGGGAAAATAGTTACAGCCAGATCTTGTATAAATGTGGGTCCACCCACCTTTCTATAGGAAAGGGCAAAGCACAGGTATGATTCTCTTCCCACAAGAGAAGGGAAAACTTATGTGTGGACTCCTTAACTGGTGATCTAAAGCAGTAGTCCCCAACATTTTTGGCACCAGGAACTGGTCTTGTGGAAGACAATTTTTTTTCCATGGACAGGATGGGGGTCGAGGGGATGGTTTCAAGATGATTCAAGTACATTACATTTATTGTGCACTTTATTTCTATTATTATCACATACCATGATGTAGAATCAGTGGGAGCCCTGAGCTCGTTTTCCTGAAAATAGATGGATGGTCCTATCTGGGGGCGTTAGGAACAGTAACAGATATCAGGCATTGATTCTCAAAAGGAGCACACAACCAAGATCTCTGGCATGTGCAGTTCACAGTAGGGTTTGTGATCCTATAAGAATCTAATGCCACTGCCGATTTCACAGGAGGCAGAGCTCAACTTAGTTCACTCACCCACCACTCATCTCCTGCTATGTAGTCAGGTTCCTAACAGGCCTGTACCAGTCTATGGCCTGGGGGTTGGGAAGCTCTGGTGTAAAGGTTACATGATAATTAAATGGTACTATAAGGTAGCAAGAAAACAGAACGGTATTTGCATCCACCCCATTGCTCAAGTTTTGGAAATTACCCCTCCCAAATCCACGTGGATACTTCCAAATTCTACTGACAAAATGATTTTTGTATTTCTCCCATCCTATTTTTTCTCATTATGACTTTTCTAATCTAGGGAAGAGTTCACCAACCCAGCTCCTGCCTGTCTTCTGGCACCTTTTCAATCCATCTGATGATGGATCTGTCTGAGTGATGCCTGAGTGCTCTTGCTACTTGAGGACCTGTGATGGCTCTCTAGAATCATAATAAAATCAAATTTTTGACACGAATTTATGGCTCTCTACTCAACAAACTGGCTTGGTCTACCCATCTAAGCTTATCACTCTTTGCTTCTCCCCCCCCACACAAATTCTAGACATACCTGATTACTGATGCTCCCTGAGCAAAGCCTGTCAACTCTTTTGTTTCTGGCTTTGTTTTTCACATCCTCCCAGCTCTCCTAGAGAATGCCCTTCCCTTACCGGCTCTGTCTGTTATCCCATCAACACATTTTTCAGGTCTCAGTTCAAATGTCCTCTCCTTTCTAAGTTTCTCTGACATCTCTGCCTCTTCTATCACCCAGAAAACTGCCAGCCATGTTAAATTTCACTTAAATTGATTGTACGTTTCTTCTTTTTGCTGCATTATGAATTCTTTCAAGTCTAGAAACTTGCCATATTTGCTTCTTTATTCCCGGAATTTAGCACAGTGCTTGCCACATGACAATCACCCAGTAAAATGTTTATTGAGATGAATTGAATTGTTGCTAAAACTGATTCTACGTCTACTCCTCATTGAAATAGCTCAAGACAAAATGGTTAAAAAGTACAAAGTGGTTTTGTTTTGTCTTTTCCATTTTTCTCAGGCCTGAGCCTTCTTCACCATTTTAAAACCTACTTATCAGTCTAGTTTTAACATTGCTTTTGAAGCTTGACTAGCATATGGAGAGTCCCACTATGTTCGACTCCTTCAGGACAACATTCAAAGTTTGCACACAGTCCAAACAAATGCCATAGAAGAGGAGACCAAAGAATAGGTTAGGAAAGCAGCTAAAGACACGTCTGGGTTGATATTGGGATGCTAGGATTGGACTGAATGCCCCTCAAAGGCCCCTGCCTTATTACCCTCCTTACCACCTCTCCTCTCCCTAATATCCTTGACAAACACAAAATTTCATTTCTTTACAGACTGTTGCACTCAGCAACCATCTCAGACTCTGCAGGTATTCGTTTCCCTTCTCCATTTTACAGAAGTCTTTCCCCAACCTCCTCCGCTGCCTGGATTTCTGATGCCTCGTGACAAATAGGTAAGTTACTATGATCACTTGAGAACAGTAGGTGGTCACGGTCCATTACCAGTTATCTGATCTCCAGTAGCATCTGAAAATAGGAGAGATTAAACTCCAGGGCTACATTTTTTCCCCTTGAGAAGCTGCCTATACATACTTATTAAAGAACCTCAATCATTTCATCCTGAAATCCCCAGTGCGATATTGACCCATCTGAAGGGTCAGAAAGTTGTCCAGCAGCACCAGAAACTATTTAAAACTCTTCCATGTTTGTGATTTTTTATGGCTGATTGACAAAAAGAGGCCAGAGAACAGCAGGTGAAGTGAATTCTGTTTCTGATTGGGGCAGGGGCAGGGGTAGTAGGGACTACTACTTCACGTGGTTTGTTCTTATTCTCTTTCTTGTCTCTAGGCTTCTTTAACTCTTAAAACCATCTTTTTTTATTCCTAGTTTTATCTTTCCTGCTCATGGGTTCCATCACATTTATTTAATTTTTTTTTGTTATTTCTTGAATTTATTCATTCAATCAATCATTTCAACCAGATTTAATTGAATACCTAGGATATTTGTCAGGATAAGTAATGCTAACAACAGTCTCAGCAGTTTTGCACAACAAACGTTTATTTTTTGCTCACTTAAAGCCTAAAGTTCAGTGTGCATGTTCTTGCTAAGGCAGCTCACCTCCCATGGGTGAGGCAGGGATTTGATTTCTTTCATCTGTGTCAGCCATATTCAAGGCTGTGGGAGTTTGCATCCAGTCATATGGATAGAGAAGGCGCCTATACAAGTTTAGGGGTACGATGGCCAGGTCTGTTAGTGCAATATATTACAACCATTCATCTTCCATCAGACAGAACCCTGTCATGTGATTCCATGTTTCAAGCTGTGAGTAGAAGCAGGAGAAGGATATTAGGGAGAGGAGAGGTGGTGAAGAGGATGATAAGGCAGGGGACTTTAAGGGGCAAAAACAGTTGAATATCAGCCATTGCGGTGGCTCATGCCTGTAATCCCAGAATATTGGGAGGCCAAGGTGGGCAGATCACCAGAGGTCAGGAGTTCAAGACCAGCCTGGTCAACATGGTGAAAACCCATCTCTACAAAAATACAAAAATTACCCGGGCATGATGGTGTGCACCTGGAGTCTCAGCTACTCGGGAGGCTGAGGCAGGAGAGTCACTTGAACTGGGGAGGTGGAGGTTGCAGTGAGCCAAGATGGCACCATTGCACTCTAGCCTGGGCGACAGAGAGAGACTTTGTATAAACAAACAAAAACAAATAAATAAATGAATAAACAAAGTTGATTATCCAGGACAGGGAGGACTAATGAACACAATGCCGGGCATTTTGCTAAGTATTGGAAATTACACAAAAATAAATGAGAAACAATGCTTAGTGTCAGGAGCTCAGAGTCCAGGGGACCAGATGCTCTGTGGAGACTAAAGCAACTCTATCTTGGAGGCTGATCCGCCATGCTGACTTCCTATTAACCCCAGTTCGGGGAATGATTCTGAGATTTCTACTTTCACGTACTTACCATAAATCCTGCCCTTAGGTCAAACTATCTTGATGTTATCGTAAACACATACTTACCATAAATCCTGCTCTTAGGAAAATTTCCTATGGTATATAAGCCCTGGGTCTGGAAGGTAGCAATGCGGGAATCCACCATCTCATCTCAAGGCAGCCTGAGACGTTGCTTCTGTTCGTAAATCTGTATTAAATGTTTATTTCTGAGAAACTGGATTTGTCAGCTTCTTTCTTCCACTTTGCCATTTTCTCAGTCTTTGGGGGTAGGTGTGTATAGAGCTACTCACTGTAATACACACATAAACAGAAAATTAAGTATACTACAGTGTTAACAATCATTAGACCTACTCACTGTGGAACACACACATGAAGAGAAAATTAAATATACTGTAGTATTAACAATTAACAGTATTAACAAGAATAAATTAATTTAATCTCTTAAATTATAACAGTTTCATGAGGTAGCTACTTTTATTATCTTCGCCTCATGAATAGGAAACGGAAGCATGACAGTTTAAGGAACTTGCTTTGGGTCACACTGCAAACAAGTGACCAAGCCAAGATTGAAATCTAGGTAGTCTATCTCTAAATTTCAATACTGAACCATTATATTATACTGCAGCGATGAAGAATGTACACAGTGTCAGGAGCCTGCAGGGGAGACCGGCTGGGGGTGAGATGAATGAAGAGCATTCTGCCGTTGATGATCCCTGAACTGAGCTATAATGGCCAAGTTAGAATTATCCAGTTTTGGGGCAGGAGGAATTCTAGCAGAGGAAACCAGATGGATAAAGGTAGAACAGTGACAAGCATCTTAGTGTTTCCCAGGACCTGTAAGTAGTTTGAAGTCATGGGTCAAGGTCTAGGCTGAGAGTGGGGACTGGCTATAGAAGTAGATGAGAGCAGGCTATGGAAAGCATTTTATGGAGCAATAAGGGGCCAAGAATGTATCCTAAGCAAAGAGAGCCTTTGAGAAAAATTTTAATTTGGAGATTTAACAAATCAAATATTTATTTAATCTATATTCCACTGGTGGCTATGTCAAAGATGTATTGGAGCGGGTCAAAAACACTGGCTGAATGATCAGTTAAGAAGCTTTTATTTATTTATTTATATTATACTTTAAGTTCTGGGGTACATGTGCAGATCATGCAGGATTGTTACATAGGTATACACATGCCATAGTGGTTCACTGCATCCATCCCTCTGTCATCTATATTAGGTATTTCTCCTAATGTGAAGCTTTTAAAGTAGTCCAGGAAGGCCAAAATTAAAAAATTTTTTTTTTCTTATGGAACAAGTAAAATGATAGCAAACACTGAATATTATTTACTATGTGCAAAGCATAGCTATTGATTTATCCTCATGACAACCATGTGAAAAGGGTATCGTTATAATCCCCATCCTATAGATGAGGAAACTAAGGCACAGATTGTTTGTGTAAATGGGTAGCAATTGATGGCACTAAGACTCAACCCTCTGCAGTCCAGTTCTGGAACCTATGCAATGAACCCCTAGTGTAGATGGTCTCCCTATAGGAGGTACTGAAACACTTTCTAGAAGATACAAAAAGCTGGGTGAGACATGCGTGTGAGGAAGGGGACTTGAGCAGCAGGGTCAACGAGAGGTGAGCTAGTTGTTGGGTACAGAGATGGCTTCCTGAGAAGCCAGAAAGAGTGGGTCTTGGAGGCAAGGTCAGGAGGTCATGTGTCCCTCATCTTACAGATAAAAAAATCGAGGCACAGAAAAATTGAAGTAACTCACCTAAAATCCAAATAGCTAGAAAGTGAGTCACAAACAGAGAATAAGAAGCAGGTAGTTATTTCTGGATTCATGTTCTTAATGCTTTCTCAATGCTTTAAATTAGCATGCATTATTGACCTTATTTGTTCCAGACCCCGTCAGTTATTTAGAGGGAAAAGTATTTTTCTGGAGTAGGAGGCAATCTTGAATCAATACAAAATTTAGAATTGTTCAAACCCACTTTCACAATGATCAGTAAACACCTTTTATCAATAACAAAACAGAGCCAGGCATGGTGGCTCATGCCTGTAATGCCAGCACTTTGGAAGGCCAAAGCAGGTGGATCACTTGAGGTCAGGAGTTCAAAACCAGCCTGGCCATAATGGTGAAACCCAACCCTACTAAAAATACAAAATTAGCTCGGTGAAGTGGTGCATGCCTGTGGTCCCAGTTACTCGGGAGGCTGAGGCAGGAGAATTGCTTGAACCCAGGAGGTGGAGGTTGCAGCGAGCCGAGATTGTACCACTGCACTCTAGCCTGGGTGACAGAGTGAGGCTCTGTCAAAAAAAAAAAAATTACAAAACAGAGGTAGTTGTGAAATATGTATCACCTTGGTAAGGGTGAGAGCCCTTACCTAGCAAACCTTGTTCACGGTTTGCTAACGAGTTGATCCTCACAGATATTATGAAGTTGTTTTAAATCTATGTACGTCAAATCTGGTGGTGTTGGAAAGTGTCTTCATTCACTTAAAGTTCTCTTGGGGCCTCCCCACCTTCATTTTCTGTTATCCTAAAGTATGCAGGCCCCACCCCAGGGCTACCATAACAGGGCTGACTGCATAATTTGTGGGGCTCAGAGCAATATGCAAATGTAGAGTCCCTTATTTAAAAATTAGTAAAGATTTCAGGATGGCAATGACAGAGCATTAGACCAAGCTGAGGGCTCTTCTGATCTTGAGGCCCTGTGTGACCGCATTAGGTCACACGACCATGAAGATGGCCTAGTGCTGGTCCTGTTCAATACTTAGCTCAGTGGTTTTCTGAAGGCATTGTTTGCAGTTCTGCTGATCCCTGAATTTATGGTGTTCGTGTCTTCAAATTGCTAAATCTGCTCATGGTGGGCTCCTCATGTTTAAGGCTTTCTTAGTTTCCCTCATTGTCTAGGAGCATCCAAGTAAATGACCCTGAAAGAATCCTAGTCCCTTCCTTGCACGGCACTCTGCCCATCTCAAGCAGGTCCTTGTCTCATTTCCTCATGATATCTGGGTGCACAGGTAAGGCCACTGGCCAAAGGGCCTTTTTGGTTTTAAAAAGTGACAAAAGGGTAAGAGAAAAAGAAAATATTTTTGATACAGAAAACTATCATGACGTAAGTATCAAGAATATATAAAGAACCCCTATAAATCAATAAGAAAAAGACAACATAAAAATGGTTGATCAAGCATTTCACTTAAATTATGACTAGCCAATCATCTTACGAAACTATACTCTGTCCATGAGTAATTAGGGAAATGCAAATTAGAACTTCAAAGATACTCTTTTATGTTTGTCAGTTGGCAAGACAAAATTTGTTCATACCAATTTTTGGTGAAAATATGGACCACTGGGAACTTGAAAATCGGTTCAACAACTTTGGGAAAAGATTTGGTTTAGTCCAGTGAAGATGAACATGTGGACATCATACAAACCAATGTACATCCCTTAGCTAAGCACCTGTGTTCAAAAGGTGGTCCCTCAACCAATAGCAGCGGGAGATGGTTACCTGGACATTTGCTACAAATTCAGTGTCTCAAGTTCCAGCCCAGACCACTGAATCAGGATCTGCAGTTGACTTATGTGCACACCACAGGTGACTTATGTGCCCACCACAGGTTGAGAGGATCTTCTCTAGGACATTGTTTCTTTTACATTCTTGATACAGACTTATGCTAAGAAAGTCTTAGAATAAAAAATACATTCTACCACATGACACAGCCACCCCCCAACCCACAAAGTGAAACAAAAGTTTCATGAAACAGCATTTACCAGACAACTCATGTTACACTCTGATCTTTTATAGTCTACACTGGTGGTTGAGAGTCACTAAACTGACTCCGCCAATGGGTGGAGTCTTGTCTGGAAAACACTCTCTTAGAGAAACTCTTACACATGTTCTCTGGGAAACAAAGGAATGTTTGTAGTAGCAATGTACATACTACTGCATACTCACACCCTGGAATACTACACAGCAACAAAAATGCATGAATCACTGCTATTCGCATCAACAAGGATCAATCTCATAGGCATACTGTTGAGTGAAAAGCAGCACAAGTTGCAGAGTGCACATAGTATAATCCCTTTATGTAAAGTTTGAAAACATGAACTGTTGCATATTTCTTAGAGATATAGCTATGTGAAGCTAGAAAGACAAACAAGAAATTGATTAATGCATAATTTACGCTAGTGGTTGAGAGGTTAGCATTAAGGCAGAGCCTGCAGGAGGTGTGAAGGGGATGTTCTGGTTCTTTAAGCTGGGTAATGGTTACATGGGTATTCTTTTCATTGTTATTCTCCATACCTTGTGCATTATAAATATTCCTTTGTACATATTTAATATCAACAACAGCAATAGGGAAGATAAAGAAAAGGCTGTGAACATCAAAGGAGTTGTAAATACAGCTTCCAAAAAACACATCTTTAGAAAGAAGTTTTTTGTTTTTTTAAAAACAAAAGTAAACTTGTTAGAAAAAAAATCCACCACCCTCTCTTCTATATGACTTGCCTGATAAGATGAAAGCACCAAAGTTGATTTAGAAACCATGCCTGCAGCATAAATATCCCTTTAATCACTGTGTTGGTCAACATATTAAGTTGTGGTACTTTATTCTTTCATTTCAATGTAAGAAAACATGGTTTTTCTGATGACAATTATGCTCTCACATTGCAATGGGGGCAGATGTCTGCACTTAATCCAAGAAATTATCTGCATTTCAATGTTGTGAATATCTTTCATGATAATTAATAACAGACTGTGTAAGCAGACCCTTTCACCTCCCTGACAAATTCAACGAAATTGGTGATACATAACCCTCTACAAACCCATATGCCGTATGCTCTTTGCAGCATTCCTTTTGGGGCTGGACACTAACTAGTCAGGATTTATTAGGCCCTCATCTTTTACTGAGTTTTCAACTTCTTTGTTATTTATTCTTTACCAGCCTTGAAGAATAGGGCTTGATTGCTACTCCCATTTTGCGGGGAAGGCAGTGAGAGGTGAGGTAATTTCCCAGAAGTGGAAGAATGAGATGGTGGCTGGCCTGAAATGAAAGCCCATAGTCTCAGGGGGGAATTTAGATTCCACCACCTTTGTGAGTGAAGGCTGGTTATGTGTTTATCACACACTTTCATCCGAGGTTGCTGAAGCATTTCATGAATAGAAATCCTTTTCCTCCTGGTCTCTATGGCTCCAACAAGATGTATCACGCCACTTGGCACCTATATTGCTCTTATATGCTTCTGTTTTCTTCTTTACATGTTCCATCTGTGTAAAGGATTTGAGTGTCTGATAAAGTGGTGAGCTCCTAAACAGCAGAAAACACATGTGTCTATTTCTTTCGGCATCCTCTCTCTTAATCAGCACAATGTGAGGCATCTGGATCAGCCCTCAATAAATACTGTGCTCTGAGCTCTTATTATGACACCTTATAAATTAGGTGACCAAAGTGCAGGATTCCAATTTGCATGACAAAATGAAATTTTTCTCTTACCAGGAGAGATTTGTGTTTGGACGACTTTTGAAATATGGCTAGACTTAACGAAGTTCAATGTTGACATCATTCCACATGTACACATTCAGCAGGGTTGGTATATGGAATAATCACCACAGGGGGTCATTTGTCTATGTAAAAAAGTTATAGAAATCATGCTCTATGCTCTCTGTGAATATTTGCTTGGGGAACTGGAAATGTATAGGGTACCAGAACATCTTGACAATTCGAATCTTAAGTTTCTTATTTAATTAACTGTGCATGGCCTATATGATTTCCAGATTTGTAAAAAAAAAATAATAATAAAGGAAAGAACAACAGAATGAAACTATTTACCAATGAATGGGAGACATAAATGATTGTGAAAAATGTTAATCTTGAGTTTGAGTTATGTTAAGGTCACTTTAAAAAGATTAGTTACGTAAGAGGATCTCTTGGTTTTTCCCTCCTTTGCTTTCTCCTTTCCTTTTCTTTGAACTGTTCCATTTTGTTTTGCTTTGGAGACTCCTAAGTATTGAATCCATCTACTCCAGCCTGACAAATTGCACAGCCGTCCCTGGCAGGGCTGATATGCACCAGTTCCCACTGACAGACATAACAGCTGGCATGCATTCTGAGTTGTCAGTCGCTGTACCATACTGGTTATTAAAGATTTTGACTACTGCCCATCCCTTGCTTTACGTGATACGAGCTGACTGCATAGTTGGATTCTCTTCTATCCAAATGTTCTTGTTGAACTTTTCTTTTCAGCTCTACTTTGGGTTTCCAAAGTTGAAGATAAACAGGGTGTGGTGAACCTTTATTATTTTTACCTGCCCAAGAGCTACTGACCCTACTTCTGGTAAGAGACCTCAGATTTTGTTTGGGGCTCATCCCTGCTCATCTCAGTCTGTGAGGTCCCAGGAGAGCTAACTTCATCTCAGGTATGTGTTTCAGAACTGGCCACATTCATTCAGAAATATTTAATTCCATCGTATTTATTAGAGGCCCTAAATTATTTTCTGGGACGACTGGCCTTGAAATAGATTTTCATTTCCACTTGTCTTGGAGTTGTGAGGATGGAGGGTCTGGGGTGCCTGAAGCCATCTTGCTAACATGTGCAGTCTGAGAATGGAGTCAGCCCCAAATCAATAGCACCAGGAGATGGAGAGTGAGAGAAACCTGGCCTTTATGATGTTAGTGGAATGCCTTATCCACTTATGTTCCCAGTTCTATTCCTGAAATTAAAAAAAGTTTTAATTTAAGATTTCAATTAAATTAAAAAAATTGTCATCCTTTGAGTGAATTATGGCAACAACCTCCCAAACTGCTCTCTCTAACTTCAGTCTTGTGCTCACTCCAATCTTTACTATCGGTCAGAATAACTGTTCTGATTCACAAAACAGATTATATCATTCCTGTGCTTAATCTGTGTGCCCCTCTCCCATGATATACTAGTGTAGCTGGGATAAAATCCAATTATCTACCAGGCCCACACCCTCGGGTGATCTAGTCTCCTTCTCTCAGCACTCCTTTGTTCTGGCCCAGCCAGGCTCTGTCAAGTCCACGTCAGCTGTGGCACCCTTGAGTTTTTGCACATGCTCTCTCTGCCTTGAAGACTATGCATCCCAGCTTCTTTCTCCTTTCTTGGCCAACTTTTCCACATCCTTTATTTCCCAACTCAGATATTATTTCCTTCAAAAGTCCTTTCCTGATTCTGTGGTTGGGGTTAGCTATCTCTGCTGTATGTACCCTCATCATATGCCTACTTAGCACTCATCATCACACTAAATTGTTGTGATGTTCTAGTTTCTCTCCAGCCAGCCTTTGCTGTGAACCACTCCTAGAACCAAGCCTCAAACTAAGAAGGCACAGGGATAGGTGGGTGGGTGGCTGGGTTGGGGATCCTAGACCTATTATGTGGAGGTGGGCTCCAGAGCTCAAGAGAGGGGTGACAAAGGGAAAGGAAGAGAATATGAAACTCATCAAACAAGGAAGGAAAGAAAATGTTGTGTGGTAGCTGCTTTTATGAGTTTCTCTGTGAGATGCATTTCTCCTGTGAGATGCACGTGATTTTCATCTTTCAGAAAAGGTTGAGATATGAGAAAATTACCCAAATTTAGCCATTAGCAAATGGTAATTAGCAATTAAGTTGCCAGAGTTAGGAAATAAAAATACAGAACACTAGGTTAAATTTGAATTCCCAACAAATGACCATCTTAGCCCATTTGTGTTGCTATGACAAAATGCCACATCCTGGGTAATTCATAAGTAATAGAAATTTATTTCTCACAGTTCTGAAGGCTGAGGAGGCCAACATCAAAACGCTGGCTGAGGAGGGCTGATCTCTCTGCTTCCAAGATGGTCCCTTGTCTCTGCATGCTCCAGAAGGCAGGAACACTGTGACTTCACAGGATGGAAGAGCAGAGGAGCAAGAGGGCCAAATTCTGTGTGAAGTCTCTTTTATAAAGGTCTTAATCCCATTCACAAAGGAGCCCTCATGACCTAATCACTCCCTAAAAGGCCCCACCTCTCCAACACCACCACAATGGGAATTAATTCTCAACGTGAGTTTTGGAAGAGGCATATATTTAAGCCATAGTAACAACAAAGACTTTTTAAGTATAAGTGTGTCCCAATTATTCATCACCTGAAATTCAAATTTAATTCAACGTCCAGAATTTTAGCAAGCAATTCTAAAAGGTGGGCACTCTGTATGATACTGAGGGCAGAGAACTTCATGGTCAGAATAACCCATCCTAGACAAATCAGTTGTTGAGAATATTGAATGTGAGAAAGCAGTGGGCAGGCCAAAGTTGTCAAGGTGGCAATAAAACTGTAATTCTCATGTCCTTCGTGGCAGTAAAAGTCTCCTGTCAAAAAACCATGAGGTGACATGTTTCCAGAAGAGTCATGCCCTTTAACTTGCATGACGATTCTGAGAATTTTAGAAAACAACCACCTTAAATTCCCTAGAAGAAAATGAGGTGTCAATTAATCATCAATTGATTTCTCAAGGAAATATTCTAAATTACGGAAATGTTTTTGAAAAGATGCTTATAATTTATAAGTGCATACACTCCTCTAAATGGAAATAACACTGGATTGATGATCATATCCACTCCATAAAATATTTTGCAGCTGTTAAGTATGATGATTTCAGACTTTTTTTGTAACATGAGGAAATGTGTATGCTACAAGATAGACTACGTAATTGTACATACAGGATGATCACAACTGTTAGAAAGGAAATAAGGGAAGAAAGAATGAAACCTTGTACTTAAGAAAAATATTGGCAAGAAATACACCAAATGTTGAAAGTGGGTTTGTTGGAGTGGTAGGTGATTTTTTCCCCTTTCAACTTTTCTACATTTTTCAAAATTTCTATCAATGGCATGTATTACTTTAATAGTAAACTATCAGTATACATTGTAGACACTCTATACTTAGTGAATGAATAAATGGGAACCAGGAGCGTGTCAGTATTGTTTACCATTGCATTCTTTACAGTCAGCCAAAGAGAATTGAATAAATGGAAGATTTTAGGTTTTGGTGGTTTTGGATAAGCCTCCTTGTCTCTCTGGGATTCAGTTTCATGATTCATAAGTTGAGAGCTTGGATTATCAGCTCTATGGTGGTCTCTAGAAACTGAAATATTTTGCGATTATTTGATTATATAAGCGAGGTTTGGACTCAGGCAGCAAGCAGCAGAAGCCAGTTGCTGACCTGGTGATCTCATAATTCCAGGCCGCTTCTTAGCTCTAAATGTCCCTACTTTAGGATCGAGCAAACCTTTTACAATGGACTATTTAATAAGACTTCAGAATTGCCCAGTTGTACAGGGATCACTTATGATTAAATCCACTGCTTCTGCACTTCAAATTCAAATATTTTATTTCACATTGCTCCAAAGCTTTCTGAATTATTGCTTTGTCCTGTAATGGTAGCAGTTTCTGGCCTATTTTAGGATTGCTGGCAGCTGTTGTCATCTCTCTGGAGCTGGCTGGAAAGTTTGGCATGCCAGTACTGTATCAGAGAAATGGCATGTTGAGAGGACCAGTTTCTTCTATAGTTACTATTGGTTATTTTGTATTTGGATAGTCAAAGAGATATTTCATACAAAAGCAAATTACCAAAAGAAGAAGAATTCAGAAACCCTTTATGTTCAGGATTCTGTTTACCCGTTGGAAGCACATTCATAGATAAAATGGAAATGTGCCCAGCTCAGCTGGTTACATTAGGAGGGCATTTCTGTGTTCAACAACTTTTATCATGGGCACAGCCTTTCTTATTTTTAAGCCTTTTGCTGTTGCCATCTCCAGATATTTGTTTTCCCAGTTCTTTGCTTATTTTTCAGAGCTGTTTAGCAGCTATTTACCACCTTAGGTCAACAGCCTGTAAAATATGTTCTTCGTTTCAAATTATACATCACATTGTTTTCATATTTTCTCAAAACTACTTGATTTCCTTAATGAAAATTATTTTAGTTATCATGTGAATGGTTTATTCTGTAAGGAAAACAAGAAAGCTTCCAAACATGGGTAAGCTAATTCCGTGTACAGGAGTCAGCTGAAATGCCATTGGTTCAAGATTAAGTCAATTGTGGAAATCTCAGGAAGGTTGACTATTTAAAGCAAAATGTTGCATGTGTTCCTTCTTATTTACCAGGATTTATACCCTATCTCCTCCAAGAGAGGTTCAAATAGAGATTAGGGTACAGAGAAAAAGTAATAATTACACAAAAAAAGCAATGAAATGATGAAAAATAGTTCTCTAACCTTACATTTAAAACACAAAAATGCACAAGACATGAGCAATGGATGAATCTTATAAGAGCAGCACCCTGTCTTTTGAGAGAACATTGCCATCAACATCAGTTTGCCCCCTCCAATTAGTGCCTAACTTGGTAATGTGTTTAGCTTTTTTCCTTCGCAAAAGGGTATTGATTTTGGCAAAAATGCCATTATTTCAGAAAAAAGAAGAATATCAGATATTGAGCCGACATAAACGTTCATACAACTAGTTACTTGTCTATTCCAGTCCTCGCTCTCCAGCTATTGGGTTTTGGCTGCAATTGTGAGAAACTGAATATAAAGGAAGAGGAGGCATCAATACCTATTGCAGAAGCAGTTTCTTCCAATCTCATACTAGCAAATTGAGGGGAAAAAATAAAAATGAAAGACTCCATCTCTACTTTCTCTAATAAGGATGTGGATTTTGAATTTAAATTCATTCTTTGGAGGAGGAGTAGTTGGCTTGAGAAGAGATGGAGAGTAAAGTGGAAGTACATTCTTCAGTTCAATGAGAGGACTACAAAGCTCGTAGGCTTTTATGGAAAAAACCCACAAAACCAAAACGAGCAGAATAAAGAGCAGATAAGAGATAGTATGTTCTTTATTTAATGGGCCGGGAATCAGAGCAGCAATTCATGCATATAATTCATAAGTGTTTCTTTGCTCTTTAACTTTGGGACATCTGGCCACAGCCTGTCTTTCTCTACTGTTATACTCCTCCCATATACTTGTGTGTGCTAAGCACATTGTTCACTTGATTGTACAAACATGCCACCTAGTTTGATATCTTAAGCTTTGTATGTATGATTCTCCATCTCACTGTTTCTACTTGCCCATCTTCAAGCCATATTGAAGCCTTGGTTGAAATGTGTCTCTTCTGTGAAGCTTTTCATATACCTTTTGACATAAATAATTGCATGTAATTTGTGACCCCACCATGATTTCAATAGATATAAATTTAAAAGTACTCATCAAATTGTAGCTAGATATTTGTGTCTATCCTTTGCACTAGAATGTGAACTTTCTGAGAATATGCTAGTATGTTAATTAACTCCATTTCATAAAGCACTGGGTACAAAGTAGGCAACTATCTTTCTTATCATCCATTTTCTTTTCTTCTATACATGGCAGGATGGGATTTTTCTCGCCTATCTTCTTGGTTGTAAGAAGATCTTTGTTAGTTGCAATAAAGAAACAATGACTTTTCACAACATGCATTCAAGTCAAGTTGTCAGAGTCATTCAGTATTAGCAAGATACAGATTTATCTTGTTTAATTCTAAAATATATAAATAAACTAAGCTTTCTGACACAGTGAGCTGTGGGATTCTTCCTCTATCTGACAAAAAACAGGGCCGTGAATGACATTCGTGGTCTCAAGGACATTGCAAAATATCTCCAAGATGGAAATGAGATAAAGATGGATCTTGGGGAGTTGAAGAATATGAAAAAGATCCAGGAAAAGCAGAAACTCCTGGAATTTCTTCTGATGAGACCCCCACCTGGAAGGAAAGTGATTCAGAGGAAAGAACAAACAGATCTTTTATACCATCTTTAGGACTTGTGCATTGATGGTCATCTACAGAGCGGGTTGTTTTCTTTGGAAATGAGCTATGCCTTAGATGGGAGGCTTCCTCTCTTGGTGCCCTTTCCTCTTCTTTCTATGGTGCCATCATACCAAGATCCCAGCTTTGTCTTTTTCATTCCTCTCCCTTCCCCTAGGGTCCCAACTACATCTTCAAGGCTCAACTCTGACTTGGTGGAAGAAGACTATGACTGTGCTTTAATACAAAAGCATAGGTCCAGCTGGTGTGGACTGATAACTTCACTCACCTGCTACATAACCCTGACACTAGAGAAAGAGCCAAGGTGACAATTTCTATCAGTCCAGGGAAAAGAGGCCTTGGAGTCAAAAAACAATTTGTTATAGAAAATATAGTACTGTTCCTTGCACACTTGTGTTGGTGGACTATGATTCATACTTGCTAGCTTTGTACATTTTTATTTCTTTTTCTTTATATACGTGTTAAGAATATAGAAAAGCATAAAACTCCACCAAGAGTTCTAACATTATCTTATCCAATTTTTGAGGTACAAAAAGTAAATAAATGGGTTCAGGAGTGGTGGCTCATGCCTGTAATCCCAGCACTTTAGGAGGCCAAGGTGGGGGGAATCACCTGAGGTTGGGAGTTCAAGACCAGCCTGACCAACATGGAGAAACCCCGTCTCTATGAAAAATACAAAATTAGCTGGGTGTGGTGGTGCATGCCTGTAATCCCAGCTAGTTGTGGTGAGTTGAGATGGCACCATTGCACTTCAGCAAGAGCACAAGAGCAAAACTTGGTCTCAAAAAATAAGTAAATAAATGAATGTTTCTTTCCTTTACTTATACCCTCAATTCATAACACCTTGCCATCCAATCCATAATTCTTTATAATCTACTTAAATATAGAAATGATGTAATGTGTTTATTTACTTCTGTCATTGAACAATTTAAAAATATTGTTTGAGCACCCTGAGTATGGAGTACTAAGGTGGGCTTCAGGAAGTGTGTGTGTGCTTGCGTGTCTTAAGGTAAGCTTAATTCTTACCCTTGAGGAACGGACTAAATTGATTACACGTCAGAAATACAGACATGAAAAAGATGAAAATATTTTTAAAAATAAATACATAACTACACACAAACAGTTTAGCCTAAACAGAATTCTTTCTTAAGAACAGGTTAAGTTTTTGGGAAAAGAAATTATCTTTTTTCAAGGAATGAGATCATGTCCTTTGCAGGGAAATGGATGGAGCTGGAAGCCATTATTCTTAGCAAAGTAACACAGGAGCAGAAAACCAAACACATGTTTTCACTCAAAAGTGGGAGCTGAACAGTGAGAACACACGGACACAGAGAGGGGAACATCACATACTGGGGCCTGTCAGGGGCTGCAGGGGGAGAGAGAGCATAGCTAATAAATAGCTAATGCATGCAGGGCTTAATATCTAGGTTGATATCCAGCACATGTATACCGGAACTTAAAATAAAATTAAAAAAGAAATGATCTTTTTCTCAGGTCCTCCAGTGACATTTAGTACTTTACTTATTATACCTTTGAAGCGGCTGGATTGAGTCATACACTCAGAAATCGAATCATCTTAGATAGTATATGGCTTTATAAAGAAAATGAAAAATACCATTTTTTCTAGGCCAGCTAGAGCAATCACCTCTTATCTTTTTACCCCAGCCTGCCTTCCAGGAAGCACTGTGTGAGGCCAAGCATGAAGAATGATTGGGAAAAACGAGCCCCTCCATGGTAGTGTGGGAAGTGAGTAAATACAGCAGTCTTTCATCTTATAAAACTAAATAACATTTCCTTACTCCCTCATGTTGGTTTAGGCTTGCTTGAGCATGAAAGGGGAATTTTCTTCCTTCTTTCAGAGTAGCATTTATGAACCTCTAAATGGAAATCCCTCTCTGCTTCTTCACTCAGACAAGGGACCTCGCTCTCATATCCCTGGGGTGTACTACACGGGCCATGGACCACCAAGCAGGAGACACAATCCTATTTCTGGCACTGCCCCCTGGCTTGCTGGGTGATCTGATATAAATCACTTACACCTCTCCATTACCCTGACCGCAAGACAGCCACTGGAACCTTCCCCCTATCTCCAATGTCACAGCCAGTCTCTTGCTTCGGGCTGGAGAACAGGACAGAGTTATGTCACTTGTCAGGGGAGTCGTTTTCTCTCATATGATTGAATTGCCTTGGAGAAATCTACCAAAGGCTAAGAAGCAGATGGTGTGATTTTTACTTTAACCAATTAAAAACAAAATGAAACAAAACCAAATCCTCAACCCTACAACATTTTCCCAAAACACAGATAAAATTTTGTAAAAGTTTAAGATTTAGACATTCGGTTCTCCTGGTAATACACACATTTTTGGTGTGAAATAAGAAAATTTTGGAGACACTTGGAGTCATGAAGCTTCATGATTAGAATACATTTTGGAATTGAGAATCAACCAAAGAATTACAACAAGGATATACATTCTCACACACCAACTGAAGTATGTTAATCCAGGGGGCCTAGGCATCTGTATATTAAGAAAACTCCTCAGAAAATTCTGATGATCAGTTACATTTGGAAACCATGCACCAAGTACACTAAAGTAGACCTGATATCCACTTTCAACATATTTGAATACTTGAAGAGTTGGAGAAATCACTAGTTAGAGAAAAAGTAAATTCTATTTTGCAGTTGCTTGGGAAATTATCTCCTTTGATGAGGAATGAAAACACTACTGTACCTCAATTGCTGCTGGTAACCGGTGTTAATATGTATTAGATGCTGTCTGTGTCCCAGATAGTCTGTTACGGGGACCAGCTGTCCTGATCTGCCTGGTATTCTCCCAGTTTTAACACTAAAAGTCCTGCTTCCATGGTTGCTGGGCATCGAGATATTTTTTCATACACTGTCCCTATCAATTCTCAAAATCAAACTAGGAGATAGATCCTGCTACTAACCTTATTTAACATTTCAGAAACTTGAGATTCAAATAGATTAATGAGCTTGCCCAAGTTTACTTAGCATGCAAGCTGAGAATTGGGATTAGATTCTAGAAAATTCAACTCAAGAACCCTTTTTCCTTATCATTATTAATTCCCCCAATCCTTTCCGGAGTCATTCTTACATCTTCAGTTAGTGGCAGATTCACCACTGTTGGTGCAAAAGAGTTCTTGTAAAGGGTCCTATTTGGGGCTTTCTGTTGGGACCTGTTTAATACTGGCCTTTCTCGGTGATGAGATCTAGTCATGCTATCATGCTCTGGGAATTGATATGGGGTCGGGTCTTCCTCTGAATTTTTTATTCAGCCCGTACTTGGTTGTAAAATAAGTATTACACATAATGGCCTCAAAGGAGAAGAAAAGCCACAGCAGAATAACTTGAGGGACTAATGTTGAGGAGGCAGGAGGTGGTTTTGCCTGGCTGTAGGTTATAGGCTGTTGGTTTAGGAAGCATTTCTGGTGCAACTGTGTATATACTTTAAGATTAGCTATTTTATTTATCTTGCTACTGCTAGTATTTGTATTCTTTACTGTCTATTAGTGGAACTCTCAGCTTGTCTTCTGTCTATTGCCTGACCCTCATTGTTCCAAGAAATACTCCAAAGAAACTTGAACACTGACTGAATATTTTATGATTGAGGAATTATGGCTACTTTTTGAGATATGATAATGATCTTGTGGTTATGTTAAGAAATACAGGACTCTCTTAGAAATTCATACCAAAATGTTTATGGATGAAACAATTTTCTGTGTGGGTTTTCTTTAAAATAATCCTGTTGGGGAAAGGAGAAATGGAGAGATATGTAGATTAAACAAGATTTGCTGCATATTGATAATTTCTGAAACAGGATGATGGCTATGTGGAGACGTTTTGTTGTTCTTGCTACTTTCAGTTTGTTTAAAATTTTCACGATAAAAAGTAAAAGACAAGTTTCCAAAGGAGGATCGGAGAGGAGTCCTGCTATGCTTCTTGGTGATCACATTAGATAATGTCGCTCCAACTATCTTTTGCTTTGATGTTTCACTTGATATACCTTCTTTACTTAACGTGACCTTGCTCATACTGAAGGCTCTTTACAAGGCACTACATTAAACATGACTTTGTTTTTTTTTAAAGTCTCTGTCCCATGGACATTTCCTCTGTGTGCAGAAAGTGCCAAGCCCTAGGGAAGGAGTCTGGGATAAGCTCACAGGCTTGGTCACAGCTTCTGGATTAGGACAGCGTTAGGTCAGGAGTGGGATCTAAAAGAAGGGGACTTTGCTTCCAGTGTGATTTGATTCTGCTTTTTCGCAGCCTCAGGACTCCCACATCAGATTTCTCATCCCTACCTACGGCTCATCTCCTCTCTGTTTAGTAATTTTCTCTTTTCTCCATTTCTTAAAAAATTCCTTTGCTTCTGGACACCTTATTAAAGCAACTCTCTCCTGGCTGTTAGAGTTAAGAATCTGTCAGCATTTTCTCGGCTGACACTCTATTCTTAATTGGCACTATTGTAGTGGAAAAAAAGACAAAAAGCTTTAGTTAATGCTAGGGACCAGGCTAAAGTTTCAGTCTTAACTCTGTGTGTCCTGGATTAGTAGGTTTAAGTTAGTCCTCTAATTTACTTGAATATCTTTTATTCCCAGGAAACTTCTCTGTTATTTACAGTGAGTGCTTTGTCTACACACCCTGGTACATTCAATAGTCTTGTCAGAGTTCTTGTCATTGCTTCTTTGGGACAGCATATACTACTGCAATCATTGTAACAGCTGCTTTCTGTGTTAACCAAACAAAGGGAAGTCCCTTTGCCAGGGTGATCAGATTCTTCACCTAAATTCTGCCCAATCTCAATAGTTATCCAAGTAGGCCAACTCTTGGAAATATTGGAGGAAATACCAATCCTTCCAATTGGTATATTCCATAGAACAGTATCACTGTGGTAGCAATTGGAAGGATTTTTAGATTAACTTGTCTACTACTTTCATTTTATGGATTTAAAAATATGCTAGAGTATTTGAATTGCTATTCTAAGTCAGAAATCTATTTAGTACAATACAGTCTCCTAACCTCCATTTAGAAACAGATTCAGCCATTAGTATTTTTAAAATTCACTTTTAAAATAGGGATTTTCATCATGAATTAATGTGGGAGTTGAAAAAAGATATACATCTTAAATATTTATTTTACCTTAGAATGTGTCAAACATCCCTTCATTTGCAGGTATTTTGTGAAAGCTGTCCTAATTGGATACCCATAAGTATCATCTTTAATTTTCACTTTCTTTAAAGGAACAGGAGTGGACCAAAATGTGTAGATATTTGTTAAGCAATCTGACTGTAGAATTCTAAATTTTTAAGACTCTCTCTTATACCATTTTGTTGTTCATAGCTAACTTAGCAATATTTTTAGCAACTCGCCTTTATTGAGTCTTTCCAAAGAATTCAAAGCTGTTTCTATAGAAACAATAAGTTCTTCTCTTTACATACTCATATTTTATCAGTTACCTTAATATTTAAATTATGGAGTTAAAATTACAAGTACCCAGGCAATGACAGGTTTAGAAACCAGTATTACTGGTTCTTGGTAAGCACAGTAGCTGAGGGACACAGAAGTATAGGGTTATACCAGGGAATTACCTACTATCCACGAACAGGCTTTAGTTAGTAGGTTTGCAAAGGTAATAGAGAGTTTTATTTTATCTGGCTAGATGGTTGCATGGTAGCCATTTAAAATGTAATTTTAAAAATAAGCACTTTTCCTACTGATGTGCTTTGGGGCGTGTGGCCTAATGCAGGAGACCTGGCTCCAGCTTCCCTGTCTCCTGGAACCCTTGCCACCTCCCTATTCCTGGTCCCAGGGCCTGTGTCCAGGAGCACAGCCCTGTAAGAAGACTGTGGGATTAGCTCACACTTCCCGCTCTGTGAAATCTCTTTCTGCTTTTAAGCACCTGGATATTTCTATTTCTATATTTCAAACTCAGTTATGCACTACTTTTTTGGATCATATTTTATCCAGAACGTCTATCTTTTTTTGGAAAAGAGAACCCATTCCCATCAGCTTAGTTCATTTGTTAGCAGTCCTTTGGAAGACCTTCCTAGTCCAAGTAATATTGATTCAGAAGAAAGAGCTATGATTCTTCTAGTGAAATGTTGCAGTGGGGTCTTTGTTCGTTGTCCAGAAGGCAGACCCAGGCTTCCTACTGGGGGAGTCTCCTTTGCTTATGCCCACCAAATATTAGAGGTGTCTTTGCTCTGATGTCCTCCCTAACCCCCCACATTACTCCCACATTACCTTGGAAGTACTCCAAGTTATCATTGCTTTTTGTCTCCCTGGAAGCCAAGTTTTAATTCCACTTCCTATTATCCTGTCACTCCGTCTCTTGGACATTCTTCCTTTGATATAGATCTGTCAGGCTCCTTTGTAAAATGTAAACTTATTACAGTCCCTTTACTCACCCCGGCACTAATGTCTTGACTTCAAATAAATGTCCTGAAGCTCTGTTGGCTGGCCTTTACGGAGCAGCACATTTTTAAGTTACTTTCCATCTACTGTCCCCTTTTACTTTGTTTAAGATGTAAAATGAGGGCAAAGAATCAGGGGCTTAACTGATGGTCTGCAATTTCCTGCTGTCTCGATACCTTTTTTATGACATTAATTCATTGCTACTTCTCTGACCTGTGGAATCCCTTCTGGATAGAAATGACTAGGAGTTAAAAAAGTTAAAAAAAAATACCAATTTGATTCAATTGTCTTGTCAGAGTTCTTGTCACTGCCTCTTTGGGACAGCATATACTTCTGCAATCATTTTAACAACTGCTTTCTGTGTTAAAACACATATCTTAATTATTCATCTCCTCTTCCTGAAGGTTACGGTTTTGATTTAGTTTCCTTTGGTTAGAAAATAAGTGACATCCACTTAAAGTACTTAAAGCCATCTAAATTTCCTGCCTCTACTGACTTCTCTATTTTGTTAATTTTCTTCAAACAGATTATTATGGTACAAGCACTAAGAAAAACATCCAGTTTGAGGTTTTTGTTCTCAGCATTATCATTTGATAGTCCACTGTCAGAGTTTCTCAAATGTGTAGGTAGTTTGTTTGAGTTGTAAATAATAGATGCTGAATCTAGTTCACTTAAACACAAGTAACAATTTCTTGGTAGATACCAGATGCTCTAAAAATCAAGGGGAGGCCTTTAGGAAATGGGTGCTGTGTTTATCAGTTATTGCCACAATAATGTTACATAAAAAAACCACCTCAAAATTCAGAGGCTTAAGGCAAGGCTGACTGTGGGTTGTTGAATCCTGGATGGGCTTGGCTGGGATGGTGGGTTCAGTATTTGCCTCCCAAGATATCCACATGTTACTGTGACATGGGAATTAACCTTAAATAGCAAACATATAGTAGTTAAGGACCTAGCGACGGGAAGATTATCCTAGATTATCCAAGTGGGTTCTAAATGTATTACAAGTGTCTTTGTGAGAGGGAGGCAGAAAGATATTTTGTATGGAAGGCAGAAGGTGATGTGTGACATATGAGAGAGATATTTGAGGGTGCCATGCTGCTGGCTTTGAAGGTGGAGAAAGGGGCCACAAGCCAAAGAAGAAAGCTCTACCAGCTGAAAATGGCAAGGAAACAGGTTCTCCCCTAGAGTCTCTGGAGGGAGCATGGCTCTACTGACACCTTTCACCCCCTCCAGCTCTTTCACCATCTGGGTGCAAGGACTTGCATAGCAAGTAGTCTAGAATGGGAAGTCATTACGGTCTTCTCAAGGTATTAATTGCTGCGTCTTTTCAGAACAGCAGGAGGGTGGACAGAAGAATCATCAATTCAAGGTAATTCTTTCCTTTAATTTCTCAATCTTGACCCAGTCCACGCTTTTTTTCAGATCTGCGTATCCTGGACAAGTCTAAGATGAAGCTCTACTTTTCTATATTTGGAGAACATGAAAGATACCAAAACTTATCCTTAAGTGTACTTTCTCTGTAATTCAGTGAAATTAGACTTGAAAATAGTTCCTCAAGTTTGTATAGTTATGTAGACATGTCTTTAATGGGACTTTTCCAAAGTGAATTTTACAGATCAAAGCAAAGAGGCAACCCAAGGTTAAAGACGCCTGAATAGAAAGTTAATGAAACCTTGATTCAAATGACGGACATATGTAGCTAGAGCTATGTGAGAGTGGCACGGACACTGGATTTTATTTACCACCCAGCATCATTTTCCAGTCTTCTAATATTAGTAATCTTATTTTTCTTGAGTGAAATCACCCCTCCTCTACCCTCATTCTGTGTGATTTGGGTGGGGCTGACTCTACTTTTTGCATATTGAGAATTGTTGTATGACCAAATTGATCCAATAAGATAAAATCTCATGGATTTTGGTAGGACAACTGGAGGTTCTGTGTGTGGATGGAGCAGCAGAGATAAGCAAAATCAAGAGAGAAGGAGAGTAACAAGTAAGTATAACAATCAAAGTTGAGTACCTGAGTTCAGTCATGCCTGAAGCTCTGCTGCCTCTGGACTTCTCAGTGTATTTGAGTCAGTGAATCCCCTCCTTTTACTCAAATTTGGGTTGGACTTTCGTTACAAATTGAGAAGATCCTGCTCATATAAAGAGTGGACGGAAGATAAGAAAAACAAAGGCAGCATGAACTAGCAGGTGGAAAGAGCACAGGCCTGGGTTGTTAGCCACAGTTCCATAACTAAACCCTTCTGGGACTTTTTCTTTGTCTGTAAAATGAAGCTAATGTTTTTTCAATGTTATTGTTTAAGGATCAAAAAGATTACAGAGCCATGCAGCTCGTTTCTAGCACAGTCCTATTAGGAGCAGCTGACTTATGTTTTCATTTTATGTTTCCGTTCATAAGATTTTTTCTACAAGATGAGGCTCCGTTTATGGTATTTGATTGATACGCGCCATGATCTTTGGGAATTCACATGGATAAAATGGTAATGAGAATAGGTCATGAACGAATATTTCTTTTATGGCAGAGAAACAGTATTAGATACAACAAGAGGCACTGGAAAACTAACCTATGCTTTAGGCCAAGGATTGATGCATTCGAGATTTTATAGTTTTTGAGAAATGTTCAAGAAGGATTTAAGTCAGTTATTTATTAGCTCCCCATTACCTGGTAGTGTGCCTGCTATACAGTGAGTATTCAACACATATTTAGTAAACAGTTGAGTATTTGGGGTTATTTCTGCTTGGATTACAGAGTCCTTCATTTAAATCAATAACATTTCCCAAAAAAAAGGAGATCCAGAAGTCTATTTCCTTTTTTATCACTAAAGAATGTTTAAAAGTGGTATTTTCTTATACATGGAAACAAATTTTTTAAAAGGGACTTTATGTGTGATAGTTACTGCATTTTTTTCTGTAAAAATTCTACATTTGGCCCCTCATTCATTTTCTCAAATTTGTTTGACTTATTTTTCATATTTCTTTAAAAGATTAACTTCCTCCTTTTTAAAAAAGTCAATATTATTCATGGTTGAAGTCGTATTTTCTTAAATGTTAGCGCATTATATCCTCTTCCATCTTATTTGCCACGGTAGTTCCTTTACTGCACAGAGAATCTGAAATAGATTTAGATATAATTAGGTCACAGATTATTAAATAACCAGCCTCTCTACTTAGTCCTGCAAAATTTCCAGATACAAAATACATTTTCCTTTTTCTTTTTGTCCATCACTTCAGAGCATTTCTTACCTCTGAAATTAACTGAGTGGAAATTTGTTCGTGATCTGAATTTATTCAAAAGTAGGTATTTCTTATTTGTTGTTGAAGGCATTTTTAAGCCCTGAAACCAGATTTACAAGTAGTTTTCCTCTTTTCAGCTATTTTTTTAATATTCCCTTCTGCTGCCATACACACTGGCCTTGAATCTCTTCAACCATTCCATTTTTAGTTTCCTGCCTCCCTCCCTCCTTCCTTCCCTCCCTCCCTCCCTCCCTCCATTCCTCCCTCCCTTCCTTCCTTTATAAATTCTAATAAATGCTTCAGAACTGATTTACTATTAGATGCCTTCCTTCTAGAAATTCTTGGCCACTCACTTGGGTCCATTGCACAGGGTTCCATTTCTATCTTTTGCTTTTTTTACATTCTCTTTGTTATCATCTAATTTACGTAGCTTTAGACCTTTGTGGTTTTCTTTTTTGTCTTTTCTGCAAGAAATACCAGTAAAATAGAAATGCAATCTATTTTTCAGGAACCAGAACTATGAGGTTACTGTCTTGTGTTCATAACTGGTTCTGAGATGTATGTTCCTGGAAGGTTATCGTTTCTGTGTGTTGAGCAGAAACAGAGGAAGAGAGAGAGTCTAGTTCTGTGGCTTAGAGCAAGGATTCTGGTTACAAGCTGTCTGGGTTGAATTCTGGCTTTGCTATTTATCAGTGTGTGACCTTAGGTAAGATACTTAGCTTATTTTTGTTCAAATTCCTCACTTTAAAATGAGAAGATATGAATAGTACCTACTGGGGATTAAATTTTTAGGAGGTTTAAAGTCGATAATATATGAAAAACTCTTGAAAATCTTCTTTACATGCTACCTGTTATTATTAAGTGGAAATCACATTCAAAATGCTTAACCTAGAAACAAACTTTAAAATAATCCAATCATTCAGGCAATGAATAAAGAACTGTACAATTTTTTTTTGGACATGGTCTGGCTCTATCGCCTAGGCTGGAGCGCGCAGTGGCCCTGTCTTGGCTCATTGCAGCCTCTGCCCCCCAGGCTCAAGCCATCCTCCTACCTTAACCTCTCCATGCCCAGATAATTTTTCCTTTTTCTTTTTTTGGTAGAGATGGGTTTTTACCATGTTACCCAGGCTGTCCTGAACTTGTGAGTTCAAGCTATCCATCTGCCTTGGCCTCCAAAAGTGCTGGGATTACAGGCTTGAGCCACTATGCCTGGCCTGCAGACTCTAATTTCAAAGGGATTAAGGCATATAGCATTAGAAGCAAAAGCAAAAGTAAAAGTCTAGAAAAAAATTCTTTCTCTATTAAGGAAAATATTATGGACTTTTATGAAAAGATTTTGGATATGTTTACATATTTGGGAGAAGGGATATTTTACACATCTATTGCTGTGTAACCATTACCCCCAAATTAGAGGCATAAAACAACAACCATTTCATTTGTTTATGAATTCTGTGGGTCAGGAACATGGACGAAGAATGGATGATCTTGTTTCTGTTACATAATAGCTGGAATTTCTACAATGTGTGAGTCTTACTTGGGAAGATTCAATTGATTAGGGACTGGGATCATTTGGAGGCTTCCTTACTTGCATGTCTGGTAATGGATAAATGGATTGAAGGCTTGGTTCAGCTGGGACTATTGATTGGTGTGTGTCTACCTGTATCCTCTCCATTTGGCTTGGACTCCCTCAAAACATGGCAGCCTCAGGGTACCTCAGGGTAGCCAGACTTCTTACTTGGCAGGTCAAGGTACCAAGAGTATGTGTGTGCTCCAGATAACAAGGAGGATCCTCTTATGACCTGTCTTCTGAAGTCACATAGTATCACTTGCACCCAACTCTACTCATTGAAGTAGTTGTGAGCCTGACGTAACTCAAGAGGTGGAAATACAGTTAATGAGATAAGTATCAAAGATTTGTGGCTGTGTTTTTAATCACCACAAGAGGCTGCAGGAAAGTTAGTTGCACATCATTCTAGTTGCATCTGCTGGTTGCAAGGAGTAAGGTGGTCTTATTCACATGAAAACATAAGATTAAAAAATAGAATATGTAGCAGAAGGAAAGTCTTAATAAGGAGCATCTATAGGAAAAGTAGTGTTATGGTCCCGACTCTGTCTGATTTATGGTAACTTGATGCTTTTCTTGTTAAAATATTTGATTCTCTTTTTTAGCTTTCTCCCACTACAAGATTATACAAGTAACGTTTGTTTTGTAGAAATGCAAAAAGTACATACAAATATGAGGAAGTAGACTATGCCTTCATCAACCTTCCCACAAATAGTTCTACTACCAACAGCGAGATACTATTAGTATTCTGACATATTTCTCTCTTTCTCCAGTTTTTTTGTGGTAGTTTTTACAGTTTGCGTAATGCTGTATATGTGACACTATATTGCCCAGTTTTTCAATTTAAGATTCTGTTATAAGCATTTTTCTTTATATAATTAAAAGTTACCTGTAACCTTTTCTGTTTGTCACTCTGTTCATTATTAGTAGGTTTTTAAATGAAACATTTAAATTTCAATTAGAACAACACATGCTTATAATAAAACTTGAAAATATACAGGTGCATAAAATTTTAAAAAGAAACTTACTTCCTCAAGCAAATCTAAGTTATTGTCTATAACTAGATATATAATCAACAGTTTTTTAAAATAGGATTTTTAGCTAATTTATTTTTTTACAAATTTTTCCTCCATAACATTAGTAAATTTTGAATGTTCACTTTAATATTTCTAGATTCATCTTTAGGTAATACCTTATCCATGTTTTCCAATATTTCATATTATAAATATGCTGCAACAAACGTCTTTGAATGTGAAAACATCTTTTGCACACTTGTGAACCTTTTGTGTAGGAGAGACCTAGAAGTGAAAATACTGGTTTGAAGGATGATCATTTAACATTTTGATAGATAATGCTGCATTTGTAATCATCTGGTTTAATGGTTACATAATAGTTTCATATAGAAATGTAATTTCATTTGCTTAATCATTTCCCAGAATTGGAAAGTTAGATTGTCTGCAGTTTTTCCCAATGATAAATAATGCTACATGAATATCCTCATGTGAAATCTTTGTCAGCGTTAGTTTAGGATTGATTTTTTACAAAGAAAATTAGTCATAATACCATACAAATATTTTGAAGACTCCTCATTTATATTGCTAAATTGCTTTTTCAGAAGTGTTGTATCAGTTTATACACCTGGTACCTGCAAACTTTTAAGCTTGAGATCAGGCTAAAATGTGGCTGTAAAATGTTATGGCTGGCTCTTAATTTCCAGTACTTAAGGTTAATAACAACTGGTAAAAAAGGTCAGCATTTGGACAGAGAATGAATATTTCTCAAGTGATTCATATATTACTCAAAATGCCATGGAGTTTCTATTAAAAATGTCCTTTGTTGTCCCTTGGCTATCACTTCCTATTGCTGCACAGTTAGGAAGTCTTGATATGTATTAGTGGCAGTCAGATAACTTACCCTAATATGAGTCTAACCTATACCAATATGAGTGTATCCTATATGAATATGAAGTAGAGAGCTGCACATTCTCTACTTCATATTCATATAGGATATGGCCTATTTGTCTCGCTGGATTTTTAAAAAAATGGTAGAAATAATCCCTAAACATTGTTCCTGTGATTGCAACTAGATTTCCAAAACTGTTAAGGTTTCTATTTGATGATTTTTTTCTCTTCCTTAAAGTTAAAAAACAATACCCTGAAGCAAGTGGCTTTTGGATCTTTTGGGAAAAATGCTTTAAGTTCAGCATACAAATGAATACAGGACTGGATTTCCTAATCACTCTAAATCTTGGTTTCTCTTTCCTTTTATCTTAACAATTGTTCACTTCTCATTTAGTCCATATTACTGGGTATGACTAATTTTATTCAGTTTGGCTGTATATTTATGTTTAATTTCAAAATTAGGTCCTTAGCTTCTCAAACACAGCAATTATTCCCTGTATATTTTTGTATCCCCTGATAGTGTTAAAAAGTTCTTTGAACATAGTGGGTTCCTCATTCACTTAGACAGAGTCTCAGTGCTCATAAAATATTCACATAGTTTCTATATTTTTCAGCCACCATTGTAGTTGTATTGGGCCCATGTGACTGTTTCTGACCAATAGACAGGGAAGGTTTGACTGAGCTGAGACAGTTAAGAGTGAGTGTGCTCCTGTTCATAATAGCAAAGACTTGTAACCAACCCAAAAGCCCATCAGTGGTAGACTGGATAAAGAAAATGTGGCACATATACACCATGGAATACTATGCAGCCATAAAAAGGATAAGTTCATTTCCTTTGCAGGGACATGGATGAAGCTAGAAACCATCATTCTCAGAAAACTAACACAGGAACAAACAATCAAACACCACATGTTCTTACTCATAGGTGGGAGTTGAACAATGAGAACACATGGACACAGGGAGGGGAACATCACATGCTGGGGCCTGTCAGGGGTTGGGATGCTAGGGGAGGGCTAGCAATAGGAGAAATACCTAATGTAGATTCTGAGTTGATGGGTGCAGCAAACCACCATGGCATGTGTATATCTATGTAACAAACCTGCAAGTTCTGCACATATCCCAGAACTTAAAGTATAAACAAACAACAACAACAACAACAAAATGAAGAGTGGGTGTGCTGCTACTACTCTCCCTTACCCTGATGTGGCAATATTGGAAGTCAAATATTTAGATAATATATCACAACATGCAGTCTAGATCCCTGTGTCACTGAATGGAGGAGCACTGGAAATTCCCATGATCCACCTCAGACTTTGTGTAAGTAAAAAATAAACTTTTGTTGTTTGAAACCACTGTGATTTTCAGGTCTATTTTTTTTCCACAGCCAAACCTATTCTATCTTGAGACACTGCCCTTAAGCAGCTCACAGTCTGTGTGAAGTAAGCAAGTTTGATTAATTTTGAGTAGGTGGCTGGGACATAGAATGACCTGTGGACCTTGAGGTTCTCCATGGAACAAGAGTGTAATTTGATTAGTGTCTCTGGGTTTTGGACTCTAACTATGTAGGAATTTGGGGGAAAAACAGCCTCATAGGGCCACAATTTCCTCATTTGTAAAACACAAGAATCGGCCATTTTTTTCTGCTCTAATTCCAGCTCTGTTTATAAGCAGCTGTGAGAGTAGAGGAAACAGAGACCATAAGGACAGTCATATCTTTACAAAAAGAAGTACTTTTCTGTGATTTACTGGTTAGGCCCTCACAACGCTGCACTTGAAGTAGCAGATGGAGGTAGAAAGGGCCATTATCTTCTAACTCACACATAGATCTTTCAGTCTGTCTTTAGGGAAGCCACAAAAATTTGTTGCAACACATTTATTACTATCAACAAGAATACCTTTTCTTTAGAAAGAGAATAATTATAACACTGTCAAATTCCTATTTAACCTTCCACACTGGATATTGCATCTTAGTACAATTAAGAAAATATCTTTTCATCCTCTTACACAAATAAAGTTAGTTAGTCACTACCTCCCACATGCTATCTCTACATTCTAGGCACACTTCCATTATTTTATTTATTACGTAGTATTTTATCATTGTTTTTAAAGTAGGTGTTTCTGCTCTACTGGATTGCACACTTCACAAGGAAAGGACTTTTCTTGATTATATCCCTAGGGTCTAACCCAGAGCCAGTACCCCAGGGCCACTTAATAAATGTTTCTTAAATAACCGATTGACAAGCAAGTGGATCTTTCATTGTAACCTAATGCTTCAAGATAAACTGAACTTGGAAATGGATGAGACAGTGCTAGTACTCAAATCAATTTGCTGATATCATAATCTCCCTCCCTCTCCACCTTTTCTCTTTTCAGAGGTGGGCCATTTCTAGGTTACTTGCTATGCACTTACATTACAGAAATCATCTTTTAGCTCTAGCCTCTTAGCTTGTTTTGCAAGAGAATTAGAGTGCTTAATGCATTTGTGTTGCTAAAGAGTTTGAGATCTGCTTGGGAAAGTCACTTTAGAATGCCTAAGTGCTAGTATCATAATATTTATTGAGAATTGATGAATAGAATTCTTAAAATAGTCTTGTTCATTGTGGTATCACTGAAGGCATGCTATACTAAATCCCATTTGTCTTGGATATAGGATTTCTGGAAGATGAATGAAAAGAGGAAATTGTTGGATTTTGGAGTGGGTTGTATAAGAATGAACAATTTCTGTAAATTTCCCTTTTCTTAAAGTGACAAGTGTTAGAAAAATGCCTTTAGCCATACCTACCTGGGCTGGGTAATTACAAGTTCTAAAAAACAGGTAAATGCCACATGTCGACAGATGGAGAATATGAGAAGCACCTCAACTTTGAAGTCTGCCCTGGGATGAGGCAGAGGATCTGTAGAGTCACTCCAGTCTAGAAGCTCTAATGCTAGATATGTCATTTTTGGTTGTATCCATTCTCTGCAGGAGGGGAGGCTTTATTCTTTTCTTGTGTGAAGTTTGACAGTCTTGGTGCTTATGTCAGGCATTAGCAAAACAATCAAACCAAACATGTCAATGCTGAGAAAGGATTTCATGATAGAGCAGTTGCTGACTAACCTGGGACAGTTATCTTCATTTGGGAGAACTTGTACAGTGACTCTGTGCTGTGGTTTGAATGTCCCTTCCAAGACTCATGTTGGAATTGATCCCTGATGTGGCAGTATTGAGAGGTGGAACTCTTAAGAGATGATTGAATCATAAGGGCTCTTGATCTCAGACTTCTCAGCCTCCAGAACTTAAGAAATACATTCATTTTCTTTATAAATTACCTGGTTTTATGTATTCTTTCATAAATAACAGAAAATGGAATACAAGCGTCTGGAAGACAGTGAGAGGAAAAAATAATACAACTTTACCTGATGATGCTACAAATTCTCTGAAGTGTATATCATACATTCAGTCTAAAACACTGCCTTTTCTCCTGCCAAAGAAGAATGGAGTGCTAGACTTAGGCTCTTCTCATTCCATTTCATTGCATTGCTTCTTGGTTACTCAGCTTTCTCTACAAAGTTTCTTTTGATAGTCATTTAAATCTTTTATTTTAGTTCTATAAAAATGTATATAGATTCTTGCCTAGTGCCCCCAAATGTCCTTCGCTCTCTCAATTTTAAGTAATGAACATTCCAAAATAGAGAAACTAGCCCAGTTTTTGCACTGGGGGAGTAATCACCACTATCATTACCAACAAAAACTTATAGACGACCCCTTCTGTGTCATATTTATAGTAACATTTATTGAAAGCTTATTTAGAGGTGCTGACACTGGAAAAATTCAGGAAACTTTCAGAGTTACCATGTAGCAGAGGCAAGAACACAATCTAAGACATATAAACTCAGCCTAGAACTATATCTAAATAACAGCTCAATACCCATCTGTATTTAGCACTTCTCTCAGAAAGGTAGGTTTTTTTGGTAAACATTTATTTTAGTTTCAAATGTACATGTGCAGGTTGGTTCTATAGAGACATTGCATGTTGTGGGAGTTTAGTGTACATATTATTTCACGACCTAGGTAATAAACAGTATCTAATAGGTAGTTTTTCGATACCTACCCTCCTTCCACCCTCCACCCTCAAGAAGTCCCCAGTGTCTATTGCTCCCTTCTTTGTGTCCCTGTGTACTCAGTGTTTACTCTAACTTTTAAGTGAGAACATGCAGTGTTAGTTCACTTGGGATAATGGCCTCCAGCTCCAGTCATGTTGCTGCAAAGGACATTATCTTGTTTCTTTTAATGGGTGTGTAGTATTCCATGATGTATATGAATCATATTTTCTTTATTCGGTCTACTCTTGACAGGCACTTAGGTTGATTCCATGTCTTTGCTATTGTGAATAGTGCCACAGTGAACATACACGTGCATGTGTCTTTATGGCAGAACAATTCACATTCCTTTGGGTATACAGCCAATAACGAAATTGCTAAATCAAATGATAGTTCTGATTTAAGTTCTTTGCGTAAACTGCCAAGTTGCTTCCCATGGTGGCTGGATTAATTTACATTCCTTCCAATAGTGTATAAGTATTCTCTTTTCTCTTCAGCTTCACCAGAATCTGTTACTTTTTTGGCTTTTTAATAATAGCCTTTTTCACCGTTGTGAGATGGTATCTCATTGTGGTTTTGATTTGCATTTTTCTAATGATTAGTGATGTTGAGCATGTTTCCATATGATTTTGGCCATTTATATGTCATCTTTTGAGAAGTATCTGTTCATGTCCTTTTGCTGACTTTTTAATGGACTTGTTTTTGCTTGTTAATATGTTTAAATTCTTTATAGATTCTGCATAGTGGACCTTTGTCAGATGCATAGTTTGCCAATATTTTCTCCCATTCTGTGGGGTCTGTTTACTCTGTTGATGGTTTCCTTTGTTGTGAAGAAGCTCTTTTGTTTAATTAGGTCCCATTTGTTACTTTTCGTTTTTGTTGCAATTGCTTTTGGCATCTTTGTCAAATTTTTGTCCAGGGCCTTCATGCTGCAGCACAGATGAAATGTGTGGTATTTCCTATGTTTTCTTCCAGGGTTTTTGTAGATTTGGGTTTTACATTTAAGTCTTTAATCATCTTGAGTTTACTTTTGTCCATGGTGTAAGGAATGGGAGCCAGTTTTAATCTTGTGCATATGGCTAGCCAGTTATCCCAGCACAATTTACTGAATAGGGAGTGCTTTCCCCATTGCTTGTTTTTGTTGACATTGTCAAAGATCAGATGGTTGTAGGTGTGCAGCTTTATTTCTGGGCTCTCTCTTCTGTTTCATTGGTCTATGTGTCTGTTTTTGTACCAGGTCTATGCTGTTTGGGTTACCGTAGGCTTGTTGTATAGTTTGAGTCCGGGCAATGTGATGCCTCTCACTTTTTCTTTTGTATTGCTTTGGCTATTTGGACTCTTTTTTGGTATCATATGAATTTTAAAATAGTTTTTTTAGTTAAGTGAAGAATATTATTGGTACTTTGATAGGAACAGCATTGAACCTGTAAATTGCTTTGGGCAGTATGGCCATTTTAACAATAGTGATTCTTCCTAGCCATGAGCATGGGATGTTTTTCCATTTGTTTGTGTAATCTCTGATTTCTTTAAGCAGTGTTTTGTAATTTTCAAGGTAGAGATCTTTCATTTTCCTGGTTAACTGTATTCCTAGGTATTTTATTCTTTTTTGTGGCTACTGTGAATGTGATTGCATTCTTGATTTGACACTCAGCATGGATGTTATTGGTGTACAGAAATGCTACTGATTTATGTACATTGATTTTGTATCCACTTTGCTAAAGCTGTTCATTATAGGGGTTTTGGGGCAGAGATTATTGGGTTTTCCAGGTATAAAATGATACCACCTGCAAACAGAGATACTTTGATTTCCTCACTTTCTATTTGGATGCTCTTTATTTCTTTCTCTTGCCTTATTGGTCTGGGTAAGACTTCCAGTCCTATGCTGAACAGGAATGGTGAGAGTGTGCATCCTTGTCTTTTTTTTTTTTTTTCCAGAATAGATGAATTTATTGCCATTCACATATTTTATAGAAAAAAAAAGTAGCAAACGGGTCAGGGTTGTAAAAAAAAAATCAGGTTTATACAGGTTGCTCTATTTACATCTGGGAGCAAGGCTGTCCCGGCATCAGGCACAGCAACTACACTTGTCCAACGTCCCTTTGCAGATGCAGCCCTGGGGACACTAGGCACAGCCCACAGGGCAGCAGTAGCATTAGCTCTTCTTGCAGGAGGTGCATTTGCACTCTTTGCATTTGCAGGAGCCGGCACAGCAGCAGGAGCCACCAGGCGAGCAGGAGCAGTTGGGGTCCATTTCGAGGCAAGGAGAAACAGGAGTTCCCAATTGAAAAGCAAACATGCTGCGGCACAGATGAAATGCGTGGTCACATCCTTGTCTTGTTCTAATTCTCAAGGGGAATACTTCCAGTTTTTGCCAATTCAGTATGATGTAGGCTATGGGCTTGTCATAGGTGGCTCTTATTATTTTGAGGTATATATTTCTTCAATACCTGTTAATAGTTTGTTGAAGGTTTTTAACACAAAAGGGTGCAAAATTTTATTGAAAGCATCTTCTTCATCTATTAAGGTGATAACATAGTTTTCATTTTTTGTTCTTTTTATGTGATGAATCTCATTTATTAATTTGCATATGTTGAACCAACCTTGCAACCCAGGGATAAAGCCTACTTGATTGCGGTGGATTAGCTTTTTGATGTGCTGCTGGATTCAGTTTGCTAGTATTTTATATCCATGTTCATGAAGGATATTGGCCTGAAGTTTTATGTTTTTGCTCTGTCTTTGCTAGGTTTTGGTATCAGGGTGATGCTGGCCTTATAGAATGAGCTAGAGAGGAATCCATTCACCTCAACTTTTTGGAATAGTTTCAATAGAAATAGTACCAGCTCTTCTTTGTACCTCTGGTAGAATTTGGCTGTGAATCCATTTGGATGTGGGCTTTTTCTTGTTGGTAGGCTTTTTATTGCTGATTTAATTTTGAAAGTCATTACTAGTCTGTTCAGTTTGAATTTCTTCCTGGTTCAGTCTTGGAAAGTTGTATGTATCCATTTCTTCTGGGTTTTCTAGTTTGTGTGCATAGCAGTGTTCATAATAGTCTCTGAAGGTATTTTGTATTTATTTAAAGGGAAAAATGTTAATAATGTCCCCTTTGTCATTTCTGATTGTTCTCTCTTTTATTCTTTATTAATCTAGTTAGCAGCCTTTCTTATTTATTCTTTTCAAGAATCAACTTCTGGTTATGTTTATCTTTTATATGATTTTTCCTGTCTCAATTTCCTTGAGATCAACTCCAATTTTGGTTATTTCTTGTCTTCTGCTAGCTTTGAGGTTGGTTTGCTCTTGTTTTTCTAGCTCTTCAAGTTGTGGTATTAGGCTATGAATCTGAGAACTTTCTAAATTTTTATGTGGGTGTTTAGTGCTATAAATTTTCTTCCTAACACTGCCTTAGCTGTGTCCCAGAGATTTTGGTATATTGTATCTTTGTTTTTATTAATTTCAAAGAATTTCTTGATTTTTTCCTTAGTTTCATTGATTACCCAGAAGTCATTCAAAAGCAGATTGTTTAATTTTCACATAATTGTATGGTTTTGAGCAATCTTCTTGGTATTGATTTATATTTTTATTGTGTCGTGGTCGAAGAATATGGCTGGTAGGGTTTCATTTTGTTTTGTAATTTTATGAGAATTGTTTTATGGCCAATTGCAAGGTTAATTTTAGAGTATGTGCCCTGTGCAGAGGAGAAGAATATATGTTTTTGGATGTAGAGCTCTGTAGATGTATATTGGATCCATTTGGTCAAGTATTGAGTTTAGGTCACCAACTTGCCGCTCTGTGCCTTTTAATTAGGGCATTTAACTTGTTTACATTCAAGGTAAATTTGCTATGTGCAGATTTGATCCTGTCATCATGTTGTTAGCTGGTTGTTGTGCAGACTTGATTGTGTAGTTGCTTTATAGTGTCAGTGGTCTATCTACTTAAGTGTGTTTTTGTGGTGGCCTGTAATGGTCTTTTGTTTCCATATTTAATACTTCCTTAAAGACCTCTTGTAAGGTAACAAATTCCCTCAGTTCTGGGGCGATCTCAGGTTTTATGTTCCCTCCTCAGCTTGGGGGCAGCAAGGACAGGGACCTTGGCAATAGCAAAGGCAGAGGGCCCTTCACTTGTCTCTTGGGCTCCACCCCAGAGAAACGCAGGGCTGCTGCCAATCAGAGCATTCTGCCAACGGTGGGGCAGCTGCATTTTGGGCCTAAGTTGGGGGCCCTGACTGGTGATGAGCCAAAGGGTGAGGGGAAGATAGATGAATTCCTTCTTCTTAGGGAGACTGTGGTATGCTGGAAGTGTGAATAAAGCACTCAGGGCCTTCATTCCTTCTCAGCCTGAGGGCAGCAAGGGCAGTACCACTCCAGCAGCAGTGGCAGAGGGACTTTCAGTTGCCTCTGGGAGCTCCACCCCAGAGAAATGAAGATCTGTGGCCAATGGGAATGTTCAGCCAGGGAGTGGGGCAGCTGCACTGCGGGCCTGAGCCTGGCGGCTCTGCTTGGTGAAGGGCAGGGGGTCAGATGCACACAGGGAGGAGAGACTGCACTCTTTCTTATATGGTGACTGTGGTGTGCTGGAGGCACAAGTAAAGCCCTCAGGCTCTTTGTTCCTTTCCTAAGGGCAGCAAGGGCAGAACTGCTGCACTGGCAATGGCAGGGGGCCGTTGGTTGCCTCTTGAAGCTCCACTCCAGGGAACCAGAGCCACTAGCGGTGGTAATGCTCAGTAGCTGGGCTGAGGCAACTGCTCTGCAGTTTGATGAAACATAGTGGGTGGGGGCTCACAGGGAAGAGAGACTGGGCTCCACTCTGTGTGATGGCTGCTGTGAGGCCCTTTGTCCCTTCCCTAGCCTGAGGGCAGTAAGGCTCGTACCACTGCAGCTGCAATGGGAGAGGGTCTGTTGGTTGTTTCTGGAGTTTCCTCCCCAGAGAAATGCAGAGCCAGCACCAACTGAAGTGTTTAGGCCGGGGCAGCATGGTTGTGCTGGGGGCCCAGGTCTAGAGGCCTTGCCCAGTGAGGAGTAAGGGGGCCGGGACCCATGTGGAAAACTGGCCACTTTTTCGTGAGGCAGCTGTGCTGTGCTGTGGCCCACATTAGTTAGAAAGACAGGCTTCAGTGCTCCTCTGGTCAAAGGAAGAAAAAATTTTCCGCCCATAGGGAAACTAGGAAGTATGACTGAGTGTGGATGCAGATAGTTTACATGATTGTGTGTAGAGTATGTATGGGAGATGGTGAGTAGAAAAAATTTTTAGTTGGATGTCATTGACCTTATGTTCTTTGAAGCAGAAGTTGGAGTTTTCTGCTGTGAGTGGATGAAGGTGGTGGTTTGAAGAATGTGATTATGACTCAGAGTAGTCTGTAGATTATCAGATGATATGTCTTCAAATCGTAACAAATGTAAACTGCAGGAAATTACAGAAATTAGTTTTATTCTCCATCGCTATTATGATGATAAATCCCCCATCACTATTAGAGACTATAAAGCCTCTGTGTTCGTGACTTCATCCAACAGCATGTATGCTTATGGAATAGCAGAGAGCTGGCTGATATTGAGATGTCATTTTTGAAGCAGTATTTAATGTTGTGTTAGACTGTGTGAAACCTAATATTACCTGCAGCTGGAGAAACTGGATGAAGACCTCCCCAGGCCTCAGTGAATTCTCATTAACTCCGAGAAGCCAGATGGAAGACAGGAGAGGCTGGCACTCTCTCCCTGCACCTCTGCGAGTGCCACACGTCATGCTGCTTTCTCTGTCTCCTCAGTTGTCCCAGAAGAATTGGGCAGGGTACCCATTCTACACACTTCATAGAACTTTGGGGATGACTGAACCAGAAATGAAACAATTTTGTTTTACTTTTTAATTTGGTGGCATTTTCTTTTTTGGAAAGATCCACATTGAAAAGACTCTTTTTACATGGTTTGCCTGTTCACAATTTTAGCAGTTTGTCTGCGTTTTTATTCTGATTTCAACTATTACCCTTCAGAAGCTTTTCATGTCATGTTAAAAAAAATTTATTCTCTCCACAGCCATAAAAAAAGCAGAAGTAGATATTACTATTCAGTAAGGAGTTGCTATCATTAGCTCAGCACATCAAAAATCCTCTGAGTATAAAAGGATTTCTTCTGAAATGATATAAAAATTAGAGTATTTAAGCAAAGAATACCATTGTCATAAGCATTTCATTCCAAAAGAATTCAAACCTTTCATTTCTCACTTCTTTTTCTTTTTTTTTTAAAGCATAATTTCCATTTGATTTTTTCCAGAGGATAGTTTTCTTCAGTCTTTAAGGACTGAGCTCCTTCCGTAGGCTTCAGTGGGCATTGCGGGGCAGCGGCAGCCACTCTAAATCTAGATGAGAAGGTGTTCAGGCCTGCTGGCTTCAGGAGATCCATTTCTGACTACCTTGCTGTAGCCACGCAGCAATGGAGCTTCCTGACAGTTTGGGAAGCACACGGGCAGCGAAGATCCTTGCTTTGGAAATGTCCCTGACAGTAGTGGCTTCTACTACATCTTGAATAAAGAACTTAATGACCTTGTCCTTGGGGACACATTGAACACAGTTAATACAGTGAAAAGGCTGCACGTGGCTGCAGCCCTTTTTGGCTTCAGTATTGTTCCTTCTCTTCTTTATCGCCTTGGAAGCGAGGACCTGAGAGAGCCTCACTTCTCTTCTTTCTGAAGTGCTAAACAGAGAAAGTTTAGTGTCAATACTTATGAAAGCATATTTTCCTCACTAAAGCAGCAGCATGGCCTTCTGGGTAATAAGGCAAATTAAAATTTAGGAGGACTGGGTTCTTTCAAACTCAACCTGACCTTGGCTATGCTGTTTACCCTCGCCTGAGCCTCAAGTTCCCCATCTATAAAGTTGGACTCATAATGTCATAATGATCTTGCATTTACACACTCCTTTGAGGATGATAAAGGGAAGGTACTATATAAACCACGAACGTTTTCTTCTTTATAGTTTTCAACTGAGAGTATTACTAACTGGGTTCAGAGCAGATCAATGAGGGATAGGAAGCAGGATTTTTAAAGAAAGATTAAACTAAAAGTTGTGCAGAAAGCAAATATTTTTATATTAACTTATATAATCCCATGAGCTTCCAATATATGTCTGGAAATGCTTTTATAGGAAAGACTAAATGGCTCAAACTTATACGAAGAAATTTCACTTGAGAGTCCTGTTACTCAGCTGCAGAGGGAATTTTGCATTTGTCAAAAATATAGTCAAATTATATTTAATTCCCCTACATACTCTAGTAAGACGTTAGATAGCCATGCTGGATGAACACACGTATATTTGAAACATTCATTAGACATGAATTATCGCACTGCATGTCTGATTAGTAGAAGTCCCCAAGGAAGCATAAAACAGTGTATTTTTAGAACAGATATTAATTATCTTCCTTTGGCATAATAACAGACCTCTCTGATGTCCATGGATATTGATTCCCAGAATGAGACCAAAGGATGTTTCCAACAGTAGTAATGTCAACAAGACCAGCAAGAGTCCCATAATCTTTCAAGGCAACTATTGCTTCATATCTAAAATAGATTACTGTTTACATTAATAAAATCTACCTAAACTAAGTGTGATCAAAGTGTTATTTGGAGGAGAATAGATGAACTGAAATAGAAAAGATTTAATAAGACCTTCTGGGTCATATGATTGTGAATTGCGAAACGTTGCTCCAACTTTCTCTCTACTCAACAGCTACGGGCGAGGAATAGCACTAAATGCTGGGAGGGTAGGACCTAAGCAAACCTTCTGTACGTACAAAGAATTCTCTGAATCAAAGAAGAAGCTAAATAAAAGAAGAAGAACAATAACAAAATACTAATTTGGGGATTAAATATTTTTGGGGACAACTCAGGCCTTTGAATGAGTAAAGTGTGTGCAGAGAGGTACTGGCTAAAAGGGTAAAGCAAATTATGGAAGAGAAGAAAGGAAAGAAAGTGAACAGAAAAAGTGTTAAAGTTCATTGTTTATGAAAGACTGATTGAAAACTGTTGAAATGATTTACATTACTTGGTGATGGAAAAATGACTTTAAATATGCCTATTATGCACTCATATTTTCGACTAAAAACCTCTGGAATTTCCTTTCCAGCATTTTAAAGGAAATTCCAGAGTACATCATCAGAGGGTCCAAACATAAATGATGACTTGGCTTGAGGCATTAGAGAGTGGTGGAGACTGTGGTGAGTCTCAGTTGCTAATTATATTAGAGAGAGGAGCCTGAACTTTATGACTCCTTCAGTGCAAAGTCCTGAGATATAAGTAAATTTCTTTACACTGTTTTTCAGGACAAAATTAAATCTGGCCTTCTTGACTAATAGGTCACTCTAGATAAGTTTATCTCACGTGAACAAAGATATTTCAAAGCCTAAAAAAGTACAACTCATTCGCTCAGAGGCACTTTATATGTGAACATTTTGTGCCCTATTGCTGATTCCAGGCAGCATAAACTTTGTACAGCTGACATTTTCTGACTCAACTCCTGCTATAATTGAAATTACTTTATTAAACAAGCTTGAATCATTTCAATTACTTCGTGGCCTGGAGTGCTGTTGGCGTACATGATGACTACACGCTGATTAAATTAGAGCTTGTACACCCCAGAAAGATGTGCATACCAGCAAATGGCTTTCTCTTTCTTCAGTATAAAAAAAGCTCTCTCTAATTCATATTCACTGGATAGATCCCTTTGGGTTGTATATTAATATTCATAAGATAAACCACATAGCTAAAGCAGAAGATTAAAGTCAAGTCTCTTAATAAAGAAGCAAGAGTAATGACTACAGTAAAATCTCCAAAAATGCCATTATCCCCCTGAAGAGTGAACACTACTACTGTACATGCGTTGGAGCTGAGCAAGAGAACAATAAAAAGTGAATTATTGCAGTGATTTGGATTTTAAAATCCGCTAGAGAGGAATGAGCAAACACAAACACTTAGACTAGTAGAAAAGGATATCAGGATCGGATGATTGTACTAAACAACAACTTCAGAGTAGAGTTCACAGTTCTTCCTTTTCTGATAAGAAAATAGATTTGAGCTACAGGAGATGGCACTAAAATTATTTCCCTTAAATAAACTATATAGTTTTCTGTTGAATTCAGTACTGAATTCTGGATGATTGGGGGTAAATTAAATCTCTAATCAAAGCTTCCCAGTTAATTCCTTCTAGTTTATCTACTATGCTTTTGCTCTTCCTTGACCATTCTTACTAATCTTTTCTTGATGATGTGAGAAAATTACACTTGCATATACATAGGTGTTGAAGATGCTTGCTTTGGAAGAAGTACCACTGGTCCATCTTGCTCCCTCCTTTCCTTTTCCCACAGAAACATACTGAGTGCCCATTTTGTGCTGGATGCTTTCTAGGAGCTAGGGACCCAGTAACTGACAAAACTCCTGCCCTCATAAAGTTTATATTCTAGTGGAAAACAACAATAAACATCGAAACTAATTACAAATAATTTCTGGGAGTGAGAAGAGTTCTGAGGAAAGTAAAGCTGATGTTATGGAGGTGAATTTTTTCTGGTGGAGGGTTGTGTTACTTTAGATAGGGATATCAGGAAGGGCATCTTTCTAAGGGAAGAGAATTGTTGCATATTAATACTATAATAGTAATAATTTATTTTGGTATCATGCCTTATAGTTATAGGGTACTTTCAAACAAAATATATCATTTGATCCTCATATCAATCTTGTGAGATCAGAATCATGATCCCAATTTTCTAAATGAAGCTAAGAAAGCTTAAGTGTCTTGCCCAAAATTATATAGCTAGTTTATGGCAGGACTTAGGTCTGTGGCTTATATTAGAAAGATGATTTTACTATGACAATGAAAAATCAAGGATTTAAATAAATTTAAAACCCTGCTAACACAAAACTATTATTTTTTCATAGCTTCTTTTAGTCCATGTATGTGCATGAGTGTATGTGTGTTCATTCAAAAAGAATTGTACTCTTTCAAAAATGTGCTACCCAGTAACAAGGTTGTACAATGAGACTTGTTCAGAACCAATTTATAAAGGAACTGTGACAGTCATTTCTATAATTCACAAATATTCAAGAAGGTATACCCCTCATGTCACAAGGCATACATGAATCCTGCAGTCCAGTTCATTCCAAGCACATTTTAGTATGCCGTCTTTTTAGTTAGAGGGTAGAATGGCAACCTTATTGCAGTCTTTTATGCCCTCATGACTGTGAGGAAGAGGACTACAAAGCAAGGCTCGTGATACAATTTACTTGCAAACTACATGTTTCTATAATCTGGGTGGTTGAGCAATATAATTTTGAAAGCATTCAATTCTTTTTGAATTTTGGATCATGGCAATCAATTTCTACTTTTGTGTCTTTCAAATAAACCTTACATGCCATCATTTGCTAAATGCTTTGATTGTAAAATGCAGATTTTTTTTACTCCAAACCATAAGCACAGTTTCCCCTTCTTATCTTAAAATAATCTCTTCACCTTAAAAAGCTCATCTTGCTTCTGCCAGAGCTTGAAGCAGTTGTATTTTCATTTTTGTTTTCTCCGAGGATGTTCCAGGCGGAGGAAATAGCAGACGTGAAGGCCTGGAGGCTGACATTTAGGGAGTGAAGAGTGACAAGGATGACGACTGAGCCTCAGGTAGAAAGGGAGAGGTGCCACAGGGAGCGTGAGCTTTGTCTTTCGAGTGATGGCGAACCACGGAGAGGCTTTAAGTGGGATGTGGGCACATTTAATTAGTTCCTTACATTAGTTTGCAGGTGCCATTGTCTTTTAAACTTCTTGTCCTATAAATTTCATGAGAAACTGGCTGTGTTTACTACATGGGAGACTTCAATCCTGAAGTCTATTAACAGACACAGCTGAGATGATTTCCTCTTTTCCTTCGGAGCGTAGTTTCTATTGTTCTGAAGAGTGTGGTAGGCCCTAAAAATATATATTCATGTATTCAAAGGTATTTTGTAAATATCTAGGCATTTAGTGCATTCACATTCGTGTGTTTGAGAGTGTGCATTCCATCACCTTGTTTTACTGGCCGGAGCATAGAAACTCAACACCAAGACAAAAGTATGCCAAATTGCAGGGTCTTTATTGCTGGCGGCCATGGAGGACTCACGTCTCTCCAACCCATGGCCCTGAAAAGAGGGTGTCAAGACCTTTTATACCTGTAAAAATCACCTTGGGAGTGAGGGTGAGGGGTAGGGGTGGGGGTGAGGGGCTTCAGACATTTCAAGGGCTAGTGGATTCTGTAAATCACCTTCTGGGCGGAAATGAGGGTGAGGGGCTCCGGACATTCCCAGGGCTAGGGGACTTTTTGACATTCTGATTGTTACTTAAGTTGTTTACAAAAGTCAAGATTAGCATTTGTTTACACGTTGTCTGGATAGGGTGGCAATTACAGTCCTTAATTACTTATTCACATTTGGGTTATAGAGAGCAGTTTCAACAGAAAGCCAGAAAGCCGAGTTGAGGTATGCAGTTTTATGGGGCTTTTACCACGTCACAATCTTAGAAGGCTCCATTTTTTTCCTCTCTTGTTTTCCCATTTCCTTCTCAGAAAGCAGCAATTAAGTTCTCAGTCCTGTACCAAACTTAGAACGTAACTTGGGTACCTTTAGTAGTATAATTTGGAGTCACACTATTTTAAGCCATAGTCTTGAAGAAGATTGAAAAATTGGATTTCACGACTGATTGCTGACTCAATAATACTGGAGATTAATATTTTGTTCTGTTTGAGGAAAAGAATTGGACTGAGTGTTAGAGAACTTGATTTCTTGAAATCTTATAATGGCTTTACTATATAATAATAGCTGTACAGTTGGCCTTTGAACAACATGAGTTTGAACCATGCAGGTCCACTTACACATGGATTATTTTCCATCTCTGATGCCCCTGAGACCGCAAGACCAATTCCTTCTCTTCCTCTTCAGCCAATTCAAGGTGATGACACTGAGAATAAAGACCTTTATAATGACCCGCTTGAATTTAACGAATAGCAAAAGTATTTTTCCTTTCTTATGATTTTCTCAATGAGGTTTTTGGCTTTTCCTTTGAACAAGATAGAAAGTCATTAGAGAAATCTAAGCAGAGTAGTGACATAATATGCCTGATGTTTTACTCTGATAGCCATGTTGGGAGTAAGAGTGAAAGTGTGGAGGCACATTAGGAGGCTACAGAATAAATGTGACAATTTTACAACAACGTTACAATAATCCAGATAGTTTTAACTAGGTGGTAACCGTGGACATGATAGGAAGTTGCTGGATCTTGGATAAATCTCCAAAACCAAGCTGAGATAATTTGCTAATAAATTAGTAAGGGTAGTATATAAGAAAGGGGGAGGAGTCAAAGGTGACAGCAAAGCTTTTGGCCTGAGCAGCTGGAAGAATGGGGCTGATATTTACCGAGAAGGTGAAGACAATGGAAGGAGTAAGTTTGGTGGTGTCAGTGGGTTAGAAATCAATAATTCTGTTTTGAGTATGTTAAACTTGAGAAAGTTATGAGCTAGCCAAATGGAAATGCCAAGTAAGAAGCTAAATAAGTGACTGAAAGTCAAGGGAGAAGGGAAGATGTAGAGATAAACATTTAGGAGAAAACAGCATATGTATGCTATTTAGAGACATAGACCTGGATGAGATCACCCAGGAGGTGAATGCAAATAGATTAGAAGTTCAAAGACTGAATGCTGCCACCTGCCAGTGTCTGAGTGTTTGGAAGGCAAGAAGGAATAAGAAAAGGAGACTGATGAGGAGCAACCAGTGAAGGAAAAGGAAACTGGAGAGGGTGAGGGGAGGAGACGCATGGAATAAGGTGAGGTCTGGGAAGTGATCATGGGATTCTGCATCATGGAAACGGTTGATAGTTTTGACAAGAAGGCTTCAGTGGAGTATTAGGGTTTAAATCCTAACTGAGGTGGCAGATTCAAAAGAGAATGAGAAGAGACAGAGTGGTTAGAACTTTTTGAATTTTGCTGTTAAGAGAAATACAGAATGGGATGGTAGTTCTAGGGAACATATGAGGTCAAGAGAGAATTTTTAAAGATGGGAGATGGTACCGTATGTCATATGGTGATGTGAATGATATGATTGAGAGTGAAAAATTGATGGTACAGGAGAGAGAGAAGGAGGGAGGGAAGGTGGGAAGGAGGGGAAAAGAGATAGAAAGAGTGAGAAATACAACTACAGAATGTTGCTGAGAAGGTTAGAGAGGATGGTCTGAGAGAGGCAAACAGACAGACAGTGCAGGGGCTAATCAGATAGCAGAGATTAGGGTGTCTGTTGAGTAGTCATGTGAACACAGAGACGCCTATGGTGACTGAATGAAGAGATTCCAATAGCTGGGTGGCTTTCTGTTTTTGGTGCAGAGGCTTCTGTAGCCTCCCTGTGGAGACCAGAAGTCTAATCCTAGGATGCAGCAAACTGGGAGGTCCAGGGGTCAAGGCAACATGGAGTATTGGATTATAGTCAGGAATACATGGCCAAGAAGCTAGGTTTTTTCTGGATCCTTGCTGTCATACTGATAATGCATCAAGGCCCACCTAATCAGATGGTGTCTTTGTTCATTCTTAAGTTCACTAGCTATTTGTATGTTTCCTGAAAGCAGAGACAATCCCTTGTACCTCTTGATACCCTCCTCTAGCACCTACAGTGCTTTGTACACAATGGCTGACAGATAAATGTTTGCAAAATTGAATTGAAGATACACCTCAGTACTAAGGATTTATATTAGGCCAGTGTAACAAACTGATAAGTAGAATATGGAAACTTTCAGTCTTCGATAGCCCATATGGTTGATTTCTTTATATTAGCTGAATTCGACTGCATTGACTGGTTTAGTTATCTAGAGACAGGAATGAGGCTTCAGGAAAAACTGCATTGAATGACCTCGTCTGCATCCCCCAACCATCTACCAAGAGATATTTGAAAGCTTTCTTCCCACCTTCTTTATATTTCACGAGAAACAATATGCTTTTGCTTCCAAGTAGTAGAACATTTCTGTTTTGTTTTCCAAATCCGGCCAATTGCTATAGCTTCTACCAATAGCATTCTAAATCAGGGAGGGGTCAGGAGGTGGAGAGAAATACAAAGCAAAGAGTTTGAAGAAAGGGCAGAGCCCCAGATATGAGCTCCCTCTGCTTATTACGAGCTGTGAGATTTAGGGCAAGAACCTTAGGTTTGTGAACTTCAAAGACTTCTTTTATAAATTATAATACTCATCCTGTCGACTTTGCAGATTACTATGAAGATCAGAAAAAGATAAAGCCGATGTTCCTTTCCTGGGGTAGGTGGACAGTCTTCAGGTATGTTTAGTATACCCCTGAAATTGAATGAAAAATCTTGCATTTATGCATTTTTGCGTTTTCTTCCTAGATTCTCCAAGGTTTGTTATAAAATACTCAAAAGGTTTTGTTACAGCATTGCTGTAAAGCAATATATTAAAGATAGTAGAGTTGAAGTTATTTGCTCTGCCCAAGTGTGTTATACTTAAATCACAATAACGTTTTCTGTGCTCAAATGGGATTTTTTTTTCCATTTATTTATTTTATTGCATTTTAGGTTTTGGGGTACATGTGAAGAACATGCAAAATTGTTGCATAGGAACACA
>NW_016107805.1:942928-994098 GCF_001604975.1 Cebus imitator | reverse complement strand
CTGCTTATGAGGACACCAGTCCTGTGAGAATGGGGCCTACCATTTTGACTTAATTTAACCTTCATTATCTCCTTAAAGACCCTACCTCCAAATGCAGCCACATTGGAGGTTAGGGCTTATCTTAGTCTATTATGTGCCACTGTAACAGATTCTCACAGACTAGGTAATTTATAATGAACAAATATTTATTTCTTATAGTTCTGGTTGCTGGGAAGTTTAGAGTCAAGGGGCCTGCATCTGGTGAGGGCCTTCTTGCTGCACTGCAACATGACAGAAGGTGTTACATGGCAAGAGAGTGCATGAGAGAACAAGAGGGGCCAAACTCACTTTTATAACAAATCCACTTCCACTGTAATGGCATCAATTTATTCAGGAAGGCAGAGCCCTTGTGACTTGATCACCTCTTGAAGGTTCTACCTCTCAAGACTGTTGCATTGGGAATTTAAGTTTCCAGCTCATGAACTTTGGGGGATACAGGGCTTCAACATGCAAATTTTTGGGGAACACATTTCAGTTCAAAACAGGCAGTGTTTGTGAGTTCTTTGCTAAAAGCTGACTGTCTTCATTCTTCAACAGTATGCTCTTAACATCCCTTTTGGGGGCCAAAAAGGTGTAATATTCCATCTGGCATTATGCCTGCTATTTCCTTGCTAATCTCAAAGAGTGGTAATACTTTGCTGTCTAGAACCCAGCAACTGGCAATGGTTCCCATTTGGGCTGAACGGATGCTTTAATTGAGAAAGTCTCAGGGTTCTCTATAAAGCCTTTCCAAGAATTTAAAAGTATGCTTTCTTTGAAAATGAAGGAAAGAGGCTTTTGTAAATAAGTACTTTTTGAAGATGTTTACATCAATGGTGAACAGGGAGTACGAAATGGAAATAAAAGAACCATTTATAGTAGTTTGAATTCTGTTTTTTAATTTTTTGCTGTACAGCATGGTTCAAAGCTACCTGCATTGTTCTTTCCACAGGAAAATGATGCACTCACATTTTACATAGCTGTCTTGGACAGCTGCTAATAACATGTAGAAATATAAGTGCTAACTAGTACCACTCAGAATAAGAAACACTTGGGTAAAACTTGTCACCACAGAGCAGAAGAAGGACTTGTCTTAAACACTGCAGAAATCCTACTCTGTGATAGATAGAGTTAAGGATAATTTCATTTGTCCCTCACAAATGCCATTTTTTAGAATCTCACTTTCTTCCAATTTTAATTTTCTCTGTCCTGCCCTCATCTTCATTTTCTGTTTGCCCTTAATCCTTTAATACTTTTTTCTTATCTTTACTTGACGTTCAGAATACTTAATGTTTGGAGAAACTCTTTTTCAATTAGGTCTGGTACCTGTCAAGGAACAGTAAATAAGCATAGTATTATAGATTAGATTTTAAAAAGGCTATTTAAGTCACTTCACTGTGAGCCATATTACTATTTGAGATGCCAGGGGGCTTTCACAGCCCTGGAACTCAGAGGAGACTGAAATGTTTTAATCTTTGAAATATGGAAGAGGAAAAAGGAGAGAAAGTTTTTACTTTTACGTGAGCAAAACTTGTCTGACCAAGGGCATGCAGAGTCTTAAAAAAACACAAAGCAAAAGGAGCTGGCAGACAGTTGCTGTTTGGGGGCAATCTTGTCTGTTTGTTTGTACACATTTCTTCATGCCTCCACACCTATCCCCTTTAAAACCAATTGGGACTTCCTCAAAAGCACTTGCAAACTATTTTTGAATAAGTCAATCCCAGAGTATTAAAAATGGTGAATAGCTGTAAATCCCAGAGAAATAGCGTATGGGTAAAACTGCAGATACTATATTTATGCGGTAGTTTTGGTTTCGAACATCCCCATTTCTCAAGGCATTTGAATATTTTTGGTTTACAAAATACCTCCACTTGTTTTTTTAATGTTAGAAGTGTCTACATTTTTATAACTCCTAGTAAGTTGTCTTATGTTCATTACTGTCTCCATAAAAGCTAGTGATTTTGTGGCAGTGGGACATTTTATGAGCTGTCATGGGATATGCTACATATTATGTTAAGATGAGGAGGGAGAAGATGACAAACAAATCAGAAGGTTGTCTGCTTTCCTAGACAACTTTACATCTGTTTTCCTCATTTTTTGAAGTTTTAAATGATATATATGTTTGGCAAAGTAAAATGTTTGTGTTGTTTTTTTCACGCTTGGTGCAATAAAGAGCTGTGTTCTGATCAAACATACATTTAATCTCTCTATATGTATTTTAACCAAAGACAGTGATGAGGAGACTTGAATGCTCATTTCTGGTTATGCTATGAATGACCTCTGTCACTCTGAGTCATTTCTGAGATTATTTCCCTGTTAGAAAGAGAAAGAAACAAGTCCAGAGATAATATGGCAATATGGTTTGGCTGCCTCCCCACCCAAATATCATCTTGAATTGTAGCTCCCATAATTTCTATGTATTGTAGGAGGGTCCCAGTGGGAGATAATTGAATCGTGAGGTCAGTTTCTCCCATACTGTTCTAATGGTAGAGAATAAGTCTTACGGGAGCTGATGGTTTTATAAGGGGTTTCCCCTGTTGCTTGGCCCTTATTTTCTCTTGCCTGCTGCCATGTAAGATGTGCCTTTTGCCTTCCACCATGACTATGAGGCCTTCCCAGCCATGTGGAACTGTGAGTCCATGAAACATCTTTTTCTTTGTAAATTACCCAGTCTCGGGTATGTCTTTATTGGCAACATGAGAACTGATTAATACATATGGACTCCAAGATATAACACAATGGGGTTTTTACCTTACAAATTGCCTATGTGGTACTTGTGTTACTGCTATGGTGTAGTCCTCATTGTAAATTAGTAAATTTGTATTTTAGTTTATAAAGCCATCTATGGAAGTTTGCTTAATGAAACACAATTCCACTGGGACCTTACCACTCTTGAGAAAATTGGGTGCAAAGCGAAAAGAACATTGTTTGCAAAGGCAAATCTAAAAACGGATTCAAATGTGCAAGTATTCTATATGCTTGCATGTAAATGATCACCTTACTCAAAACTAAAAGGCAAATGATAAATTGGGATAAAGTACTTACAATGAATATGATGGCTAAATGGTTCATGGTTTCCCCGTATAAAGAGATCTTCAAAATCTGTAAGGAAAACCTCAGATCACAATAGAAAAAAGAAAAAAGGACATGAATAGGCAATTTAATAAAGAATGAAATTAATGGCTAATACTAAAAAAAAGTCAAATTTCATTAGTAACTGAAGACATACGTGCTAAAATCAAACACCATGCATCTTTATCAAATTGACAAAGATTAAAATGACGATATTTAATACTCAATTATTCATTTAATACAAATGACTGCCCTTGTACTTTCAGGATGGCCCTGAGATAATTAAAGGTGAAAAATTTCCTTGGACTGTATACATTTTAGAATGTGGCTAAATGTAATATGTTATCATTCTCTTGCTGGACAATGAAGCAATGGGTAATGAGGCCAGACTTTGGATGCAGGCACCAGGTTTCTGGCACTCCTACCTTCAGTTTGACTTTGAAAAGGTTGCTAGTTTCTTAAGCTTTCTGCGCTTCTGTTTTCTCTTTTATACAGTGAGGGTAATGCCCACTTTACAGAGTTATTGTGAAGACGCAATGAAATTAAAAATGTTTCTAGAAAAACGTATCTGCTTAATAACTGCAGCTTTTATATTGCTTTAGATTATTTCCCACAATTTCAAATACAACATTTCAAAATTCGTACTGTGAAAGGCTTGACCATTTAGAGTATATGTGTCAGATACTAATATTGGGCAAGATCTGGCTCATCATTAAACCCCAGGCTGCTTTGTGCTATGGGACACTTAACAATGTGACTCTAGGTGTCACTGACTTTTCTATGTGTGAACTCTTCTTCTAGAAAATAGGAAGCCTGGAACTTTGTTTCTTTCCACCAAAAATCCATATTTGATTTTGCAGCATGAGGCATCAAAGTTATGCAGAACAGAGTGAGACAGACTAAGCAAGAGACAGAAAAAGGCATCATGCAAAAAGAGAAAATATATTTTCTAAGTAGTAGGCCTGTTGCTCTATGCAGAGAACATACAGTAGAACCAAGTCTATTGCAAGAACATCCGCAGAAGCACGTCAGGGAATGAGTGTGTCTAGAGTTGAACTTCAGTTGATGAAGCTGCTGTACTTAAAATATAAACATTGAATAACTGAAGACAGGAGACTGAGAGAAAGTCTCTGATACCAGTAAGCAGCCTACATGTGTGGTTGTGAAAGAGCCTGGAATACAGAACAACAGGCTCAGGCAAGACCAAATGAGAAAAGCTAATGGCAACCTCTGCCAGGAAGAGGTTTCTTAAATTGTGTAGTGATAAGCAATGAAAATTAACAGAAAAATGCTGCAAAATGTTTATTATAATTTATTTGATATAGGTATAGCTCCCATATCTACTAGTTCAATATTATCTCATGAGAAAAATAATGAGATTTTAGATCCCCCCTCATCCAAATGCATCCTCTCCCTTATTTTGGGAAGTCTTTCCAGATTCATAGTCAGTTGACTGAGGTCACTAACATCCACTTCTTCTATCCATCAACCTCTTCCTCTCCAAAGCTGCCTTCTACCTGTCCATACCTGTTGCTGCAGACCCTTTGGTGAGGCACTTTTGCTGTTCTCTGATGTCATGACAATATTGGTGTTCACATGGAGGGTGACATCTCTGCACTCCCAAGCCTTCTGATTTTGGAGCACTAGATCTGAGTTTGCGTCCTGGCAGAGGCTGGGCAAGGAGCTTCCTTCTCATCTCAGTCATATTCTCTCAGATTCCTGACATAGATTTACTTGTTCCCATCTTCTTCCTCTTTGTGGGACCTAAAACCGCCCAAGGGATCCCAATGGGCATAACATAGCTCTGGTCAATGGCTCTTCTGTGCCTTCCTTTATAGTTCCTCACTCCATCAAAGTGTCTTCCTTCTTCTCTCATGTACAGCCATTCCACTCCCCTCTCCTCATCCCAAAGCAGCCGTGCAGGGGACCAGAGATACTTCATGTGAGTGGAGAGTGTGTTTTGCAGACTCCATGCTTCCATACCTCAATCTAACCTGCTTATGTGAATTCTGAGGGACGGTCTCATTTACTCTGCAAGGTAAGAAGCAGTCATTCTCAATCTATCCCTTTCTTGCTATTATAAAGTTTTCAAGGAAAGAACCTGCACTCTAATGGAACAGAAGGAGTAAAGCCTAACTGGAACATTCTGCTTTCTGGAGCTGACTGACCAGTTTGGCGGCCCCCATCCCTTCTTGAAGGGGCTGAGAAATCTTGCTTTGGGCTGAGTGTGCTGCACACTCTCTATGCTTCCAAATAGCTTATGCTTTTTGATGCTCCATTTTATCTGTGTTCAATTTTCCTCCGATAACACCAAGCAATTTCTCATTTCCTTTCTCTTTTGACATATGATCTTTCAAATATTCATAGATGTTTTCCCTGCCTTTTTTGTTGTGAACCTGGGATATTTATCTTCAGTCCTTCAATCACATCAGTTTTCCTTTTCTGAGTTCTCACCAAATGTGTGACAGCTGGAGGTTGCTGAAGCATTGCTCTCAGAGTGAAATAAAAAGGTGAAAACATTTGGATGAATGGTCTTGGGGCTGTTCAGTCTTTCTGGCTGTCTTTCTCTGGGTCAGAGCCTCAGTTTAGGTTTTCCTGCTGTTCCTACACCACAAAGAGAAAAACTATAGCATCTAGAGGAAGTTTTTCAGTGGATGGAATGGCAATGTTAAATTTAGGAGGCTCGTTGTCCTTTTCTGGAGTAGATGGGGTTTGGGTGTGGGATAATAGCAATGAGGGCATGGAGCTGCACAGAGCTAGCTTGGTAGCCTTGTAAGTTACTTAAGGTCTCTAACCTCACTCCTATCTTAAAAATGTTGATAATTTTTGAGGCTAAAATGAGATGTTTAAACATGGCTCTGACTGTGTTCAGCACACAGTAGACACAAAATATAGAGGTTTGCTACTATTACTCTCTTTGGAGCCTGAGAAACTCAACTTTAAATCCCACTAACGGCTAAATGCCCTTCTGCCAGGGGTTAGCAAATTTTCTGTAAAGGGTCAGCTGTAAATATTTTGGCTTTGTAGGCCACATAGTCTCTGTTGCAATCATTTGACTCTGCCATTGTAATGTGAAAGCAGCTATAGACATAAACAAATGGGCATAATTGTGCTCCAATAAAACTTTACGTCTTTGTCTGTTTGGGCTACTATAACAAAATACCATAAACGGAGTAGTGTAAATTCAACAGCAATTTATTACTCATAGTTCTGGAGAGTCAAAAGTCCAGGAACAAGGCTCTGGCAGATTCAGTGTCTGCTCAGGGTCTGCTCTCTGTTTCGTAGATGGAGCCTCTAGCTGTGTCCTGACATGGTGGAAGGGACCAGCTAGCTGTCTGGGGCCTCTGTGTATAAGGACACTAACTCATTCATAAGAGCTATGCCTGCATGAACTAATCACCTCCTAAGTGTCTCAATCTCCTGACACCATTACATTGGGGATTAAGTTTCAACCTATAGATTCTGGGGGGACACAGCATTCAAAATACAGCACTTTATTTATAGTCTTGGAATTTCATCTCAAGTTTACATGTCAAAAGATATTATTATTTTTGACATCTTTCAATCATTTAAAAATGTAAAAACCGTGGTTAGCTCTTAGGCCAAACAAAAACAGTTGGTGCGCTGGATTTCACGTGCGGGCCTTAGTTCCATGAACTTCCCATAGGTTAATACTTCCTCTCTCTAACTCTCAGTCCTTTTTCCGATGAATTGGGTTGGTGCATATTTCAATGAGGTAAAGTGCTTGGTGTATCTAAGTTTTCAATAAATTGCTGCCATTTGTTATGATTCTTATTAACATTAAAAAGTAGAGATTCATATGCTGCAATGGTCTACATTTTTAGTTGAATATGTTTTCAGTTTAGTATCTTTTTTTGAGCTTGCTTTATCAAGAAGAGTGGTTGAAAGAAAACCATTTAAAAATGTCATTTATAAGCTTCCCATATGTTGTATAAACACATAAACACACTTAGTCTTTGTCCTGGGCTCCTGGGAGGAAGTTTTTAAAACCTTGGAACTTGTGGCTAAAGTGTGAAGTGGGGGCAGTCTTGTACAGGACTGCACTAATTTGTGAAGTCTAACATAACATTTGGTGGTTAGTGTCAAAGGTGCATTGCATCATCTAAATCCAAGACATTCACATATTAGTCCAATCATTCAGTGAGATCTATGAAATAATGCAAGATTTGAAGTGACTCTTTGAAGCTGGTGCTTGCAAATGTATAGCAATAAGGATGATGCCAGGCTAATTTTAAAGATGAATTCAGCTCTGAAGACAATGTAAACTATTCCAATTATGAAGACATAAATTTTACGTAGAGAGTCTGTGACCTAAGAAGAGATAAGTGTGTGTGTGCATGTACGCTTATTCTACATGTCTAGGATTGCCAGAGTTAACAAACAAAAATACAAAGTATCCAGTTAAATTGGAATTTTAAGTAAACAACAAATAATCGTTTGGTATAAGTATATTCTAAATATTCCATAGGATCTGCCAAACTCTTGATGAAGGGGGAATGTTGCTGCTTTTCATCCCTTATTTCAGCCTTGCCCTATAAAGGAGGAGAGATCCATCCAGAGCTCCCTAAGTCTATTCCCATTATTAGCTTCACTCCAAAGCTGGAGGCAATACAAATGGGATCTATGCTCTGTTTGTGGGTTGTGTTTCTGCCTTTTGATATCACGGAATGATGCAATGCCCTCCCTCTTCTTTCACGTTCTGAACCCAGGCACTGCCAACCTGTTCCCACTTTTCCTTATACTGCACCCATGTTGGCGGCAAGGTGATAAGTGGAGCCTGGCTTTTTGGGCAGAAGGACAGGGAGATTTAGAGGCAGGAAAAAGAAGACCCCCACTTAGGTGATATGGTTTGGGCTGCATTCCGCATACCCCCCACTTCAACTTTTTCCATAGTGGGGTATGTGTGCCACCAAGCCCTTTGTAAAAGAGCACTTAGTTTTGTATCTGGCTGTACCCTTTGTATACATACTTTCCTGAAGCAGGCTGGCTGTGGAGTTCAGGCTCTTAGTCATGAAGCTATTATGCTTCTTTAAAAAATTGTGAAAGCACCCAGCAGATTGGGGACAATTGCTATGTGCCAGGAATGGCACATGCCTGTCTTAATCCTATTCTAGATACTATTATTAACATATTTTTATAGATGCAACCAAAGTACAGAGAGGTTCAGTACTTGCTCAAGGGCAGTTAGTAAGTAGCGAAGCAGACTTTGAATCCAGAGCCCACTGCTTGGAAAAAGAATCATCAGAGTTCTCTAACTTGCCTTAAGAAGAATGTTCTACCAGAGGGTAGACTCCACTCTGTGGCTCCAGGCTGGACATTGCTACCCTTTGTGGAAAGAAAGGGAGGGAGACAGGCAAAGGGACTGCAAAAAATTGCTCCCATAAGCCCCTAAGAGACATCATAAATAACTAATAAATGGGGAGATAGTCCCTGCGTTCCCTGTGGCCAGCATGTGGGCATCGCAATAGTAAATGCTCCATTCTCAAGAGAAAATGTGTCAAAAATCCCCTTTCCAGCTTATGGCTCTCAAAGAACTGTCGAGTGGCCTGGGTTTTTCTTGTTTCCACCAGGCAGAGAAGAGGCAGATCCGGCTGAGTTTTTGCTAAAGCTGGCCATTTCGAAGGTTATTCAGACACATGGCAGTGTATTTTGTCCTCAAGTCATTATATTGAATTACATTCTGCCACATCTTTTTCACTTTCACAGCTTCTGCTTACAGATCCTAAGGGATCAAACCTTACTTTTACAAAACTGCAACTTTTCTCGACAAGCTCTTACTGTAAAGGGCAGAAACAAACATTTTTTTTTTTTAAACGTCTTTAATTGTTTCATTTTGGGAGAGAAAGAATAAACTACAAATAATTTTTACATGAGTGTATGCATGGGTAATTATTTCCTGAAAAAGAGTAATAGACAACAGAGGATGCCCAGCGGGGTGCACAGCAGTGTGCTGGCTATATTGATTGGGGAACTGGAAGCTTGTTATCAGATGAGGAATTGTAAACGGGAACCTCACAGCTCATTCATGCTCCTGGTGAGCACGCTGCATCTGTGTTCTGGGTTCTGCACTGGCTTCCCATTTGGTTGGGGATGCAATTCAAACAGTCAAGGTGGAGATTGTGATCTATGGGGCTTGTGGTGATTGGATACTCACTTCTTAACTGTGCCCCTCTCTTTCCTGGCAGGAGCCGTTGACAGCTGAAACTAGCTGAAGCCCTCCTGGGAAGAAGTCTATGCTGGGAGTCTTCAGGCAGAGAGGTCCCAAGAGGGGGCCATCCATAGTGGAATAGCTGTTCTGTTTTCCTGTAGCAGCTTGAATCTGTGGAAGTTCTTTGGTTCCTGGCAGAGCTGTTGGCAGTGATGTTGACTTAATGCCGGCAGATCTAGAGTGGAGGAAGAAGGTGAAGGCCACATTGACAGGGGATTGGCTCAGCTTCCGCTCTTCTCTTTTTCCCACCCCTACTCCTCTTCTCCTGTTTCCTTTCTCTGTTAATTTGCAAATTTGTCCCAGGGCCACCCATGCTGTTGCTCCAGCTGAGAACCCTGGAATCATTTTCCAGCTTTCTTTATTTTTCATGTCCATTAGCCATCCCAATCTGATATTTGATCTTGGCAACATTTTTTTCAGAAGCGACCATCTCTTCTGTGAATGAGATCTGCCCTAGATGCATTTGGCTTGCATTAAGATAGCTTCCTATCCTATTTACTCCGCCTTCAGCGTGGCCCTCTCCAATGTAATAAAAACACAGATTCCAGAATAATCTTTATAAAGTGATGGTTCCCAAACTTTGCTTCATATCTGAATCACCCAGGGAGTCCTTAAAACATTTGATGTTCAGATCATGGGTAACACCAATTAAATCAGAATCTCTTGGGGTTGGACCCTGGCACCAATATTTTTTAATAACTCTCCAGATGAATCCAATGTGCAACCATGTCTGAAATCATTCTTCTAAATCACATTTCTGATTCCATTTTTCATGCTCAAAAGCCCCATGATGGCTCCCCATTGCCTGTGGAATTAAAAGCCCATACTCCTTAACTTGGAATTTCTAGGCCTTTACCATGTGGCCCTAATCAATATTCTTAGTTCTGACTCTGCATCATTCTAGTTCTAGATCTAACTTTTTGTCTTGGTTTCTCATCATTCCTTATGTAAGCTATGCCCTTTCTTTCTTTAGTGATTTTGTTCATATTTTTTCTTCTTCAAGATTGCTACTCTGCCATCCATTGATTCAGGTGGTATTTTTACCATCTGTTTGCTGTTTTCAGGCAATAGGCTGGGCATCCAGTGGTAAGGCTCTGATTCTATAGCACCAGCTCGGTGTCCAACAATTCAATTTGATTCTGAGACCAACTTCCAGAATTAGCAAGGACTGCAGAGGTTAACGGTTCAGGCCCTCAAGACTATTCCTACTTTAGATGGTAGTTGCAAGTCCCAGAAACCACCTGTACTTCTGACCAACCAGCTATAAATTAGAGTTCCCACAACTTCCCCTACTTTTGATAATTCTGTAGAATGACACAGAGAACTCAGGAAAATGCTTTACTTGAGTTTACTGGTATAGAATAAAGGATACAACTCAGGAACAGTGAAATAAATAGATGAGACACACAGGGCAAGGTGTAGGGAGTAGTTGGTGACACAAAGTTTCTATGCTCTCTCAGGACACAGCACCTCCTCAGTTCAGCAAACCAGAGGTTTGCTCCAAACCCTGTGGTTTAGGGGTGTTCATGGAGATTTCATTAAATAGACATGATTGGTTAAATCACTGGCCAGTGGTGACTGAGCTCAATCTTCAGGTTTCCTCTCTTCCCTGGAAGTTAGAGAGTGGGCCTGGAAGTTCTAACTCTCTAATCACGAGTTGGTATTTCTAGGAACCGGCTCCCATTCTGAAGCTGTCTAGGGACCCCTACAGTGAATCATATCATTAGCATACATAAGACAATCATCCTTCAGGAGATTCCAAGGGCTTCAGGAGCTCTGTGCCAAGAACTGGGAATAAAGACAAAATTTGTTTTATTATACTACAGTGAGCAAAAAGACATTCTGTTATTGGTCTCTGGATCTTATTAATCTACTGTCATGGATGCCACTGACTGAGGCTGGTATCACAGGCAGTCCAAGAATTTATCAAGAAAGTCATAGATAAAGATAGGCAAATGTATTAGAGAAGGTACAAAGATATGTTGCAAGGGTGTAATGGGCAGCACAGAGAAGGGGCTGTCTGCAAAGAGGCAGGGGCTGGTGGGAAGTTTTATAGGGTTATACTGGAGGGACTACATGCAGAGTGAGGTATTTGGGAACAGGATGTTGTGCCAGCAGGTTGTCTGTCATTAGCCATTTCTCAGAGCAATTATTCTCCCCGACCTGGAGCTCTGTCTTATTAGGGCTCCACACCTGCCACGGATGTAAGATTGACACTGTGACAGGTACTATGAAGAAGAGACCTATGATGCCAGGAGGGCTCATGGTAAGGGGATCTGACCTAGTTAGAGAGATCAGGGGTCTCTCCCAAGGAAAAGATGATTGAGATCCTTGGGGGCTCTAATAACTGCAGAAGTTAGACTGTCTATCTTGAGAAAAACAGGAAAGAAAAGTTATGATTGTAATCAGAAACTCTTGTAGGAAAAATTATTCAGACAGAGGGAGACTCATGAGCGATGGAGGCAGGATAGAAGGGGCATGGTAAGGACAAGGGCTGAAAGAAGGCTGGTGGCTTGACCCAATGGAGTAGGGGAGAGTGCAGTGGGTAAGATGAGCCTGGAGGTGAAATGGGGCTCATCCTCAGATTCAAGAACCTTGGTCCCAGGAACAATGGAAACCTATTGAAGGATTTTTATCAGGGGAATATGGTACATACCACTTACTTGGACTTTTGTTTTGCGAAGATGCCTCTGGAGGCTGTTTGGAGGATAGACTAGAAAGGGCTTAGTAATTGTGGATGAATCAGGTGGCAGTTCGTAGTTAGTCATCCAGGCCAGAGAGTTGTGACTTAAAGACCCTGCTCTAGTGTCACACCCTCTGTGAGGTGAGCTCAGCCAAAGGGAGAGACGCGCAAGAATGGAAGTTGGGCTGGATGGTCCATAAGTTTTATTCCTTTATTACAAATCCCCCATATGGTGAGGTCTTCCTGGTTCTGTAGCAAAGTGGGTGACTCATTCTAATGGCATCACAGCCTTTGTTAATTCTTCTGTCCCACTGGACCACAGTTTCACGCCTGTAAAGCAGAAATTTGTCCTGCTCATTATCAATTCATAAGCATTCAATGAATGCTCATCAAAATGAGAAATAGTCTATGGGACTTCTGGAGCCAGACAGTTTGGATGAGACTTCTGACTCCATCACTTTCTACCTTTGTGACCTTGGGTAAATTGCCCAGCCTCTCTGTGCCTCAGTTTTATCATCCACATCAAAGGGTCATTGTGAGCATAGATGGAGCTTATGAAATGCACTTAAAACAGTGCCTGGCACATGGTAAGTGTCATATATGTCTTTTCTATTGTTATTATTGCTTTTATATTTAATAGGATCACTCATCTCCTTTTGCCAGAGTCTTATTGCTTTAAGAGTGGGTTTGAAAGAAAGCACTAATACTCTTAAAGTTTCATCAGATTCCCTGTTCTCCCCCATGATCTATAGGGTGTTCATGCAGGGAGACTTACTACTACCTGGAACTTGCTCAGAGTATTAGGAGATTGTGCTGATTAATTCATGTGTTAACTTGACTGGGCTATGGAGTGCCCAGATATTTGGTCAAACATTATTGTTGATGTGTCTGTCAGGGCATTCTTGTCAGACTAACATTTAAATATCAGTCTCCCTAATGTGGGTGGGCCTCATTCAATCAATTAAAGGTCTGAATAGAACAGGAAGGGCTCCCTTCCCCTGAGTAATAGGGAACTCCTCCTGCATGGCTGCTTGAACTAGAACATTGGCTTTTTCCTGCCTTTGTATTTGAATGGAAAAATTGGTTCTTTCTGGGTCATGAGTCTGCTGGCTTTCAGACTATAACTACAGACTGGCTCTTCTGAGTCTCCAGCTTGTTGGCTGCAGATCTTGGAACTTTTCAGCCTCAATCATCATATGAGCCAATTTTTATTTAAAAAAACTCTCTCTCTCTCGCTCTGTATATTTCTTTTAATCTCTCTGTTTCCCTCTGCTTCTCTCTCTCTCTCTCTCTATGTATATGTATGATATGTATATAAGGAAACTATCTCTATATAGGGTATATATATATGTCTTTTCAGCCTCAATCATCATGTAAGCCAATTTCTTATTTTAAAAGAATCTCTCTCTCTTGCTCTATGTATTTCTTTTCATCTCTCCATTTTTCAATCTCTATATATGTATATGTATTATCCATATAATATATAGATATAGACAGATGGAAAATATATCTACATAGGAGATATATATATCTCATATATATGTGTGTATGTATATGTATATGTGTGTGTGTGTGTGTGTGTATATATATATATATGTCTTCTCTATTCTCTATAAAACCCTGACTAAGGGCAGAGATGATTAGGAAAGGGTTTCCAAATAAGATTTTATTATCCCAGTTGAGATCCTTGAAGAAAGCGGTCATGATCCAAACTAATGGGTAAAGACATGGAGTTAGTACTGCTCTGGCATTTACTCAATGTCAATGTCATGACCACAGTAAGAAAGGTCTCTAGAAGTGTGATGCTGTGCTTAATTATAGGCATCTCATTCATCACGCCTGCAGGCTGCTTTCTAGCTGAACCCCTCTCAGGAGCCATTTTGCCGCTTGGTTTAGATGAAGTGAACAATGTAAGAGTTAGAGGTGTTTCCCTTTCTCCTCCCTTTCTGATTTTCTGCCTCCTTTCCCTGCCCCACATCTATCTTCACATGGCAGAGTCAGAATGAGTATCTTATTTCTTTTTTAAGTTATTACAGCATTTAAGGAAGCAAATGAATCTTCTTTTTTAACATAAATTACTACACCTTGTGCTTACTGGTGCAGGATGCTTCACCTTCCCTGTTGCACTGCCTTCTAGCAGAATGCTGTGGCTCTCCTTTGTCCAAAGTCAAACCGTAAATCCAGTTACTTTATAACAATATCGAATGAAATGAAAATCTCTGGTTTCTCCTCTCTGACTCAACATTTGGTTGAGAAAAATGAAGTTGCCATTGTTTGAGCTGATGAAGATTAAATGGACTGCCTCCGAATTTAATTGAGTCTCTGTTTGAATAATATCCATGGTGGGTCCTACTGCAATGTTTGGTGATTAATGGTGAGAATGAACAACAGTAACATCTGGACCCAAAGCTGTTCTTGGCTTATAAGGTGTTCATTCCTTTGAGAAAAAGGATTCTCTGCATCATTGTCCAAATAATCATTAGCAGATAGATCAGCTGAGACATTTTAATTAAAATTTCAAAACGTAAGGGGAAGAAAAGTTTCTTCACACTCTTATTTTATGTATCCAAGTTAAAATAAAAACTATGTCATTAAAAAGAGAAATAGGTTTCTATTTCTTTGGAGGAAGAGAAGGAAAGGTGAATTACGTAGTAGCATTTGTTTGCTCATGGATAAATGTGTAAAAAGGAGAACTTGAACAGAGGATTTTTCCAGCCAATTGTTTTAATTATCATTACCAAAAACATTTAAGAGAACTTTGAGGAATAGTTTAGATTTAAAAGATAGTTTTGCCTGGTTTTCATCATATAAATTTTTATAAACTAAATATATTAAAATAGTAGTCATGGAAAGTATTATGAATAATTAAGATGATACAAAAAATAAAAGCACAAGAATCTTTTGGAAGACGTTACTTCTAAACGCTGACTAGCTATACTGGAATTATTACAAAATATTTGGGTAAATAAAAGGCTTCTGCACCTGTGCTTGTTATAATAGGATTTCTACGGGCTGACTGTGTGGAGGGGAGACAGCTAATCAAATATATCAAGTATGTTAACAAATTACTTGGAAAAGAGTATCTTAACTGAAGTTATTTTTAGTCTAATCCTCAGCTAATAATACAAGAAATAGATTGAACAGATCCAACTGCTTAGAAGAGACTTAGCCCCAAGGAGTTGGTAGATCTATTTTTATGAAACAATAAACACAAGTAGACAAAGGAATAAAGATATCTTTATTTGATAGCAACATCCAAGTTTAGAAGTTTCATTTCACAACAGAAAAAGTCACCACTGGTCAAAATAAAAATAGCCACTGGAGAAAAATAAACCAAATAGATGTGAAAAATAATTGTTTTCACCCAGGTCATTATTTTTATTATTATCATTTTGGTTCCTTAACTTACTCTGTGTCAGAATGGGTATCATTACCATAATCACAAGTAATTTAACTGAATTGAGCTTAGGCCTTTCACTAACATTGAAAAAAATTTGCATTATGAGGAGTCAGTGTGTCTGCCTTAATGTGTGAAATCTCACCTACATGATAAATATTTGTCTTTTTCACTTTGTTCCTATTACACTGGAAAACCTACATACTTTCTGTTCAAGGTGAAAATACTTGATTTGCACAGAATGACAAGCTCAACAATTATCTTATGTAGAAATAATGGTTTAATAAGAGCAGAATATGTTTTTGAAGAGTATAAAAATATGAGTTATTACTTTGTAGGGTTGATGTCTGTTGTCAATATATTTATTCAGCAAATAGTTTTGAGCTTATACTGTCTATAGGTACTAGGCTTAATGCAAAATATAAAATATACATCTGGCCCTTGTTCTCAAAAAGTTTACAATCTAGTATGGGAGTTTTAAAAACATGAGTTCAAAGGGGAATACGGTAGGCATCACTGTGGGTTGGCAGAGAGCCTCTACCTATCAGAGTCGCACAGTGACTCAGCAAAATGGAGCCTCATCATCCTGAATGCTGCTGCTTACTGAATGCTGAGGGACAAGGGTACCCAAGCATATCTCCACATGCTGACAAATGAATGTTAAGCATAGAGTTCCCTATTACTTCCACTATCACTCAAGGTCCAGAGCAAGTCATAGGGCCTTACTCAAGCAGAAAGTGCAAATTCACCATTTGCAATGCTACCTGAAACTGGAAATGAGTGGCAAGCAGCATTCATGATGATTCCAATAATTAATCCTCTTGTGTTAGAATACCCAGATGTTCTTATTTTGTGAGATGAGATTCAATGAGAAGAATATTTAGCAGAAATAATTTGGCTTTAGATTAATGATTGCAACATATATGTAAATATGCATGCTGATGGTGTGTGTAGTAGTATTTCATGTCAAATAATAAAGAGTCCTTCTCTGTACACCTGTTATAAGAAAATATTTTTATGTCTGTTCTCAATCCACAGGGAGGGAGAAAATCTTTACCATCTGACAAAGGACTAATATCCAGAATCTATAATGAACTCAAACAAATCAGCAAGAATAAAACAATCCCATCAAAAAGTGGGCTAAGGACACGAATAGACAGTTCTCAAAAGAAGATACACAAATGGCTAACAAACGTATGAAAAAAAGCTTAACATCACTAATGATCAGGGAAATGCAAATCAAACCACAATGCGACACCACCTTGCTCCTGCAAGAATGGCCATAATAAAAAAATCAAAAAACGGTAGAGGTTGGTGTGGATGCAGTGATCAGAGAACACTTCTACACTGCTGGTGGGAATGTAAACTAGTATAATTACTATGGAAAACAGTGTGGAGATGCCTTAAAGAACTAAAAGTAGAAATACCATTTGATCCAGCAATCCAACTAGTGCGGATTTACCCAGAGGGAAAAAAGGAAGTCATTATACGAAAGATATACTTGCACATGCATATTTATAGCAGCACAATTGCAACTGGAAAATCATGGGACCAACCAAAATGCCCATCAATGAGTCAATAAACTGTGGTATATATATGTGAAGGACTACTACTCAGCCATAAAAAGTAATGAATTAGCAGCATTTGCAGCTACCTGGATGAGATTGGAGACTATTATTCTAAGTGAAGTAACTCAGGAATGGAAAAACAAACATTGTATGTTCTCACTAATATGTGGGAGCTAAGCAATGAGGATGCAAAGGCATAAGAATGATACAATGCACTTTGAGGTCTTGGAGGAAGGGTGGGAGGGGGGCAAAGGATAAAAGACTACAAATATTTTGCAGTGTATATTGCTCGGGTGATGGGTGCACCAAAAATCTCACAAACCACCACTAAAGCACTGACTCATGTAACCAAACACCACCTGTACCCAATAGCCTATGGAAAAAAAAGAAAATATATTTATGTTTGTTCTCTTGCTTCCCCTCTGTGACTGCAGGGGGCAGCAGTAACATTTAATCTGAAGCAAAGCACTTTAGCAGAGTGACTTGCTTGTTCGATTGTTCTAGAAGGTGTCTGTTGGTGGGTATATATTCAAAGGAAATAAAATTGCTATGTTGAAGAGACATCGGCACCATTGCAGCATTATTCACAATAGCCAAGATGGAATCAACCTAAGTATCTATTAATGAATAAATAGATAAAGACAATGTGATGTATACTATTTAGTCTTTAAAAAGGTTGGAATGACAGTGAGATAATGTTTCACCCCAGTCAGAATAGCTATTATTAAAAAGTCAAAAAACAACAGATGCTGGCAAAGTGGTGGGGAAAAGGGATCACATATATTGTTGGAGGGATTGTAAATTTGTTCAGCTACTGTAGAAAGTAGTTTGGAAATTTCTTAAAGAACTGAAAATAGAACTACCATTTGACCTAGCATTCCCATTACTGAGTACATATCCAAAAGAAAATAAACCATTCTGCTAGAAGGATACATGCACTTATCAGTACATTGCAGCACTATTCACAATAGCAGAAACATGGAACCAACATAAATGTCCTTCACTGGTGGACTGGATAAAGAAAATGTAGTACATACATATCATACAGTACTATGCAGCCATAAAAAAAGAATAAAATCATGTCCTTTGTAGCAACATGGATGCCTCTGGAGGACATTATACTAAGTGTATTAATGCAAGAGCAGAAAACCAAATACTGCATGTTCTCACATGGACATAAAGATGGTAACGATAGACACTGGGGACTACTAGAGGAGGGAGCGGGGGAGGGCAAGGGTTGAAAAACTAACTATTGGGTATTGTACTCAGCACCTCTTCTTTTGTAAAGTGTCTGTTCATATCCTTCACCCACTTTTGAGTGGGCTTATTTGTTTTTTTCTTGTAAATCTGTTTTAGTTCATTGTAGATTCTGGATATCAGCCCTTTGTCAGATGGGCAGACTGCAAAAATTTTTTCCCATTCTGTTGGTTGCTGATTCACTCTAATGACTGTTTCTTTTGCTGTGCAGAAGCTGTGGAGTTTGATTGAGAGTTTTTAGCATAAAGAGTTGTTGAATTTTGTCGAAGGCCTTCTCTGAATCTATTGAGATAATCAAGTGTTTTTTGTCTTTGACTCTCTTTATGTGGTGAATTACGTTTATAGACTTGCGTATGTTGAACCAGCCTTGCATTCCTAGGATGAAGCCTACTCGATTGTGATGGATAAGCTTTTTGATGTGCTGTTGCAATCGGTTTGCCAGTATTTTATTGAAGATTTTTTCATCTATGTTCATCATGGATATTAGCCTGAAGTTGTCTTTTCTTGTTGAGTCTTTGCCAGATTTTGGTCTCAGGATGATGTTGGTCTCATTAAATGATTTGGGGAGAATTCCCTCTTTTTGGATTGTTTGGAATAGTTTCAGATGGAGTGGTACCAGGTCCCCTTTGTATGTCTGGTAGAATTTGGCTGTGAACCCATCTGGACCTGGGCTTCTTTTGATTGGTAAGCTATTAATTGCTGCCTCAGCTTCATCCCTTGTTATTGATCTATTCAGAGTTTCTACTTCTTCCTGGTTTAGGCTTGGGAGGGTGCAAGTGTCCAGGAATTTATCCATTTCTTTACTCTTTTATGCACATAAAGTTGTTTGTAGTAATCTCTGATGGTGGTTTGTATTTCTGTGACATCTGTGGTGATATCCCCTTTATCATTTTTTATTGCTTCCATTTGATTCTTCTCTCTTTTCTTTTTTATTAATCTGGCTAGTGGTCTATTTTGTTGATCTTTTTAAAAAACCAGTTCCTGAATTTATTGATTTTTTGAAGGGTTTTTTTTGTGTCTCTCCTTCAGTTCTGCTCTGATTTTAGTTATTTCTTGTCTTCTGCTAGCTTTTGAGTTTTTTTGATCTTGCTTCTCTAGCTCTTTCAATTTTGATGATAGGGTGTCGATTTTAGATCTTTCCTTGCTTCTCATGTGGGCATTTATTGCTATATATTTTCCTCTAGACACTGCTTTAAATGTGTCCCAGAGATTCTGCTATGTTTTGTCTTCATTCTTTTTGGTTTTGAAGAACATCTTTATCTCTGCTTTCATTTCATTGTTTATGCAGTCAGCATTCAAGGGCCAGTTGTTCAGTTTCCATGAAGTTCTGCAGTTCTGAGTTAGTTTCTGAATTCTGAGCTCTAATTTGATTGCACTCTGGTCTGAGAGACTGTTTGTTATGATTTCCATTCTTTTGCATTTGCTGAAGAGTGATTTACTCCCAATTATGTGGTCAATTTTAGAGTAGGTGTGATGTGGTGCTCAGAAGAATGTATATTCTGTGGATTTGGGGTGGAGAGTTTTGTAAATTTCTATTAGATTTGCCTGGTCCAGGTCTGAGTTCAAGTCCTGGATATCCTTGTTAATTTTCTGTCTCGTTGATCTGTCTGATTTGACAGTGGGGTGTTAAAGCTTCCCACTATTGTTGTGTGGGAGTCTAAGTCTCTTTGTAGGTCATTAAGAACTTGCTTTATGTATCTGGGTGTTCCTGTATTGGGCACGTATTTATTTAGGATCTTTAGCTCTTCTTGTTGCATTGATCCTTTTACCATTATGTAATGCCCTTCTTTGTCTCTTTGGATCTTTGTTAGTTTAAAGTCTATTTTATCCGAGACTAGGATTGCAATTCCTGCTTTTTTTGCTCTCCATTTGCTTGGTGGATCTTCCTCCATCCCTTTATTTTGAGCCTACGTGTATCTTTGCATGAGAGATGGGTTTCCTGGATACAGCACACCAATGGGTTTTGACATTTTATCCAATTTGCCAATCTTTGTCTTTTGATTGGGGCATTTAGCCCATTTACATTTAAGGTTAATATTGTTATGTGTGAATTTGATCGTGCCATTTTGATGCTAGCTGGTTGTTTTTCCCATTAGTGGATGCAGTTTCTTCATTGTGTAGATGCTCTTTACCATTTGGTACATTTTTGGATTGGCTGGCTCTGGTTGTTCCTTTCTATGTTTAGTGCTTCTTTCAAGACCTCTTGTAAGGCAGGCCTGGTGGTGATGCAATCTCTGAGCAATTGCTTTTTCATAAAGGATTTTATTTCTCCTTCACTTATAAAGCTTAGTTTGGCTGGATATGAAATTCTAGGTTGAAAGTTCTTTTCTTAGGGATGTTGAATATTGGCCCCACTCTCTTCTGGCTTCTAGGGTTTCTGCTGAGCGATCTGCTGTGAGTCTGATGGGCTTCCCTTTGTGGGTAACCTGACTTTTCTCTCTGGCTGCCCTTAGAATTTTTTCCTTCATTTCAACCCTGGTGAATCTGACGATTATGTGCCTTTAGGGTTGCTCTTCTTGAGGAATATCTTTGTGGTGTTCTCTGTATTTCCTGGACTTGAATGTTGGCCTGAGTTTCTAGGCTGGGGAGATTCTCTTGGTTGATATCCTGAAGAGTGTTTTCCAGCTTGGATTCATTCTCTCCGTCACATTCAGGTACACCTATCAAACGTAGATTAGGTCTTTTCACATAATCCCATATTTCTTGGAGGCTTTGTTCATTTCTTTTTTTTTTTCTCTAATCTTGCCTTCTCCTTTTATTTCATTGAGTTGATCTTCGACCTCTGACATCCTTTCTTCTGCTTGGTCGATTTGGCTATTGAAACTTGCGTATGCTTCGCAAAGTTCTCATGTTGTGTTTTTCAGCTCCATCAATTTATTTACATTTCCCTTCTAAGCTGTTTATTCTCATTAGCATTTCATTAAACCTTTTTTCAAGGTTCTTAGTTTCTTTCCATTGGGTTAGAACATGATCTTTTAGCTCAGAGAAGTTTGTTATTACCCACCTTCTGAAGCCTGTTTCTGTCAATTCATCACACTCATTCTCCATCCAGCTTTGTTCCCTTGCTGGTGAGAAGTTGTGATCCCTTGGAGAGGAAGAGGTGTTCTGGTTTTGGGTATTTTCATTCATTTTGTGCTGGTTTCTTCCCATCTTTGTGGATTTATCTACCTGTGATCTCTGTGGTTGGTGACTTTTACATGGGGTCTCTGAGTGCACGTCCTTTTTGTTGCTGATGAAGTTATTTCTTTCTGTTTCTTAGTTTTCCTTCTAACAGATCCCCCTGCTGCAGGACTGCTGGAGGTCCACTCCAGACCATGTTTGCCTGGGGATCACCTTCAGTGGCTGCAGAACAGTAAGGGTTGCTGCCAGTTTCTTCTGTTTTCTTTGTCCCAGAAGGATATCCGCCAGATGAGCTGTGAGCTCCGTTGTTCTGTTCAGAGCTGCTGGTCAGGTATGTTTAAGTCTGCTACAGCGGAGCTCATAACTGCCTTTTTCCCCCAGGTTCTCTGTCCTGGGAAGGTGTGGGGCTTTATTTATAAGTTCCTGTCATTCTGCTTCCTTTTTTCAGAGATGCCCTGCCCAGCGAGGAGGTAGCCTAGTCACAGTCTGCCAGCAGAGGCGTTGCTGAGCTGCCATGGGCTTTGCCCAGCTGCTGTGTGAACTTCTTTGCAGTTTTATTTGTAGGGGTATAGTTAGAACTGCCTCAGTAATGGTGGTCTGCCTCAGTAATGATGACTGCCTCAGTAATGGTGGACTGCCTCAGTAATGGTGGACTGCCTCCGTAATGGCAGACTGCCTCAGTAGTGGTGCACTGCCTCGGTAATGGCAGACGCCCTTCCCCCCACAGAGCTGGACCATCCCTGGTCCAGCTGTGCTTGCTGTGAAACTTTCAATCCAGAGCTTTTCAGATTTGTGGTTTTTGTGGGGGTGGGACAAGCCAAGCCAGGTCACTTGGTTCCCTATTTCAGCCCCCTTTTTTTCAGTTGAATGAGTGATTCTGTCTCCTAGGCATTCCAGTCACCAGTTGAAATGGTGCCCGGATTTGTGTGAGTTTTTGTGTTGAGACCCGCTGCGCAGCTGAAACAGCCGTGCTGGAAACTCGTGGTGCTTTTCTTTCCCGGAAACTCCTGGTCTGTGGGCAGTAAAAATTCATTTGGAAATGCAGTGATTACTCACCCTCTGTGTTTTCACTGGGAACTGCACTCCAGAGCTGTTCCTATTCGGCCATCTTGGATCCTCCCCCTGTTTTATCCTTTCTAAGCTCTTGCTGGGAGAGCAAAGAGCACTCAGTCAGAAGACCTGTGATGAACTCTTTCTGTTGGCCAGGTGCAGTGGCTCACACCTGTAATCCCAGCACCTGGGCTGGCTGAGGCAGGAGGATCTCTGGAGCCCAGGAATTCAGGACCAGCCTGGGTGGCACTGCAAGACCTCATCCCAAAGCTTTTTATTTTTGATCTTTTTGTTCCAAGTCTATAGATGTATAAGACTTTTGATCTCAGAAAAAAACATGAATTGGCCTCTAGAGTTCTTCTATTTTCTAATGATCCTAAGGGCAAATTCAGATTTGATTAGCCTTCTGTAAAATGCTTTTTAGGTGCTCTATAACTTTATAAAGTCATTTATCTTATCTCAAATTTTAAATCAAATTTTATATTTTGAATACTTATGAATTGTTGTGTTCATATATTTCTGAACCATGTGAAGTTCAGAGGAAAAGATTTTCTTTCTCCCCAAGTGTTTTCAGCATAGTTACCTCAATCACTGGATGCTTATTTACTTTTCTGTGATAGGTGGGACCTTTCAAACCATCTTGATAATACAGAGATGTCCAGGGCCTTGACTGGATTGTTCAAGATTAAGATTTCTTTGGAATATCAGAAATGAAAATTGCTAGCGGTTTCTGGTCAAGGACAGAATAAATAACTCACAGTAAAATCAAGCTACAATGTCTTAGAGTGTAATGGAAGCAACACGCAAGAATAATTAAAGCTTCTTTTCCTTAGGAAGTGCCAGCAATGAATCCTACATCTGTGTAGAAAATATTCGCACAGAATAAGCAAATTTCAATGTAAAATAAATGACAGCACACATTCGCATAACATTCTTCAGTTTATAAACATTTTCTCATAGTATCTCTCCCTGAGCTTGATAGCAATTTCTTGTGGTAGTGTTAGCATGATAACCCTCTTACTTCATGAGAAAATGGAGACTAACATGGTGAAACCCTGCTTCTACTAAAAATACAAAAAATTAACCAGGTATGGTGGTGCACTCCTATAATCCCAGCTACTTGGGAGGTTGAGGCAGGAGAATTACTTGAACCCAGGAGGCGGAGGTTGCAGTGAGCCGAGATTGCACCACTACACTCCAGCCTGGGCAACAGGCAGAGACTCTGTCTCCAAAAAAAAAAAAAAAAAAAAAAGTAAGCTATTTGTCCAAGGTTACATAATTGGATTTAGAGTTCAGGTCCTCTGAATTCAAATTCAGATCCTCTGAACACTAAAGGACTCTACCCACAAATTTGTAATCACCTATAAGATTTCAGGGTCACTCATCCCAAAATAACACCTCACCCCTCTACCCTTGATAATGGTAGCTCTGGTAGCTCTTTTTCTACCATTAAGTTTTGGATGATGTTTATAAAGCACATGCTTCTGTCACTGTAAGACTTTGGAGAAGGAGTTAGTAATAGCCCAGAAAGTTTTGCTTGTCCCCCTAGTTCACTGCTAATTTTCACTTCAGTTCCGTAGTGGCTCTCAGCACTTCCAAAATTGTGCAGATTACACATACTAGCTGTGGGAACTTGTACAAGTTATTTAAACTCTCTGGGTTCCTCCTGTCTGTAAATGGGAATAATAATAATTCTGTGGTACCGGGCTGTTGTGAGCATGAATGAGTTGCTATATTTAAACCATTTAGAATAGTGACTGACTTACAGTGGCACTCAACAAATGTTGGATATTGTTATTATTGCATGTGAAGTGCTTGGCACCTAGTATGTGCTCAAAAATTGTGGGTTAAAAAATTAAAGAACAAGAAAGAGAGGAAGACAAATTATACTGAATTCACAGTTCTCAAAGGGGCAGGCCTTGATGACTAGAAAGAGTGGCAGAACTAACTCTCTCACACAAACTTATAGACACAGTTACTTTAGTATAGCCGAACACTGCATAGCACTATATAACCTCTTCTGATCCCAAACTCTGCTAAAGTTTATCACCATCCATCAAGAACATGCCGACAAGCCACTGAGCTGTGATTCATGTTGCCCATCAGAGCTGGCAGCAGTAATGACCTCTGTTGCTGCCTCTTTGTATAGGATTGGAACCAGTAAACCCAGCCATTCACCTACACATTTTTCAGTGCTTTGGACCCCTGCTATAATGAATGGACTCATAGGCACTTTTCTCAGCAAAAATGACAGCAGTTGCTTTTAGGAAGAATGTTCAAAAGCACATCCACAAGAATGTTAAGCCAGGCGTGTAAGTAAATGTGAATTAAGTCATCACATTCTGACTAATCTCTAAAGAGAATGTGCCTGCCTTTGAGAAGCTAAGAAAAAGAGAAGAAAGGATTAAATTATTTGCATGCAGACCAACTTAATGCTAAATTTGCCTTTCTGACAAAATGTTTATGTTACTTCCTACCTGGTCTGCAAACAAGCTATTGTGCTCTGGACTAAGAAGATTAAGTGCCCAGCTACCTGGGTCCTCTGAACAGAGGTTCAAACTGGTCTTTGAAGAGGGAAAGGCTCTTACAGTTAGGATATAGACAACCATAAGGAACAGCAGTTCTATGCCTTATGTTGGCACTTTGGATTCTGTAGTGAGAATTAAATGACTAAGGATGACTTGCTTCTCTCTAAAAGAATAGACTGCAGAAAACCAGGGACTAATTACTTCTGTGGTAATCTACCCCAGAGAGGTGAAAGCAGTCAGAAGTAGGTAATCATAAATAGAAAAAAATCATGCCTAGGTCTAGCTCCTTGAAGATACCAAGTCCTCCATTCCCTGTTTAGGGTTGGACACAACTCTTTCTCATAAAACATGCAACCTGGGTTAGTTTGACTTTTCCTAGAGCATAATGGGAGATTACAAAGTACTTTAAAACTAAGTGATGATGGCAACCGTGCATAGACATTTCTTCTTTAATGAAAGTGTTGAGGATCGTGGGTTTGATTCAGGAATGAATGTAGATTATACTCAGTGCTCCTCAGCCCCAAACTTACCTTGATGTGCTTTTCCATTACTCCCAACTTCTTATAGGGTATAGAATGTGTGATACTACTAGTACTCTAATAATAAAGAAAATAAGGGTGGCTAAACTTATGAATTGCTTGCTTTGTGATAGCACCTTCCTTTATGCATATTTCATTTATTTCTTGCAACATGCCTAAGACGTAGATGTTTTTATTAACCGCATTCTAAAGACATAGAGAATTTAAATAGCTTGCTCAATCTAATTCGGCTGGTGAGTGTGGAGTTCAGACCCAACTCAGCTCTTAACTACGACGACCATCGCTGCTACTCCAACAACTGCTATGGTGACGATGACTACTACTTCCTGCTTTTGCTATTACTGTAACTACAACAGCTACTACTGCTGTAATTGCTACATCAGCAACACCTGCTATTACTATTATTGTTATAGTAGGTAGCTAGTCAGGCATAAGCAGGGCAGGAGAGGGATCCCCTCCTCTCAAAAACACGCTAGGAGTATCAGGTGACCATCAGGTGATGGTCAGGCAGCAACTGTCTCTCTAAAATAATTGCTGGTCACAGCCAGCACCAGGGAAGGGCAGTCTCCCAATAGACAACACCCCTGAAACTGGTAATCAGCAGCCTCCCAGTAAGATCCCCTCCCAAGTGCTGGCAGGCTAACAGTGTGCATGCGGACAGCCCACCCCGAGGGAAGGATCAGAGGGACGTATGCCAACGTACAGAACCCCAAGTCAAAAGGTCAAACTGCACACTTGATCTCTCAAGTCTCTTGCTTGGCTCTCTTCCAAGTATACTTCCTTTTGTTCCTACTCTAAAGCTTTTTAATAAACTTTCACTCCTGTTCTGAAACTTATCTCAGTCTTTCCTTCTGTCTTATCGCCCTAAGTCAGATTCTTTCTTCTGAGAAGGCAAGACTTAAGATTGCTGCAGACCTGTATGGATTCCCTGCTGGTAACATAGTGACTGTGACAGCTGCCACGAGTACTGCTATTGATCTGACTATAACAGTAACTATAACTACCACCACACTACTGCTACCAGAAATGAACACTTATCCATCAGATCACTTAAAGCTCAGTGAGAAAAATAATTTGGACTCAGATCTGAGGCTCTGTTTGTCAATGATACCCTAGTAACTCCTCATGCTTTTCAGTTGAAGTAGCCCTAATGACAGGTGAAAGTGAATACAGAGTTCTAGAAGACTAGAATTTTCTAAAAGTTTGACATGTTTTTCTTAAAAAAAAGACAAAGAACATCTCAAATATTGTTTTTTTCTGTTGTAATAAATCTCTTTTGGCTTTAAAAGAATAAACATTTTTTCCTAATAGACGTTGAGTAAAATTGACAGCATGGAAGCTGTGCCAAGCAATCCAGTGACTCTGTGTTTTCCCAGTAAACTTAGGTGTGTGAGTTTGTGCATACTAGGTTGGAAAACATTGATACAAGTGATTGATTGACTGCCACAAATAAAGAGTTGGAAGTTAATGCCAGCTCAACCCTGAGCTCTCAGTTCAAATGCTCTCTCTTTGAAAAAGCATCTCTGTTTCTCTTGGTCTCCACGACTATGTCAACCCCTGTGCCTCAATTTTTCTTAACCATTATGAATCCTCAATAGCTCTTAAGACTGTTGTAATTCTATAAAGAGTTAAGTATATGAGGGCAAATATGTCTAGTTATTTTCTCACGGTTAAATTCCTGGGTGTGATACAGTGCCTGGCACATAGTAGGAGCTTAACATTATTACGGAATGAATGAATGAAGAAAGGCATGCATAAGCTTGCTGAAGCATCAGCTCTCCCTTGCCGCAGCTGGGCGCTGATGTGAGCAGAATCTCTCACCTTGGCAGGCTCCCTCCACCCAGGCACAGACAGTACAAGTGACATCTTATTCATTGGCCACCTTTGGGGCATGAAGTGGTTTTTATACGTAATGTTCCAATATAAAGGGAAACAAGTATTTAAGCTTTGAAACATGAAAACAACAGCCATTTGGACAAGCGTGCAGCTGGGCACCCTGCACTGGCTAACACTACCTTTTTCGTCTGGTGGTGCAGTCCCAGCTTTCATCAGAGTGTGTCTGTACCTTACTCAGAAAGGGATGAGGTGTGATGGGACATGGTTAGGTAGGGGGCAATGGTTCTTTTCCATCTTCTTTAGGAGCTAACTACTACATCCTTACAACACTTACCTTCCGCATGGAGGAAGTGTATGCTTCACCTGTGTGCTTTTTGGGAATTACAGGCTTACCCTCATTGGCCAGTTTTTTTTTACAGAAATTGCAGGGGAAGAAGAATCTGTCACAAGTCTCTCTCTGTTTCTTTGGCCTGGTACTATTTTGGTCAACCCATGCTGGGCTGTTTAAATAATACTGTGAAATTCTCACTTATCTAGCATGATGGGGGATAGAGGTGTTCCATGGAAGTGGATTTTCCAGATAACTGAAACTTATCCTGTTAAGTTGCAAAATTAAAAAAATTACATTATATTATATAAGGTCTTCTAAAATATATGATATTCATCCCTGCCTGCCTTTTAAATAAGAATGTAGAAAATATATTTTAGCTTTATCTTGATGGCTCAGGGTCAGAACTTTGAATGTAGAATAATAGAATTTTAGAGTGGGACAGGGCCTTGATGAAGGTTATCTGGTTCAACTCCCTCTCAATAGACAGGAAGAGAAGGAGGCCCAGAGAGCTCGTGTAAATTTGTGAAGACTGCACAGCTAGGCACAGGTGCAGATAAAAATTCAGCCTTCAGCTTTTAGCTGAGGTCCTTCCCTTTGTTCTTCACGCATGTAGTATTTTTCATCCCTTCAATAAATAGCTCTAAACTGCCGTGCTTTTAGCTTGTTATTTCTGATTTCTGTGTTTTTTCCTATATCCTCCATTCAAGTTTCATTTGATCTATTTGCCTCTAATGGTACCTAGTCTTCTCATTTGGTGTGCCTCTTTAAAGAAGGGGGTGGTGGTGGTAATGGGAGCATGAACTTTTAAACTTTTTTGTATCTCCCATAATTTTGTACAATGTCTTCTTGTGTGTATTAACACTTAATAAAATAGTTGTTGATTGGTTGATTCTGTCATCTGTGGGCTGGAAAGTTAAGTAGCCAAGGGTGTTAGAAATGTGTTTTAAGTAACGGTGCTCTGTATCATAACTAGGTCCTAAGAGACAGCCTATGAGGGCTTATTATAACTAAGGTTTGTTGGCTTTGTGATATTAACTTGGCTACTCAAAGAGCTTGCTCACTTACTTCTAAATTTTCAGGCAGTTCTGAATAATGAAAGCCATTGGATAAAAGCAGCATAATTATAGTAGCATTAATAATAACAGAATGATAGCAAAAATAACAGTGATAATATTCTGCATAAACAATGATTTAAAGCCATAACTGGGAGTCAGATTTTAGGTCAAGGTTCTGCTGCCCATATGGGGTTAGGTCATGTTTATACAGTCACTAGTTTACCCCGGGCCCTGGTACTATAACTTGAATGTGTCCCCCAAAGTTCGTGTGTTAGAAGTTTGATCCCCAATTCAATGATGTTGGGAGGTGAGGCCTAATGGAAAGTGTTTGGATCATGGGGGCACCACATTCATGAATGAATGAATGCTGTTATCTTGGGAATGATTACCTTACAAAAGGATGAATTCAGCATCCTTTCTCTCCCTCTCTCTCTCTCTCTCTCTCTCTCTCTCTCTCCTCTCTCTCTCCTCTCTTGCCCTCTCTTGCCATTCCAACTTTTCTCAATGAGATGATGCAACAACAAGGCCCTTGAAAGTTGCTTGATCTTGGACTTTCCAGCCTCTGGAAATGTGAGAAATAAATTTCTGTTATTATAAATTACTCAGCCTGTGGCATTTCATTAGAGCAGCACAAAATGGACTGAGATTCCTGATGTCTTTCACAGTCCTCAGTTGTACCTCAGTGACTAGCATAGTGCCGTCACACAGAAGGGGCATCCAATACTTAGAGGAGGCAATGTCTGACTTAAATCCTGAAAAAGAATTGGAGGTAGCCAGGCAAAAGGAGAGGTTACCTTAGAAAAGCACTTTAGGCAGAGAGAACTCAGTTATGAAATCTATTAGGGGAGAAAATTCCTTTGGGAATGTTGTTAATATATAGTCCAAGGTGGATTTTAGACCAAGTTCTGCTGCCCGTATGGGGTTAGGTCATGCTTATACTTGTCACTCTAGTTTAGCTCACGCCTGGTACTATGGTTTGAATGTGTCCCCCAAAGTTCATGTGATAGAAATTTGATCCTCAATTTGATGGTGTTGGGGAGAAATAAGCAAAGACAGTTCATGAAAGGGCTTAGAAATTTACTAAAGAGCAGGCATTATATGTGGAAACACAATAAGGCATCACTGGAGCATTTTAAGTTGGGAAATTACATAGTCAGATTTGTTTTAGAAAGATCCCATAAGCTTCATAATGGAAGATTTATTAATTCCATGAACACACATTCAGGAGCTGCTTTGTGTGAGGCATTCTTCTAGATGAAGCTCTGAATAAGTCAAAGCCCCTGATCTCAAGGGGCTCCCATTCCATTGTGTGTTTTTGTGTCTGGTGGTGGCAGAGGTGGTGAGGAAAAGTAGTTGTACTTTAATTTCAGAGAGTAGCAATGAATCTGAAAACAGCATAAAACAGGGCATTAGAAAGTGACAGGGGTGACTGGGCACTGTGGCTCACACCTGTAATCCCAGCACTTTGAGAAGCTGAGGCAGGCTGATCATGAGGTCAGGAGTTTGAGACCAGCCTGGCCAACATGGTGAAACCCTCTCTATTAAAAATACAAAAATTTGCCAGGTGTGGTGGCGAGCGCCTGTAGTCCCAGCACCTTGGGAGGCTGATGCAGGAGAATAGCTTAAACCTGGGAGGCGGAGGTTGCAGTGAGCCAAGATGGCACCACTGCACTCCAGCCTGGGTGACAGACTAAGAAGAGTATTTGGACTGGATGATTGGGAAATGCCTTCCTGAGATGTGACACATTGGAGACTGAGAGTAGGAGACCAGACTGTGAATTTGCAAATGAGAGTTGTATGTTACTGGGTCAGAGTTGAGGGAATTCATACAAATTATAGGGAGGGGCTATTCTTTACTCCCGCTTCTCTTGGTATTGCTACTAGGTGCCCGAGACAAAATGAAGAATGGAAGAATAGGAAGAATGGCAGGCATTTCCTTGTCCATTTAAAACATACTTACTTAGTACTGATATGTGCCAGACATTCTTCTAGACACTGAGCATGGAGCCGGGAACAAAATGAACTCTTTGCCCTTATGGCAGTCATCATTTCTCATAAATAAATGAATATGCAGTATTTTAGGCGACAGCAAGTGGTAAGATGAGGAGTGAAGTGACAGAGTGTGACAACGTAGGGGTGACTTACAGACGTTTGGAGGATTATAGGAAATTTGGGGAAATCAGACACAGTGACAGTCCAGCAGAGTTTCCTATGATATGACCAATGTCTAGAAGAGTGCCTGGCACTTCACAGGTACTGAATTATGAGAGGCAGTGAGTCTTCTAGGTGTCTGGGAGAAAAGTGTCCTAGGCCAAGGAAATAACAGGAGCAGACGTCTTGAAGTGCAGATTATGCTTGGCATGTGTTTGGGGCATTGCCAGGATGAAGTTGCAGCTGGAGCAGAGCAGGCCAGGGGAGGCATGGTAAGAGAGGATACCAGAGAGGCTGCAAGGACCCTGTAGACCTTGAGAGAGCTGCGGTTTTTATTTCGAATGAGGATGTGGATCTCTTGGACTATCTCGAGTAGAGAAATGACATGAATGACTAACATTTAAAACAATGATTCTTATAGCTCTGTGAAGAGAGAAATGTAGGGGGTCAAAGGCAAATGCGGGGAGTTAGTTAGAAGGCTATTGCAAAATCCAGATGAGAGAAGATGTTGACTTAGATAGATGAAGCTAATGGCTGTGGAAGTGATAGGAAGTGGCTGGATTCAGCTGTGTTTGAAAAGTAGTGTGAACAAGATTTGCTGCTGAACTGAATGTGGAACTAAAGAGCAAGAGGGTCAAAGATAATTTCAAAACTTTTGGCATGAGTAACTGGACAGATGGAATTGATTTTTTTGAGAGAGGGTTGACTGTAGAAGAAATAGGTTAGAGGGAAAAAATTAGGCAGTTTCTGTATACGTCAAGTTTGAAATGCCTGTTAGATATCCACGTGGTAATGTCTGCTTGGCTCTGCTTGCCGGTTGGAGACATAAGGCTGGAACTTGAGAAGAGGTTACAGCTGGATGGATCAACTCTAAAGTTGCCAGTTTATATTTGGATCCTTGTCCTAGAGGCCAAATGAAGAGAGTATTTCAAGGAGAAAGAAATAATAAGCCCTGAAATATACTGCAACTGTTAGAAGTTATAGGGAACCAAGAAATGACCACTGCTATGATGGAGGTTAAGGACAATAGCAGTGGAATGGTGGGGACAAAAGTCTAGATCAAGAGAGAATTGGCAGAAAGGAATATGACATTGCAAGTATAAATAACACTTGTTTTTTTTAACTTGAGATTTTCCCTAAAAGCAAATAATGGTTGTTGGAGGAGAATGTGAGGTCTGAGAGGGCTTCTCTATGAGAGAAGTGATCGCATAATATGTTTTTATGTTTATAGGCATGATCCAGAAGAGAGGGGAAATTCCATGATGTAGGAGAGAGGTGAGCAGGAGCAGAGAGGATTCCATGCACAATGGAAGGGTTGGCCTCTGACGGGAGTGTGAACAGTTCACTCATTTTAACAGGAGGGAAGAAAGAATATATGAGGAGAGGTGCTAGCAGGTTTTTGGCTGTGGGAAGATGTGAATTTTTTCTGACTGCCTTCATTCACTTCCTGCATAAGGATATAGGTCATGGCTGAGAGGAAGGATAGCAGAAGGGGTGTTGGAAATTTAGGAGAGAAAACAAAATATGGATTATTCCTCTGGAGAGTGAGAGACTGAGAATGAATTAGGGAAATATAATGTGCATGCCAGGAAGCAGCAGGATCCTGCTTGGAGTTTGGAGGCATAAATTTGAAGTGAAACCCATCAGCATAATTATGTGTTCACCTATCCACTTGCTTGGGTGTCTGTGATTCAGGTGTTGGTTCAGAGTGGGGTTTGCAACTAATTAGGGTTGGAGGAAAGGGTGGGTAGGCCATGTGTGAGTAATAATCATGGGCTCTGGAATCTGGGTGGGGGTGAAGAGAGACAGCAATCCATGGATTATTGGACTTGGGGTACTAGGGAGTGAGTCAGAAAGATAGCAGATGGAGCTCAGAGGACGGGATGCTTGAACCTGAGCCAGCGGAAGTAGAATAGTCATTTGTAATGACAGTATGTATATATAGCAAAAAGGGAGGCTGGAGAGTGTAGGCTGGAAGATCACATCTTTGTAGCTGAGAAGGTGATAACATGGAAAGGCCACAATATTGGAAGGAGTTTTGAGTAGACATTGAAATTACCAAGTGTAGTGGTGGAGAAAGTGACAGTGAGTCAGAGGCTGCATCTTTCAGGGGTGAAAAGACGTAACCAGTTGGTCTGCAGGGAGGGTGAATGGATGGTGTAAGGTTGATAGCATGACCTTACAGAGCAAAGGGAGAAATATTTCAACCTCAGATAGCACCTTATGTGTATTGTCATGATACTGTCTTATTCTACATTTTGTTTTAGCTTGTGACCTTATTTTTCTCTTTGACAAACCCCATCTTCTCACAAAACTATGAATTCATTAAGGGTAGAGACTGTGTTCTCCTGATTTTTCGCTCCCACAGTTCCTAACATAGTATCTCATCTGTAGCAGGCAATTATTATTTGTTGAATTAGATCACACCAAGTGTGGAAATTTAAAGATCAAGTAGCTAACAACCTTAGATGCATTGTTGAAATGAAAATTACACCTGGATGTATTGTATGTACTAAAAACAGCACTGTCAGCTAATCATGTAGTTCCAATTGTTTCCAGAGTTCTAAAGGCATTAAAAATATAATTTGATCATAAATATTGCAAGAAAAGCCTGGGGCCATTCTATTTGCATGTAAAGGGGCTGTTTCCTTGTTTCTGTACTGCAGGAATAAAAATGTCTGGAAAGGGGCACCATTTACCAGCTTTGACTATTTTCTGAACCCCCTAAACATTTGTTCATCCAAAATTGCAGCTCAAAAGCCAAAGAATAGTTAATTTTTATTAGCAAAAGGAGCTGTACCTTTGCCTTAACCAGACCTAAGGCAAACTGGGCAATGCAAATAGTATTACTCTTTTAAATCTCCTCTCTGCGCAAAGACATTGTATATGATGAATAATAAACATCACAAGAAAAGAGAAATTTTGATCGAAACTGTAAACTCAACATAGATTTACTTCCATAACTTGCTTCTGCAGCATCTAAATGTAAATTGTAAGGGTGAAGAACTGTTTTACGTGATGTCCAAAATTGCCTTTTGAAAACCATGATGCAGTGTCAGCACTGCAGTTCTACCACTGACAGAGGTAATGGAGAGAGGGTATTTTCTACACACTACCCACACTTTCTGTGAGTAATTCACATTCTCCTTGTGTCTTTCAATTACCACTGACAAAATGCGTAAGTAATCAACTTAGATCAAAGACGCTTGATTTGTACTCTTTCTTCCTCATCTCTGTCACCTCTTGCTCTCCCTCTTCTTTTTTTCCCTCTCTCTTCTCTTCCTAGACACTCATAAACCAGAATCACTTAAAGATAATAGCTTCTTCAAAAATGCAACTCCACAGGATTTAATTAAACCATAAGTCCCAGACTGGCCTGGGGAGGCTGAAGTAGTTAATGTGAGATGAATCTTTGTTCAGAGAGAACGTGGGATTTGTCTTAGTCCATTTTGTGCTGCTATAACAGAGTACCTGAGACTGAGTAATTTATAATGAACAGAAATTTATTTGGCTCACGGTCTGGAGGCTGAATGTAAGATTGAGGGGCCACATTTGTGAGGGTGCCTTCCTGCTGCGTCATCCTGTGGTGGAATGCTGAAGGTCAAGAGAGTGTGCAATTGACAGAGAACAAGAGGGAGCCAAATTCTCTTTTATAACAAACTCACTCTCATGATAATGACATTAATCCATTCATAAGGGCAGAGCCCTCATGATCTAATTGGTCCTAAAAGATCCCACCTTTTGACACTTTTGTATTGGGGATTATTTCTAACCCATGAACTTTGGCAGATACCTTCACACTGTAGCAGGATTCCAGTGGCTTCAAGGTATCAGGGACCAAGGATATGAAGAGACAGATTTGGCTTGTCACTGATCATATGAATTCGGGGAATTAAATGGCAGGCTAGAGAATTTGCAGCCCTCAGTGTTGTGTGACATTGGCTGTGGCAGTATCCTTTCTTTCTGCTTGCTTATGTATAAAGTGGACTTTGAGTAGCAAGCTTAAGCTTTTTTGTTGCTTGAAAAATAACTTTTAAAAGCTTGAGTCCCAATATTTTACCTGCAGTTTACAAAGGCTAAATGACAATACTGGGGATATTTCAGTTGTTGCAGATATTTAGGTAAACATGTCAGGAATTGTTTTATTAATATGTAACTCATATTCAATCATATCTCCTAGGGTTTTGGAGTAAGGTAAATTAAACTACATAAGGCAGAAGTTGCTATACCCCTTCCTTAACTGTACCTAGGGCTAATTGTTCATGCAAAAACTCTCTTCTTAAAAATTTCCTGGCTGGGAGAATTATTGAAATAGCTAATATTGACATAATGCTTACTATGTGCTAGAAAGAGAAATAGGGAGGAAGGGAGCAAGGGAGGGAGGGAGAGAAAGAGAGAAAGAAAGAAAGATTTATTATCAGTAATAAGACTTACTATAAGATTTACACAATTATGGAGGCTAAGAAGTCCCAAGAAGTCCTAAGATTTGAAGCCAATGGTATGTTTCTAGTCTGAGTCTGAAGGCCTGAGAACTAGGAGAGCTGATGATATAGCTCTAGTCCAAAGGCTAGAAAAAACTGACACTCCAGCTAGAAGGCAGTTAGGCAAGAGGAGTTCCCTTTTAGTCTATGGAGGGTCAACATGTCTCTTCTATTTAGGCCTTCGACTGATTAGATGAGGCCACTTCACCTAGGGAGGGCAATCTACTGATTCAGTGTTAATCTCATCCAAACACACTTTCACAGACACATGCAGAATGTAATTTGACCAAATATCTGGGCAGTCTGTGGTCCAGTCAAGTTAAGACATACAATTAACCACTATAGCATGGAAATGCTCAGCCAGGATTTGGGGCTAGGCAATGTATCTCCAGAATACGTGCTTTTGGACAGAGTATAGTTGTTCCTCTGTATCCATGGGGAATTGTTTTCAGGACCGTTTGGGGATACCAAAATCAGCAGATGCTCAAGTCCCTTATAGAAAATGGCATAGTATAGTTGTCCCTCTGTATATGTGGGTTCTGCATTTAAGAATTCAACCAACCACAAACAAAAAATACATACAGTTGGTCCTCTAAATCTGCAGGTTTTCATCCGTGGTTGTTTAAGCCCCAGGACACAGCCCCATGGAAACAGAGGGCCAACTGTCTGAACTTACAAATTTTCCAAAGCCTTAGCAACAGTTCCTGTAAACTATTCAACATGAAAGTCAAGCAATGCTCCCCTTTGAGCTTCGACAAATTTTCTTTTTTTTTTTTTTTTGAGATGGAGTCTTGCTCTGCTGCCCAGGCTGGAATGCAGTGGCATGACCTTGGCTCACTGCAACCTCTGCCTCCTTGGTTAAAGCAATTCTTCTGCCTCAGCCTCCTGAGTAACTGGGACTACAGGTGCATACCACCACTCCCAGCTAATTTTTGTATTTTTAGTAGAGACCAGGTTTCATCATATTGGCCAGGCTGGTCTTGAATTCCTGACCTTGTGATCTGCCCACCTCGGCCTCCCAAAGTGCTGAGATTACAGGCGTGAGCCACCATGTCCGGTCAGATTTTATAATCACCAAAAGTACAGGTACCTAACATCTCCCTAGAAACAGCCTCACTCCTCCAAGGGAACTTTATAAAGAGAAAGAGTTTGCTACTAGTTTGCTTGACCTTCTTCCCAGGAGACCTTACGTTGTCCCTTAAAATTTTACAGTAACCAACCCTAGATCCTCGGTTGCCTAATACTAAACCTCAAATATTACAAATCTGATAATTTATAAACCATATAAAGAACATAGACATGCTTTACTTTTTTCTTCCTAGATCTTGATACATGGAGAGCTGTAACTAGACCACAGGTTTGACGGCTGAGACTTCCTGCCTGATTCAGCTCTTCCAGGAATACAACATTGAATGAAAGTGACATTGAATGACTGCTCTCTTACTTTACAGTGAGGGATACAGTCAACACATAAGTAGGCAAATATAAAAGATACAATGGGATGTTGTTTAGCTTTGTGACAAAAATGGAGCTGAGAAAGGGGAAGAATAGAGATGGAAGATGTGAGTGAGGTGACTACACAGGGGAGTCAGGAAGGTGTTCTCTGGAGCAGATGACATTTTAGCAGGGATTTGAATGGACTAAGGGAGTGAGTATGAGGTGACCTGAGGAAAGAACTCTCTAGAGGGGAGCTGCTTGAATCAAGGCCCTGAGTGTGGAGCCTGCTCATTGTGTTTAAGGAGAAGTATGGTTAGAGCAGTGTGACCCAGGGGAAGAGAAAGAGGTGATGGCATCAGAGAGACAGCCGCAGCAAGATGGTGCAGGGAGGGTATTTAGGTTCATGGAAAAGGCTTTGGATTTTGTGATGGGAAGACACTGGAAGGTTTTGAGTAGGAAAATGGCATGATCTGACTCACATTTTGAGAAATTTCTTTGGCTGCTATATGGAGAACAGTCTCTTGGGAGAAAGTGTGGAAGTGTGGCAGCTAATGAATGCAACAATCCAGGTGAGAAGGGATGGTGGCAAGAGCAGGGCGGGTAGCAGGGGAGGTGGTGGGAATTATTTGAAGCTGGGTTACATTTTGAAGGTAGTGGTGAGGGGCTTTGTTGATGGATTCACTGTGTGATGTGAGCCAATTCTGTTTTAATGTCAGACCTCTGTAAAGGTGATCTTATAACTCAGCAGATTTATGTGCGGGAGAGTGAGTTGGACTAAATGGTATCTAAGGTCTGTTTCTCCAACACAGTGATTTTAATCACATTTACTACAAGCTCCCTGAGATATAACAACACTCAACTATTTTATCAGCTGCAGTTAAATTTTATTCTTCCTGTATCTGAAACTCAGCATATCTTCTTTTGATCCAGAGGGATTTTTAATAGCAACATTATTAGTTCACCAAAACAGAAGCTGGTGGAAGAAAATAGATGCTTTTTCCTATTTATTTTTTGTCACCTTCATATAATGGCGGGACAACGCATAAAAATATTACGGAAAAATTTCAAGGATGTGTATCTATTAAGCAAATATGGGGTAAAGAAGACCATGCAGAAGAGAAACAACTCATAACACGACACAATGTTAAGTAGCCCTCAGAGAAGGACCAGAGAAAGAATTACTTTATTTAGCTACATCAGTGAAAAATTGCCTGGCTTTATATCAGAAAAAAATCCCCATAATCCACTTTGAAAGGTGCTTGCTCCATATTTTATGCATGACATTTCCAGGCCGCCAAATTCCTGATTGAGCTGGTGATTAGAGGACAATGCCGTCGCTCCTTTCCTTTTTCTTCTTTTCTTGGAAGCAGCCTTGCCTCAGCTCTGCTTCCTCTGAATGGCTGATGAAAGTCAGAGACAGGGAGAGCAACGAGAGAGACATGCATCAAAGCACTGATTTCGTTAAAGAGGAGTAACTAGCAGGAATGTGCAGCAGCGAATGCAGGAAGAGTTGGCAGAGGGGAGAAAGGGAATGAGAAGGGTCAGGAAAGAGCCATTTCACCTGCAGTGTTGAAGGTCAAAAAGGTGTCAGGTGTTAATTACCCCCAACTCCAAATAAAATAAAGCTTTGTTTGATTTGCAGGCAGCTCTGAAGAGAGAGGGCTCATTTTCAACCTGCATGTTTATATCATGTTACTTAAATGGCCTATTGAGGCACGAGGGCTGCAGTGAGGCTGCAGGGGGAAAGAGGACGAAGTGTTGGGATGCATTTGGGATAGAGTTAAAAGTGGTAATTTATTATGATTGCTTTCCATGCTCACCATAATAGACTACTTCTGAGCAATAAGGTTGTACTCCTGCAGCACTTGGGGTGGCACAGGTAGGCATTATTTAATTCATCTGTGTGAAAGTGAGCAACAGAGGGAGATAAAGTGGGTATTAATCAGGACCATATGAGCTTTGGGATGGCTGCATCTAAATCAATCCACAACATCGTCTGGGAAATCAACTCCCTGTTTTCAGTTGGCTTACACTTCTTTTTTTTTTTTTTTCCTGGTGGGGGTATATTAGAAGCTTTTTATTCCACTCACTTCTTCCCAGGTTGGTTCATCCTAATGAACCCCAGAAAATTCATAAGTCAGGAGGAATTTGCTCTGACTGGAATTTCATTCCACAGTCTCTGAATAATGATGACCTGCACGCATTACTGGGGCATTATCGGATAGCCTGGGGCTCTTCTGAGTTCATTTCAGACACTAGCGAGGATTTCTCAATAGCTCCTGAGACACAGTATGTATGTGGCTATGCCATTCTAGAGGTCAATACAGATGAAAAAGCACACCTCACACAGGAGCTAAAATGTAGAACCAGGAAGGAAGTGCCAAGGCTCTTGTTCTGGTCTTAACAGACAGTATGGAGACAAATTAATTCATGAACATTTCCCTTGATTTTTGGTTACAGAATACAAGAGATATTATTATTGGCCTTGAAAAATATTTTGAAGAGGAAATGTATTAGCGTGTAACATTTCGAGATTGAAGAGTAAGAAGAGAAATGCTGTCCTTCAATCTTTAGCCTTGAATGACAGCTGTGGCCCCTATATACCTGCAAACTTTTCTTATTTCCATGGAACATTATCTGATAGCCTGGGCCTCTTCTGAGTTCTAATTAAAAGTTATCTCCCATCACTTTAGGTCTTTCCTACTTGGCAGTACTTGGTTGCAAGTCTGCAGCCAGATTACCCAAATGTGCTTGCATTGTTTTTGAAAGATCATTGAAATAAAACATAACACTAAATAATCATGCAACCTAAAGATGACCAAAAACTATCCATGGATTCCCAGGAGTCCATCAAGAGGGGCACTGAGCTGTAGGATTCCTCTAAAATAAATCCTGAGGTAAGTACACTACTCCTTGGTAGTCATTAGGTAGGATGTCTGGTAGGCAAATGTGTTCCCTTAGGTCTCCTGAGCACTATGAGTGGGTGCTCCAGTGCACTTAATGCATGCCCTCACGGTGTCCCCATCATTTTCCATCCTCTCTTGTTCCAGGGGATCCAGAACAACTAATCAGCCATCTTAGATGGCCTATTATATATAAACCATATCAGAGTTAATGAAAGGGCTGGTAATTTCTAAGATAAATTTACATTCCAGGATTCAAAGCTTTGGAAACATAGTCTCAGATTAATGAAAACACAAAGATTCAGGTGAGACAAAGCACTTATTTATCTGACTATGAAAACTTCCAATCAAGGGAATAGTAATAGAAACTAGATTCTGATATTTGGTTGCTACGTCCCATATCCCTCTGTATTAGCCTGTTCTCACGATGCTGTGAAGAAACACCCGACACTGGGTAGTTTATAAAGAAAAGAGGTTTAATTAAATTGCAGTTCCCCATGGCTGGGGAGGCTGCAGGGCACTTACAATCATGGAGAAGGCAGTTCTTCACAGAGTGGCTGGAGAGAGAATGAGGAAACTTACAATCATGGAGAAAGCACTTCTTTACAGAGTGGCTGGAGAGAGAATGAGGAAACTTAATAATCATGGAGAAGGCACCTCTTCACAGAGCACTGGAGAGAGAATGAGTGCCAATAGGGGAACAGCCAGAAGCTTATAAAACCATCAGATCTCATGAAAACTCATTCACTATTATGAGAATAGCACGGGGAAACCTTTCCCATAATTCAATTACCTCCCACCGAGTCCTGCCCTTGACATATGGGGTTTATTACAATTAAGGTGAGCTTTGAGTGGGGATGCAGAGCCAAATCATATCACCCTCCCAGGATCTCAAGCACCTCTTCTTATGTGATTCTTTTTGTTTATCTCTTCTGGCAGGTGTGTTTTTCACAGACATCAGAAAAGACAGTTAAGATGTACCAGTCAGTATATGTTTTGTAAATGTGTTTATTCTGAAAATGTACATTGTTTTCCCAATGCAACATCTCTGGCTTTGTATAAATCAAAGTTGACTTGTATGCTTTTGACTCCGTGGGCTGCTGGAGATTTCAGTGGACCTGTAAGCCCTGTTGGGTTCATCTTTCCATGCTTAAAAAAGGAGAGAGAATGAAGGAAACCTGTTTGATCTCCACCTTACCTGGGGAGAGGAGAATGAGAGAGAAGTAGAAGTAGAGGGCTAAGTTTACCTTTCAAGAAATGTAAGCAATGGAAAATATTAGATGCGCTTCTGAGCCTTGTGGAATCACTGGTTTCTACTGTGGACAGGCTAGGGAAAGAGAAACAAATGGTTTTCTCAGAGTTGCTTTCACAGGGCTTCTTTCCTTGGCACTCTTTCCCTGGGGATTCAAATGCTTTGTCATATTTGGAAGTGCCAGTGCCATCCTGGGTGTGTATCGAGGCAGAGTTAGTCACTCTCCTTGTCCAGTGGCCATGGTCTCAACTAGTCAGGCCAGATTCAGACCCAGGGGAGGTTACACAGAGCACACTTGAGAGTAAACATGGGAGACTGCAGGAAGGAGAGTGCTGTCAATACTGGACGGCATCAACCTAAAAACCCACTGGACTAAAATAAAGCATGAAAGCTGGAGCTGATTTTCTTCCTTTGGGCATTATTGCTGTCCAGCCAATTCTGCGCTGTCACTGTGTCTGCTGAGTGCATTTCCATTCCCTAATGTGTGGGGTGCAGGCTCATTCTGGTTGCAAGTCCATTTTAAAGACAGGCCTTTGCATGACTCTTTGTTTCTCGACTAGTAATATTAAAAACATCAATAAGAAAAATAATCATAATGCTTTTAGACACATCACACAGCAGGACATTAACAAGAGGAAGGCTTCATTAGTTGAGTTTTTATTTTCATACCATCCATGAATAACTGAGCTTAGAATGAAACTCTTTTTTCATTATACTCAGAGCTCTGATGTGGAGATGGAACATGCCCCCCAGGGGGAATCTACTCCACATTAAACTGCATTTAAAAAAATTCTACTGGTTCTTTTGATCTAAATCTTTTGCAAAGAATTTTGAACTCATTCTTTTCTTTCTTATTCTGGATTGTGGAGATAATCCAGGACAGTTGTGATGGAACAGTTGTCAAGTTCCATCACATGTGACCAGCTTCCATTTTAACCATCTGGAAAGTAGTTATTTTATGGGAAGTGCAACTACTGGGACAACAGTTACTAACTAATATGTACTAACCACTGGGATAAACAGGAAATGTAAGATTGCCCTCCATTTGCCATGGGGGGACTGCCACACTCTGTATTCTGTCTGCTAGTATGCTATATATTCAAGGAAAATATGAACTGATTTTAATATGAATTGAATAAAAATTATGAGCAGGAAGGTAAGTTCTTTGCAAATACTAAAATGAATTTCTAAAGGTGTATACACAAATTGCATATTTTCAGGGGTTGGGATTAACTGGACGGTGATTGATCTTCCATGTACTGAAAAACAGGATGACGCAAATCAGTCAATCAACATATATTTTAAACTGGGATGTTTCCAATTTCTTTCCTTAATGACCAAAATGAGTCAGTATCCTAGCCAGAAGTGCACGTTTAACAAGAGTTAATAAAGTCTGTTGGGCCTAGTGACACTTTGCATACAGAATTATTGACCCCATTTACTCCCAATGCGTTACTTCAATATAATTAATTACCTTAGGAAAATGATTCAAACTGAAAAGCTATTAAGAAATCTCTTCACTTGCTGAATTAGTGAGACAGCGAAACAAGACAAGATGTGTTTTTATTAGGTAAAAAATGATCAAGACAAGAAGACTTCCCTGGATTTCGTAGGATCAAAATTGTAATTGGTGTTTAACTTCGTGACTTTGTGAATGCTTACTTGGTCTTATAACCTTGTCATTCTATGCTTAAATTGTTGCAATGGCTCCCATTGCCAGGGATAGACTGAACCTCCCCTTGGGCATTTGACTTTCGAGCACTGACTTTTTATCATACTCCTCTTGCTCTTGATATCTTAGCCTCAAGGAACATGCGACACTTGCTAAATTTACCATTTTTGTTTTCTTGGAGTGCTGTTTTCATTTTAACGCTTTTCCTCTAGCCCCAGAATTCCCCCTTTTCTTCATTTTATCCCCTTAAATCTTACTGTATGACCCACCTCAAGTGCACACAAAAAATAAGACTCATTTTTGTGTTTGAATTGAATTGCTTTTTCTTCTTCAGCCTTTTAGCACAGTGGTTCTGTATCTTGGACGCACGTGAGTATCACTAGGAAGTTTAAAAAAATACTGATGCTTGGGTCTCACCTCCACACCTCCAATTCTGTGCCCAGAATGTTCACTTTAATCTGAACAATGACCAGCAATAACTTTACAAACTTTTTCCAGACACATGCGGCTAATAGTTCCTTTCAAGCACCTCATGAAGGAACTTGCTGATATACCAAAATGAGTTTGGAGGTAAATGAATGGGGGCAGGTCACTCCCTTGGATCCAGTGGTGGTGGGAGAAATCGTCAGTGCAGCTGCCCTCCCTGCCACTGTGGTACCAGCCAGGTGGACTATTATGTTGTGAACTGTGAGGTGCATGAAACATTCAGGACACCAGGCAGTAGGATAAGTGGGAAATATGGGAATTTATTGGTAGTCATACATGACATGTGTGGGAAATCAAGCCTGAGCAGCCCTGCTCAAGAGCCTATCAAAATTTGTTTGAAAGCTCTTGCTGCAGTGATTTTGTCATTCACCACCGGTAAGTTAGTGTCTGTGATTACGTTATTTATATTATAATAAGCTCGCTCATGTTTACTTGTTCACATATAAACAGTGAACCCTGTGATTCTACCACATTGCTTTAGTTGATTTACTCTCCCACTGTTGCTGGTGATTATTTCACAACATTTCCTTTCTCTTCAAATTTTCATGACCCCCTCCATACTTCTCACTCATGGCTGATGGTCTTGCTTTCTACTTTCCTGAGAAAGTTCAAGGTAACAGGAAAGGAAGAATTCAATCTTTCACCAACCAACTTGCCAGTCCACTGAATCTGCACTGTGGACTTTGTTTTCTGCCCCGAACCCCTGTCCCATCTAAGGCAAAACCCTTCACTCATGCTGATTCCGCCCCTTTTTCACCTTTGTAAAGACTCTGCTTCTGCCATGGCCCCTCTCTACAGCTTCGTATTAGGATCCTCTCTCTGTGTCACCCCAACATTCCACAGACAGGCTGTGTCATCTGTCATCCTAAGAAAAAATGTTCCCCCTTGACCCTTTATTTTCTCCATGAACATGTTGTGGCGGCCTTCCTGCGAAGGGACACATCCTACTAAAAGGAGCATTCTTCACCCAGGGCTCCAGCTGCTGTGGTTTGGAATCTATTCTCCCTTTGTACTGAGGCAATGTTTTCCACAGACTACTCCCTGCCAATGGCTGAGTGAGGTGGTGATAGTAAGACAGAGCCCTTCTTGGTAGACACAGGACTCCTTTGTTGACCAACTCTGGCTCAAGGACTAATGGTTTTGTCAAACTTTCCATGAACTGCAGGGCAGTCTAGCTTGCTTCCACTCATTCCTGTCTTCCTTTCTCCTCCCCTAAGCCCACTCAGCGTCAGACTTGCATTAGTGTCCGACAGCTCCCCCACCTCTTTTTACATAGGCATCTCCCCGTAATAAAATCTTTACATGTTTAATCCAGGCTTGGAGTCTGCTTTGTGAAAGACCTAGACAAACATACCTCTCCAATTTCTTTGCTTTCTTTCATAGTGCAATTCCTCTTGGGAGCTGTCTGCCCATTCTCTCCCGCCAGATCTCTCTTGAACCCTCTGTCGTCAAGCTCTTACCCTCACCACTCCAGAAGAGCTGCTCTTGTTGAGTCAGCAATAACTTCTATGTTGCCAAACCCAACAGTTGGTTCTCATTCTTCGTTTTTCTCATGTACCAGCAACTGCTGACATCTCCTCATTTGAAGCACCTTTTCCAGTTTGTTATCAGGATGCCACCCTTTCTTCCTTTTCCTTCTATCTCATTCTAAAACTTCTTTAATGGCTTCTTCTAGTTACTACCCCTAAGTGACAGAGTGCCCTTCAATAAAACCTCAGATCTCTCCTCTCTCTACTCTCCCTTGGTGATCCTGTTCAGTCTCACGATTTAAATATCATTTATAAATAATTCCAAAATGAGTATCTCTAGTCTTAACATTCTCCCTGAATTTCTGGCTTGTGTACCACCTTCCTTCCGTTGTCTAATATGCACCTTCAATTTAACATGCATATCTTAATGTGGCCCTCTAGAAAATAGAGTTTGAAGCCAGCATAAGAAGCTACTGCTTTATTTTAAATGTGCAAGTCCAGGCTGTAGAAGCAAAGGTGGAAAGGGAAGTGAAACAAGGAAGATGCTGTGCTGACCAGGAGATGCATTTCTGTTTTCTCGTGGTGGTGAACCAACCTATGAAGAAGAAACACAGCAGGTGGCCCTCAGGCTTGTTTACTTGGCACATAGGTTTCCTACAGGATTGTAAGGAACAGCTGCCCTTCAGAGTAGACTTAAAGAAAGAGAAAGGGTGGAAACTTTATTTGCCTGTTTCTCTCCCATATTGCATTTCTTACTGGTCAAGGTTCATCCATGGAGAGCTAACTTCCTCAGCACTTCTGTTTGTCCTACAGCCTCAGTCATGCCATTTGGGAAAACAGATTTTATTACCCTTGGTGTTCTAAAGTGGAGGGACTACCTGGCATAGGTGGGTTCTAAACTAGAGAAAAATAAATAGGCAGTGATGGTGATCTGAGATGGTATGCAAGGGGTGTGATCCCATACATCATCCAAAACAGAACTTGGATTTCTTTCCCCACCCCCAGTTAGTCTCCTTGCTCCCACTTTTCCCTCTGAGACTATTCTCCAAATAGCAGCCAGAATGATCTTTAAAAAATCAGATTGTATGGTCACTGGCTCTAATTCTCCAACAGTTTCCCATCAATAACTTTGGGTAGAACAAAATCCAAAGCCCTTCAAGCGGCCTGCTAGACTTCCCGGCTTCATTTTCTGTAGCTCCCCTCCACATGCTGCAGCTCCAGTCACCTTTTCACTGTGCCGTGCCTCCAACACACCAAGCTTGCCTCCACCTTAAGGTCATGTGCATGCTCTTCTCACTGCCTGGAACCCTCATCCCAGACTTTCCCATGGCTCATTCCCACCCTTCACTTACTTATTTGTCTCTTTCAGATCACCTCTTTAGTGAGCTTTTTCCTAGCTACCCTATAGGAAGTCAGAGCCATTTTAATGTTCTTTCTTTCTGCCCTGCGTTATTTTCTTTGAAACATGTATATACTCAATATTATGCTATGTATCTATTTCTTCAAAGTCTGTCTCTCACTAGAGTGTTAGCTCCATGGGAGCTGGAACTTTGTCTGTTTCATTGCTGTTTCCTCAGTAATCAGAATAATGCCCAGCATATAGTTAACATTCTGTATTTATTTCAGGGATTAATTGTGGAATACGAAGTTTAGATGCCAGGGGATTAGAGGAACAGGGAGGGGAAGTGGCATTTACCATTTATCAAGATACGTCACCACTTAACTTTCTTCTTTTCCTTTCTTTTGTATTACAAAGATCTACTCACCATAAACAGAAGAAAAGTTCCACTATACAAAAATGAACTGTACAGTTCTAGCCACATGCTTACAGGGCGGCAATTTCCTCCCATTCTTCATTAAGCAGCTTTGTGCAGCTCTAGCCTCCTAGGTACAAAAGGAAGCCATGACATTTACTTTGAATAATATGCAGGAGGGGCTGGGTACCGAGCCTACCTGGCAGTCCCATTCTTGGATCTTGGTGGGCTGCTTCTGGCCTGGCTTTTTGTGTTGTGTCAGTGACTCAAACCAGAACTCCTTGGGCATCCACAGGTCCTACAGCATATGGTGTACAGCCCAAGATTTCTTAGGCAGTCCCGCTATGTGAGACCGGAGTGTGAGGAACACAGCTTTCTGCTGGGTAATGAAAAGAAAACATTCTATTAAGGACTCACATTTGCAACATCTGTTTCATTTGGGTAATTTTAGATGGCTAAAACCCACATCTCAGAATGATGAGGGCTCCTATCATCTTACAAATGATTGCTTCGACATCTCTAAGCACCCACCACAGTAATTAATAGACTGTAAGGGCTGAGAAGAAATAGGGCTCTTATTAAGCTCAGGAAACAGCATCCCTTAGGGCAAACTGACATAGAAGAAAACAGCATAATGGTTTCTGTCTCCTAGAAAAGACTTAAAAAAAAAAAAAAGTCTCTCTCTCTCTTTTTAGAAACGTGTAGTAGTGAGTTAAGGATTTTAATATTTTTGTTAACCTTTTCTTATCCAGATAGCATTGCTTAATAAATCCTACCAGCTCTCAAGAGAAAGACAACCTTATTCAAATAACTTTACAAGGATAAAAATTGAATTTTAAAGGTACCAACCAAACTCCATTGTTACCTAAATATTTTTTCAAAGATAACAGCAGAAACGATAGCACTTTTATTCATAGTACTTCTGGGTGGAAACATGAGGGAGATTAGCAGCTGTTAATTGTATTGCACAGGTAATGAAATTGAAGCCCTGTTTAAAAAATGTGCTATTTTTCTATCTATTTTTCTATATTTATTTTTCGAGTTAGTGCTTTTTAAAATTATTATACTTTAAGTTACGGGATACATGTGCTTAATGTGGCAGTTTTGTTACATAAGTATACATGCGCCGTGGTGGTTTGCTGCACCCATCAACTCGTCATCTACATTAGGTATTTCTCCTAATGCTACCCCTTCCTTACCTCCTCACCCACTGACAGGCCCTGGTGTGTGATGCTGCCCCCGCCTCCTCTGTGCCCATGTGTTCTCATTGTTTAACTCCCACTTAATGAGTGAGAACATGGGGTATATGGTTTTCTGTTTCTGTGCTACTTTGGGGAGATTGATGGTTTCTAGCTTCATCCATGTACCTGCAAAGGATGTAAACACATCCTTTTTTGTGGGTGTCTAGTATTCCATGGCATATATGTGCCACATTTTCTTTATCCAGTCTATCATTGATGAGCATTTGGGTTGATTCTAAGTCTTTGCTATTATGAATAGTGCTGCAATAAACATATGTGTGTATATGTCTTTATAGTAGAATGATTTATAATCCTTTGGGTATATACCCAGTTAATGAGATTGGTAGGTCAAATGGTATTTCTGGTTCTAGATTCTTGAGGAATCACCACACTGTCTTCCACAATGGTTTAACTAATTTACACCCACACCAACAGTGTAAAAGTGTTTCTATTTATCCACACCCTCTCCGGTATCTGTTGCTTCCTGAATTTTTAATGATTGCCATTCTAAGTGGCATGTGATGGTATCTCATTGTGGTTTTGATTTGTATTTCTCTAATGACTGGTGGTGATGGGCTTTTTTTTCATATTTTTGTTGGCTGCATAAATGTCTTCTTTTGAGAAATGTCCATTCATATCCTTCACTTACTTTTTTGATGGGGTTGTTTGTTTTTTTCTTGTAAATTTGTTTAAGTTTGTGTAGATTCTGAATATTAACCCTTTCTCAGATGGATAGACTGCAAAAATTTTTTCCCATTCTGTAGGTTGCCTGTTCAGTCTGATGATAATTTCTTTTGCTGTGCAGAAGCTCATTAGTTTAATTAGATCTCATTTGTCAGTTTTGGCTTTTGTTGCCATTGCTTTTGGTGTTTTAGTCATGAAGTCTTTGCCCATGTGTATGTCCCGAATTGTATTGCCTAGATTTTTAAAAAAATGTTTTTATGGTTTTAGATCTTGCATATAAGTCTTCAATCCATCTTGAGTTAATTTTTGTATAAAGTATAAGGAAAAGGTCCAGTTTCAGCTTTCTGCATATGGCTAGCCAATTTTCCCAATATCATATATTAAATAGGGAGTCCTTTCCCCATTGCTTGTTTTTACCAGGCTTGTCAAAGATCAGATGGTTGTAGATGTGTGGTGTTATTTCTGAGGCCTCTGTTCTGTTCCATTGGTCTATATATCTGTTTTGGTACCAGTACCATGCTGTTTTGGTTACCGTAAACTTGCAGTATAGTTTGAAGTCAAGTAGTGTGACGCCCCTAGCTTTGTTCCTTTTTCTTAGGGTTGTCTTGGCTATGTGGGCTCTTTTTTTGGTTCTATATGAAATTTAAAGTAGTTTTTTTCTAATTCTGTGAAGAAAGTCAATGGTAACTTGATGGGGATAGCATTGAATCTATAAATTACTTTGGGGAGTATGGCCATTTTCATGGTATTAATTCTTCCTATCCATGAGCATGGAATGTTTTTCCATTTATTTGATTTGTTTGTGTCTTTTCTTATTTTCTTGAGCAGCGGTTTGTAGTTCTCCTTGAAGTAGTACTTCTCATCCCTTGTAAGTTGTATTCCTAGGTATTTTATGCTCTTTGTAGCAATTGTGAATGGGAGTTCACTCATGATTTGGCTCTCTGTTTGTCAGTTATTGGTGTATAGGAATGCTTGTGATTTTTGCACATTGATTTTTGCATCCTGAGACTGCTGAAGTTGCTTATCAGTGTAAAGAGATTTTGGGCTGAGCCAATGGAGCTTTCTAAATGTACAATATGTCATCTGTCAACAGAGACAATTTGACTTCCTGTCTTCCTATTTCAATACCATTTATTTCTTTCTCTTGCCTGATTGCCCTGGCCAGGACTTCCAATACTATGTTGAGTAGGAGTGGTGAGAGAGGGCATCTTTTTCAAGTGTTGGTTTTCAAAGGGAATGCTTCCCGCTTTGGTCCATTCAGCACGATATTGTCTGTGGGTTTGTCATAAATAGCTCTTATTGTTTTGAGATAGTTTCCATTAATACTTAGTTTATTGGGAGTTTTTAGCATGAAAGGGTGTTGAATTTCATCAAAGGCCTTTTCTGCATCTATTGCAATAATCATGCAGTTTTTTGTTATTGGTTTTGCTTTATGTGATAGATTATGTTTATTGAGTTGTGTATGTTGAACCAGCCTTGCATCCCAGGGATGAAGCTGACTTGATCATGGTGGACAAGCTTTTTGATGTGCTGCTGGATTTGGTTTGCCAGTATTTTATTGAGGATTTTTGCATCAATGTTTGTCACAGATATTGGCCTGAAATTTTCTTTTTTTTTGTTGTGTCTCTGCCCAGTTTGGGTATCAGAATGATGCTGGCCTAATAAAATGAGTTAGGGAGGATTCCCTCTTTTTGTATTGTTTGGAATAGTTTCAGAAGTATTGGTACCAGCTTCTCTTTGTACTACTGTTAGAATTTGGCTGTGAATCCATCTGGTCCTGGGCTTTTTTTGATTGGTAGGCTATTAATTACTGCCTCAGTTTCAAAACTTGTTATTGTTCTATTCAGGGATTCAACTTCTTCCTGGTTTAGTCTTGGGAGGGTGTATGTGTCCAGGAATTTATCAATTTCTTCTAGATTTTCTAGTTTATTTGCATGGAGGTGTTGATAGTATTCTCTGATGGTAGTTTGTATTTCTGTGGGATCAGTGGCAATATCCCCTTTATCATTTTTTTTTTATTGTGTCTATTTGATTCTTCTCTCTTTTCTTCTTTATTAGTTTGGCTAGTGGTTTATCTATTTTGTTAATCTTTTCAAAAAACCATCTCCTGGATTTATTGAGTTTTTGAAGGGTTTTTGTGTTTCTATCTCCTTCAGCTCTGCTCTGCTCTTAGTTATTTTTGTGTCTTCTGCTAGCTTTTGAATTTGTTTGCTCTTGCTTCTCTAGTTCTTTTAATTTTGATGTTAGGGTGTTGATTTTAGATCTTTCCTGTTTTCTCTTTTGGGCATTTAGTGCTATAAATTTCTTTAGCTGTGTCCCAGAGATTCTGATACGTTGTGTCTTTGTTCTCATTGGTTTCAAATAACTTCTTTATTTCTGCCTTAATTTCATTATTTACCCAGTAGTCATTCAGGAGCAGGTTGCTTAGTTGCCATGTAGTTGTGTAGTTTTGAGTGAGTTTCTTAATCATGAGTTTTAACTTGATTGCACTGTTGTTCGAGAGACTGTTATGATTTCTGTTTTTTTGTATTTACTGAGGAATGTTTGATTTCCAATTATGTGGTCAATTTTAGAATAAGTGCAACGTGGTGCTGAGAATAATGCATATTCTGTTGATCTGGGGTGGAGAGTTCTGTAGATGTCTATTAGGTCTACTTGGTCCAGAGCTGAGTCCAAGTCCTGAATATCCTTGTTAATTTTGTTAAAGTCTTCCACTATTATTGTGTGAGAGTCTGAGTCTGTTTGTAGATTAGTAAGAACTTGCATTTCTGGGTGTTCCTGTATTGGGGGCATATATGTTTAGGATAGATAGCTCTTCTTGTTGTATTGATCCCTTTACCATTATATAATGCCCTTCTTTGTCTGCTTTGATCTTTGTTGGTTTACAGTTTGTTTTATCAGAGACTAGGATTGCAACTCCTTTTTGTTGTATTGATCCTTGTACCATTATGTAATGC